>NW_026705936.1:0-326292 GCF_029867415.1 Vicia villosa | reverse complement strand
CAATCGAACCCTCAACCTTTTGCTAAAAAAGAAATCGCTCAACAGTTGCGCTTCACTATTAGAAATACTCGAATTTCCTGCGAATTTTAGCTAAATTTCTGCAGGAAACACATTACCTGCGGATTTTCCTGCGGTTATTTGTCCCCAGCTGCGGTTATTTGTCCCCAGCTAAAACCTTCGTGGGTAATATTTTCGGCAGGAAGTTCCGCAGGTAAATACGCAGGAAATTTCCGCAAGTAAATCCGCAGAAATAATCCGCAGATAAATTCGCAGGTACTTTCTATATCAAATTAAATTCTTTTTTATTTTATTAAATTTTTGAAACATTAAAAATTACATATTAAAATAACCATAATATAAAAATAAAATTATAATTTAAAATGAAATTCAAATTCATAGAACAATAAGTTACTATAAAATCTATTTCAAAGTTAATAACAACTACTTACATAGTCACATTTTTTAAAATGGCTCAAAAAACCAACCTATTACTAATCATTTGTCAATCAAGTTAAAAGGATAAAACAATTCAAATTACAACCAAGTCAAAAAGAAAAAAAAAGTACAAATCAAAATTCAAAGGTTGAGTGACTTCATGTTGAGTAGATATATTCTTCTTCTTGGACTTTTTTGGAGGCATAGTTTGAAAGAATTCAAGGGAATGCAAAACCTGAAAAGTTAGAGTACAACAAATCTTAGTAGGGGACTCATACAAAATAAGTAAACCAGTCATAGTTTCAATTCAACAATCGAATAAGTAAACCAGTCATAGTTTCAATTCAACAAGGAGTGTGGTCCATGAGAAAACATGCAAATCTAACTACTATCAAAACAAAAGAAAAACAGAACCAAGTATTAGGCAAGGATTTTTATAGTCATTAAGTGAATGAGATTTTCAGAACCATGTACTAACATGTTTTTATAGTTTTGACCACTCACTATTAAGATTAAGAAGGGGCTTGGTCCATTTCCTTGGAAAGATATGTCTGTCATGATAAGACAGGAACAAAAAGTATAAATATATAGTGCACTGTAATATACAAGTGGTTTATATACCAATGTAGGTCAATATTCCAATGTAGGTCAATATACCTATGACTATAATAGTCACATCAATTATAATCCAAAATATAGGAGTTCAAAGTCAACAGACAATTAGTAATGTATGGCCACAATTAGAAATACAAAATTGACAGAAGTATTTACAGATGGTATCAATGACATTAGTTATGAAAAGCAAATTTGCAAAATGAGATACATACCCAAAGGAAACAATGCATGGTGGTCATAGGAAAGAAAGAGGAGAGGGTGTTACCTGAATTGATGATAACATTAGAACTTAAAAAGTCACCTTTAGATGATTCTGCAAGTATAATGAAAAAGTGCACGGTAAGCAAACTAAGTTGTATGAATGAATTGGGATAAAATTGTTAGTGAGTTGACAAGAACATAGTAATGAATATAATCTAAGGATATCATATATCTCTTCATTTTGAAGGTGCTCTTTTGACTTCTTACTAGAGGATAGAAACGAAAAAAGTTTTACTTACACGGTCAGTGCAAAGCGATTTCTCACTTTTCTGTCTTGTGGAGCTGCTTCCTGATTTTGGAATTGGAAGTAAAAAAGCTGAAGCATCACCAAGTATTCCCATTGGATCAAATCTTGAAGCATTATGCTTATCTCCAACTGAATCACTTGGCCATGTTGCATCACACTGTTACAACAACACTTTAAGTTTATCTCCTAAAAAAATCAGTTTCAGAGGGATTATAGAAAGAGCTTATGTTTAACATGTTCATAAACTGTTTTGTTTCCAACGTATTTCAATGAAAAAATTCACAACAACTCATACTTTAGTAATAGAAATAGAATATAAAAGCACTTATATAATAAGTGCTTAGTTAATAAGAGCTTAACTAACCTCAGCATTGAGAAGGTTTTGAGTACTTCCAGTTTTAGCTGTAATTGCTTCTTCTTCTTCTCCATTATTTCTCCAAATCCCAACATGCTGAAAAACAAACATAAAAACCAAAACCAAAAGCTTTTCCTTGATCGTTGAAGCTGTTCGTGCTACCAAGTGTTTGATAAAGGGTGAGATACGGAATAGGTTGGGGTTGATAACGTTCTGTGTCTGTTATAGCATTCAAAGGTGCAGTTGCTGAACCTGCAGTCAAGGGCTTCATAAGCTGAAATCATGCCATTTGGGCACAGGCAAAGCATTTTCTGTCCAACGAAAAAAACACTGGCTATAAATAAACTTTCAGTTGATCAATAAAAGAGTTAAGTAATTCAAAGAAACGTAAACAGTAATGCATAGGAGGAAGTTAAGTTACCGAAAGAAGATCAAGACCAGCAGGTTCGAGGCTTGAAGCTACCACCATGGGCAATGAGACGAGCGTCGACAAGCTCCCCAACCATAGCAGTCAAATTGGGTGCTATGGTGTTCATCCTACTCTTGAGATAATCATATAGTTGTGCCCTGTATTCTGAAAGAGACAAAACCTGATCACAGAGCTCTCTAATGTTTTCTAAACCTAATGGAGATTCTTTGAGTTGAGAGCTTTTTGGAGATTCTTCGTCTATACCTAATGGAGATTCTTTGAGTTGAGAGCTTTTTGGATTATCCATTGCTGAAAATTTTGTGTGCTTAGAATCAATAACATATGAAATTTCACTATTTTTCTAATTTTTTTAGATTTATATGTTATTTAATATTTTTAAGTATACTTTCAAAAAATAAAAATATATACGATCTAACACGATCTAACATTAATAAATAAAAATTATAAAAGAATGTAACCTGACATCACCATATAACAAGAATTAAAAATGCGGGTTCGATACACACAATTTAAATTTTGATCAGATAAACTTAAGGTAATGTTTACTAGTAGATTCTTTGGACCAAAATGATCGTAAATAGAGAAATAAATAAATTATACATAACTTTTATTTTAGAGAAATATTAATTTAAAATACTGTTCTACTAGTAGATTCTTTAGTCCAATATGAGTTACATAGGTTCAATTCCAATATAGGAAATGTTTAAGTAACTAATAAAATTAAAAATGAAAAATTTCATCAATTATGAACTATACCTATTATTGAAAACTAAGATTGAAATTAAAAATTAATTCAAATACATTATAAAAATAATTACTAACATAGAAAAAATATGGATTAAAAATTAAAATTAAACTAAATAAAAAACACTATAAAAAAATTAGAAAAATAATAATTAAAATAGAATTTGCAGCAAAATCCGCAGGAAAGTTTCCTGCGGAATTACCTGCGTATTTCGTATTATAGTTTGGTTTTGTTTTGATAAATATCCGCAGTAAATTCCGCAGGAAAGTTTCCTGCGAAATTACCTGCGGCTTTTATAGTATAGTGAGATATTTTCTTTGAAATATAAATTCCGCAGAAAAATCCGCAGGTATTCCTGCGGAATTTGCTGCCAATTTTTAATCCGCAGGAAACTTTATTTTAGAATGATTTTCCCAAGAAAATCCGCAGGTATTCCTGCGGAATATTTTTCGCAGGAAATTCCGCAGGTAAATCGAGTATTTCTAGTATTGTTTCTTAGCATAAATTCAATATTAATGCAACAATTTATATAGATATAATAATTTAATGTTAGTATATAAAAAAAATTTAAGGCCCTTGTTTTTTGGTTGCACGGGCTCAAACTTGGCCCTGTCTCTTACAAGTCTCGTTGAGTAAAAAACTCAATGTATACTTAATTGATCAGCCTTTTTGTTTATGCTCACCTCTTGTTTGATGCATTTAAATCATGAGTCGATAAGAAGCGTCCGAAAAGAAAATATCAGTTACTTGATCAATCTCAATAGAAAGAAAGTTATCATAAACATTGTGTACAAGTCAATCTTCCTTGCAAAGCATTTTACCCTTACATACTTCATATTAAGAAATAAAAAATGAACATGATAATGGTGAATTCTCATTGAAGAAGAACAGTTACAAGCTTGGTTCTTTTATACATACAAGGTGACTTGCACCATAAGCCACTAGACCCTAGCACACCATAGTAGAACTTTAAGTGTATGCAACAAACTCTAACAACTAACTAACAACATTCTAACAAATTTTCAAGTTATTTTGAGATGTGTGAGTTGGGTTATCATCATGTTCTATGTTTGCATAATTTGCATGGTTCAATATCCCCCACAAGTTAAAGGTAGATAGACTTTATCATCTTCAACTTGACTAGTAAGGCATGAAATGGTTGGGGATGAAGAGATTTGGTGAACAAATCTGCAAGCTGGTCTGTGGACTTGACAGGAAGTAGCTTTAAGACTCATTGACTATGCTTCTCTCTAACAATGTGGTAGTCTATTTCCAAGTATTTCATGCATTCATGAAAGACGGGATTCAAGAAAATGTGTAGCGCGCTTTTATTATCACAGTAGATGGTAGGAGTTTTAATACATGTGACATGCAGATCCTTCGTGAGGTATAAGAGCCATTGAAGTTCATATGTGGCAGCTGCAAGGGCTCTATACTTAGCTTCGGACGAGAAACGTGATACAGTCAATTGCTTATTTTTTTCTCCATGAAATAAAGGATCAACCAAGAAAGAAATATTGGCCAGATATAGACCTGCGTGTATCAATGCAACTTGCCCAGTCAACATTTAAGTAACGATGTAACTGCAATGTTGAATCTCTAGGAAAAAGGATGCCTCGAGTTGGACATGTTTTGAGGTACTTTAAAACTCTGCAAGCTGCTTTGAAGTGAATGACAGTTGGATTTGACAAAAACTAACTTAATAATTGTATGCAAAATGTGATGTCTGGCCTTGTTGCATTCATGTATAATAACTTCCCTGTAAGTCTATAAGAAGGAACATCATGGTAAGGAGTGCTCAAATATGGTGTAATTTTATAGTAGAATCGGATGGTGTTGAAGGAGGTTTAGAGTCAATAAATCCTGAATCTTATATCAAGTCGAGGCAATATTTTCTTTGGTAGAGAAGGATACCCGCTTTTGAATGAGCTACTTCTATACCATGAAAGTATTTTAACTTTTGCAGATCTTTGATTTTGAATGTAATGTCCAAAGCTGCTTTGATCAAATGAAACTCATTTAAAACATTACATGTTAGGATCACATCATCAACATAGACCAATAGTATTGTGATAAAATATTTGTTGGATTTCACAAAGAGTGAATGATCTCAAGTAGCTTGTTTATAATGATGCTTAGCAAGGAATGTTGTAAGCCTTCCACACCATCTTCTACTAGCTTGTTTAAGTCCATATAAAAGTTTAACAAGCTTACAAACTTGGTTAGGCTTGCTTGTGGATATTCTAGAAGGAATTATCATATACACATTCTCCTTCATTTATCCATGCAAAAATGCATTATTTACATCAAGCTGATGTCGTTGTTTGCTTGAAGCTAAAACAATGATGTCTCTCATAGTAGTGATAATAGCATTTGGTTAGTAGGTATCAAAATAATCAAGACCCTCAATCTAATTATATCCCTTAGCTACTAATTGTGCCTTAAGTCTGTCAATAAAACCATAAACAAAATATTTGATCTTGTAAACCCATCTGTAACTTATTGGTTTAACACCAGGTGGAAGATCAACAATCTTCCAAGTCCTAGTCTTTTCAAAGGGTGAAAGTTCAAGTTGCATGGATTTCTTCCAACACTCATGTTTGGATGCCTTAATATATGTCTTAATTTCAATGTTAGAAACTAATGACACTGCATAATGGGAATGCGGAGGTGACAAATATTCATGTGAAATGTAAATAGACAATGGATAAAGAATACCTTTGGAAGCTTGATTTGATGTAGTAAGAGAATAACATATATAATCCTGCAGATAAGACGGATGATGTCTTATTCTTGAAGAGGTTCTAGTTGGTGGAGGTTCATGAGCATCTGTTTCTGAGGTAGGAGGTAGGTTAGTGTAGGTAGGTCGATCATCAATGATGTTGGGTATATCAGAAGTATTTGTGCAAGGAGATTGGCCAGGTGATGATGGTGTAGGAGTGTTAGAGATGTCATCATGTGGTTTTGTGATAGGTTAGTCATTGGTAATTTGAGGTGATATGGCATGACTAGTTAAATTTTTATTAGTTTTGGAGGGGAAATAGGACTATGAAGTGTGTAATGTATGCTCATGAAAAATGACGTTTATGGATACAAAAATCTCATTGGTATGAAAGTTAAGCAATGTGTAACCTTTCATACCAACTTTATATCATAGGAATATAGACTTTGTTGCTCGAGGATCTAGCTTAGTTCTATGAGCTTGAAGCGTAGAAGCATAGCATAAAAATCCAAATACTTTGAAGGTGTCTAAGTCATGTATTTTTTGTGTGAAGTTTTTGGTAAGGTGACTTGTCATAGAGAATAGGTGTTGGTACTCTATTGATGATAAAGGCTGCAAATTGAAGGGAATAGGACCAATAGGATCTTGGTAATTTTGACTGATATAGAATAGCTTTTCCTACATTCAATAGGTATTGGTGTTTTCTTTCTACCTGACCATTTTGATGAGGATTTTCAATACAAGATGTCTGATGCATAAAATTAATGTAACGTAAACTCAGGTCCATTATCGAACCTGATTGTTTCAGGTGTGATGTGGAATTGGTTAATGATCATGGTTATGAAGTTTTGAACTTGTATGGATACCTTAGAATTGGATTTTAACAGAATTATCCATACAAACTGTGTGTGGTCATCAAGAATGTTTAGAAAGTATTTGTGATTGTGTATGGATGGGATAAATAAGGGTCCTAAAATATAAAGTGTAAAAGCTCAAATTTGTGAGAAGCAATAGAGTTACTTGAGTGATAACACAACTTTCTTTGCTTTTCCAAATGAAAAATATCACATGTGGTATTATTATCAAAATCAAATGAAGAGTATATTTTAGACATTTGAAATATTTTCTTAGAAGATACATGTACTGTAACGCCCATAAATGTGTTTTTCTGATTAATTGTGATGTTTGCTACATTTTCCTAAATTTTACCGTTTTTGAGTCGAGTCAGTCGGTAAATATTAATTATGCTAATATTTTACTTATTACTTTCCATGTGTGTAATTATTATGTTTTGGGTGTTAATTGGTTAGAATTAATGTTTAGTGACATTTGGGCCAAAATTAGAATTAATGAGAGTTAAGAGGGGGAAAATGAGAAGTAGAGAAATAGAAAGAGATATTTTGAGATAGAGAGAAAAAGAGATATTTTGAGATAGAAAGATAGAGAGCTTGTGAAGAGAAGAGAAAGAAGAGAAAAACAAAGAGAAGAAGAGAAGTGTAGGAATCCAAACCAAGCTAGAGCCAAGAATCCAACCAAGGTAAGGGGGATGAATCTAGTTTATCTTGATTGTATGGTTCTTGTAGTTTTGTGTGTTTTGTTCTTGTTCTTGCTCTTTTCTAAGCTTGATCAACAATGGTAAATTGGGTGTTTTGTGAGCTTTGAAGTTATAAAATTGATTTTGTGGTGTGTATGTGTACTATGATGATAGATATTCCCATGGATCATGTTTGTTTTTCATTTCTCCATGTTTTCTTGCTCATGAAGAAATTGTTAGGTTATTGACATTTAGTGAGTGAGCCATGGATCATTGATTGATAGAGTGAATATATGGCTTGTATGGGTTGTGTAGGATGTGTAGGGAAGCTTATTTGAGGTTTTAAGAGGATTGGATGGGGTTTTGCAGGTCTGTAGCAGAATTGATTTTTCTAGGTTTACGCAGGTCCGCTGAGCGGAGGGGGTCCGCTGAGCGGAGGTCCTTTTGCAGAGAAATCTCTGTGAAGGTCCGCTGAGCGGAGGTTCTGTAATTTTTGTTTGATGATTCCCTGTCTGGGTCCGCTGAGCGGAGCTCAAGCGGACTGTGCGAAATTTTGTTTTCCAAACTTTGTTTTGTTGTATCTTTTGAACCGTAGGTCGTTTCTACGCGCCGTTTGAAGTATTATGAGAACCCTTGGGTATGCTTTATGATAAGGAGGGGTGTGTTGGTGGTTGAATGAATTTTTCATAAATGTATTTTTGTGAAACGATATTTGCTAATCAAGTATGTTTTGACGGTATATGTGTGCTGTGGGAATATGAACGCCTGAGTGGCAATTTTGATGATGTATCCGTGTGGAATAATATAACCGGTGTGATGTAGATATGTGACCGAGTTATATTGTTGTTGTTGTTGTTATGTAATTGAGTCGTTTGTATGCACAACATGACATTTCATCACGTTAATGGCGGAATGCTATTAATAGGTGGCTTGAATTGGCAATTATTACCAGTGGGAGCTTAGTGCTCGGTAAAAAGGTGTATTTGCCCGAGTGGCAAGAGGTCATCAGTGGGGGCTAGATGCTCGAATACGGTTAGTCGTAGCTTACTGCTCGACAAAGGTGTATTTTCCTGAGGGAAAGAAGTCCCAGCATAATGCTCGGCAAGGTGTATTTGTCATAATGACAAGGAGGAGTTTTACTCCGGATTTGGTACCACATGCATACGCATAGTCGAGTCTCATTCATCATCGTCGGTCTTTATAATTTATGTTATCATTCATGTACCGCATTACTTATATATTGACTGTGGTTGAATTATTTGATTATCTTGTTTTATGATTCTTAATGATATTTGTGGGCATTACTATATTGATCATGCTTTCATTATGAATTATATTCTCACCCTTCTGCCTTAATGTTACCTACTCGTGGGTAATGTGCAGGTGATCCGCAAGTGTAGGTGCTCTCTTTGTAGTCGTCCGTTTTGGTGTCGTCCGCTCATGATACGTAACACCTAGGGGGGATCGAACACTTATTTTGTAGATAATGCTTATAGGATCCTTTTGATGTATATTTGATCCTTTAGATGCATTCGTATTTTGTATTTTGGACACCTTCTCATGCGATGTATTTTGGAAGAATGTTGTGGATATTTTGTTACCGACGCATTTATATAAGTGTGAATACATTCAAGTGTTTATGGCAATCTTTCCTCTTTGATTAATTGTATTACGCATCTTTTGCGAGTATGTTATGTTTGGTTACGTGGTTACTTAAGTGTAACGCCCTAATTGTTTTTATGAATTTAATTTTTATACTCTGATATTTGTACCTATATGCCTGGGTAGAATTGGGGTGTTACATTAGTGGTATCAGAGCGGGTCGGTCTTGTCCGACCAAGTGTCGTGTCGTTTGGTCTAACAATTCTTGTGTTATTTTTTTTGGGCTTACTTCTCTTGGTGTTATTGTGAAGTTTAGAGATGGGTGGACGTAATGACGCTGCTATTGCTGCTGCATTGCAAGCTATGGCTGAAGCTATGCATACGGATGAGAATGCAAGGTCTCGGAGTTTAGCGACTTTCCAGAGGGAGAATCCTCCTGTGTTTAAGGGAACGCATGACCCCGAGGGAGCCTTGACTTGGATGAAGGAGATGGAGAGGATCTTTCGTGTGATGGATTGCACTCAAGAGCAGAAAGTCAGGTATGGCACTCATCAGTTAGCTGTGGAGGCTGATGATTGGTGGCTGGAGACTTTGGCAAGGTTAGAAGCAACCGGTGAAGAGATTTCCTGGACGGTGTTCAAGAGGGAGTTTTTTAGGAACTATTATTCGGAGGATGTCCGTGGAAAGAAAGAGACTGAGTTTCTGGCTTTGGTTCAAGGCAGCATGTCTGTGTCTGAATATGCGGCAAAGTTTAATGAACTTGTGAAATTCTACCTGCACTTTGTTGGTGAGGGAGCAGAATTTTCTAAGTGCATTAAGTTCCAGAATGGGTTACGTTCTGATATCAAGAAGGCGGTAGGGTATCAGAAGATTCGGGTGTTTCCAGATTTGGTGGACAGCTGTAGGATTTATGATGAGGATAATAATGCTCATCATAAGGTGATTAATGAAAAGAGGAACAAAGGTCCGAGAATCGTGGGAAGCCGTATGATGGAGGGAAGGGTAAGCAAAAGATGAATTATGGACCAAGGTTTAGTGGGGGAGAAGCTCCGGCTAAGATTGTATGTTTTAAGTGTGGTAAACCTGGCCACAAAAGTAATGTCTACTTTAGTGACATAAAGAAATGTTTCAAGTGTGGAAGGGTAGGACATGTGTCATCCGACTGTGCATCCAAAGGAGTAGTGTGTTTTAATTGTGGTGAAGAGGGACACATGAGCGGTCAATGTCAGAAGAAGAAAGTTCAAGCTGGTGGGAAGGTGTTTGCTTTGGCTGGAACTCAGACGGACAAGGGTGATCGACTTATCAGAGGTACTTGTTTTATTAATGGCATTTCTTTAATTGCTATTATTGATACGGGTGCTTCACATTGTTTTATAGCCGATGATTGTGTTAAAAGATTAGGTCTTGTTCTATCTGATTTGGGTGGTGAGATGGTTATCGATTTACCAGCAATGGGGTCGGTGACTACTTCTTTAGTTTGTAAGAATTGTCCGGTATCAATCTTCGGTAAGGACTTTACTGTTGATTTGATTTGTTTGTCGATGAACGAGTTAGACGTGGTTCTGGGAATGGATTGGTTGATGAATAATCGTGTCCATATCGATTATTATCATAAGTTGGTGAGGTTTCCATTTCTTGAGAAGGATGTGGAATTTGATGTCTTATCTACCAAGGAGTTGAATCGACTGTTAGAAGATGGGGCACAATTGTTTGGTGTGTTTGCATCGTTGACTGTGGAGAGTCGAGCTGCAGTTGGGGATTTTCCAGTAGTGCGAGAATTTCCCGAAGTGTTTCCTGAAGACTTTTCTGTTGTGCCGCCAAGGAGAGAGGTGGAGTTTTCCATAGATCTAGTTCCTGGTACGAGGCCTGTTTCTATGGCGCCATATAGAATGTCGGCATCAGAGTTAGTGGAATTAAAGAAACAATTGGAAGAGTTGCTAGCAAAACATTTTGTGAGGCCTAGTGTTTCACCATGGGGAGCTCCAGTTTTGTTGGTAAAGAAGAAGGATGGAAGCATGAGGTTGTGTATTGATTATCGCCAGTTGAACAAGGTGACAATTAAGAATAAGTATCTGCTTCCTAGGATTGACGACTTGATGGATCAGTTGGTGGGAGCCAGTGTGTTTAGCAAGATTGATTTAAGATCTGGTTACCATCAGATTCGGGTGAAGGAGGAAGATATTCAGAAGACTGCGTTTAGGACTCGGTACGGGCATTATGAGTTTTTGGTGATGCCGTTCGGAGTTTCTAATGCACCTGGTGTGTTTATGGAGTATATGAATCGCATATTCCATGATCAGTTGGATAAGTTTGTTGTGGTCTTCATAGATGACATCTTGATTTATTCTAAGTCTCCGGAAGAGCATGAGGAGCATTTGCGTGTTGTGCTACAGGTTTTGAGGGAGAAGCAGTTGTATGCTAAGTTATCCAAGTGCGAGTTCTGGTTATCAAAGGTGAGTTTTCTTGGTCATGTGATTTCAGGTAACGGGATTGCAGTGGATCCATCTAAGGTAGATGCAGTGCTACAATGGGAGGTTCCGAGATCGGTTACTGAGATCAGAAGCTTCTTAGGTTTGGCGGGTTATTACCGAAGATTCATAGAAGGCTTTTCGAAGTTGGCACTTCCGTTAACTCAGCTTACTTGCAAGGGTAAGGCGTTTATTTGGGACATAGTTTGTGAAAGGAATTTTGAAGAGTTGAAGAGAAGGTTGACTTCAGCTCCGGTTTTGGTTTTACCTGATCCTGAGGAACCGTTTGTGGTGTATTGTGATGCATCGCATATGGGGTTAGGTGGTGTTTTGATGCAGGAAGGTAAGGTGGTGGCTTACGCTTCGAGGCAGTTAAGGATTCATGAGAAGAATTATCCCACTCATGATTTAGAGTTAGCTGCGGTGGTTTCTGCATTAAAGATTTGGAGGCATTATCTCTACGGCGCAAGGTTCGAGGTCTTTAGTGATCATAAGAGTTTGAAATACTTATTTGATCAGAAAGAGTTGAACATGAGACAACGTAGGTGGTTGGAATTCTTGAAGGACTATGACTTTAGCTTGAATTACCATCCTGGTAAAGCTAATATGGTTGCCGATGCTTTGAGTCGGAAATCTTTGCATATGTCCGCTATGATGGCGGAGGAGTGGGAACTTTTGGAGCAGTTTCGCGATCTTAGTTTATTATGTGAATTGACGCCAGGTAGTGTGAAGATGGGTATGTTGAAAGTGACGAATGATTTTCTGTCGACCGTTAGCGAGAGACAGAAAATGGATGTGAAACTTGTTGATTTGTTTATGGTGGCAAATCAAAGTGATGATGGCGACTTTAGAGTGGATGGTCAGGGTGTTTTGAGATTCCGTGGTCGAATTTGTGTACCTGATGATTCCGAGCTGAAAAAGATGATTTTAGAGGAAGGTCACAGAAGCAGTTTGAGTATTCATCCGGGAGCCAATAAGATGTATCAGGATTTGAAGAAGATCTTTTGGTGGTCTGGTTTGAAAAGGGATGTGGCTCAGTTTGTGTATGCGTGTTTGGTATGTCAGAAGTCAAAAGTGGAGCATCAGCGTCCTGCAGGGTTGTTGCAACCGTTGGATATTCCAGAGTGGAAATGGGATAGTATTTCTATGGACTTTGTGACGAGTTTACCAAATACTGTGAGAGGTTTCGATGCGGTTTGGGTGATTGTTGATAGGTTGACAAAGTCTGCTCACTTTATTCCTATTAACATCACTTTTCCTGTTGCGAAGTTGGCTGAGATTTATATCAAGGTGATTGTGAAACTACATGGTATACCGTTGAGTATTGTGTCGGATAGAGATCCAAGGTTCACATCAGATTTTTGGAAAGGTTTGCAAGAGGCTCTAGGTTCCAAGTTGAGGTTGAGTTCGGCTTATCATCCTCAGACAGACGGTCAGACCGAAAGGACTATTCAATCGTTAGAAGACTTGTTGAGGGCATGTGTTCTAGAGAAGGGAGGTTCGTGGGATACTTATCTTCCGTTGATAGAATTCACTTACAACAACAGTTTTCATTCTAGTATCGGAATGGCACCTTTTGAAGCGCTATATGGTCGTAAGTGTAGAACTCCATTGTGTTGGTTTGAATCGGGCGAGAGTGTGGTACTCGGACCTGAGATAGTAAGAGAGACTACAGAGAAGGTGAAATTTATTCGTGAGAAGATGAGAAGTTCACAGAGTAGGCAAAAGAGTTATCATGACAAGCGAAAGAAAGATTTGGAATTCCAAGCCGGTGATCATATATTCTTAAGAGTTACACCTATGACTGGTGTTGGACGAGCTTTGAAATCGAGGAAGCTTACTCCGCGTTTTATTGGTCCTTATCAGATATCGGAGCGAGTTGGCAAAGTTGCGTATCGGGTGGCGTTACCGCCAAGTCTTGCTAATCTGCACGATGTATTCCATGTGTCTCAGTTGAGGAGATACATTGCGGATCCGTCCCATGTGATTCAGATGGATGATGTGCAAGTGCGTGAGAACTTGACGGTTGAGACGATGCCGGTGCGTATTGAGGATCGTGAGACTAAGACTCTGCGAGGTAAGGAGATCGTCTTGGTGAAAGTCGTATGGTTAAGTGCGGCAGGTGAGAGTTTGACCTGGGAGTTGGAGAGCAAGATGCGAGACTCCTATCCTGAGTTGTTTGTAGCAGGTAATCTTTATTTTCGAGGACGAAAATCTTTTAAGTGGGGGAGGGTTGTAACGCCCATAAATGTGTTTTTCTGATTAATTGTGATGTTTGCTACATTTTCCTAAATTTTACCGTTTTTGAGTCGAGTCAGTCGGTAAATATTAATTATGCTAATATTTTACTTATTACTTTCCATGTGTGTAATTATTATGTTTTGGGTGTTAATTGGTTAGAATTAATGTTTAGTGACATTTGGGCCAAAATTAGAATTAATGAGAGTTAAGAGGGGGAAAATGAGAAGTTGAGAAATAGAAAGAGATATTTTGAGATAGAGAGAAAAAGAGATATTTTGAGATAGAAAGATAGAGAGCTTGTGAAGAGAAGAGAAAGAAGAGAAAAACAAAGAGAAGAAGAGAAGTGTAGGAATCCAAACCAAGCTAGAGCCAAGAATCCAACCAAGGTAAGGGGGATGAATCTAGTTTATCTTGATTGTATGGTTCTTGTAGTTTTGTGTGTTTTGTTCTTGTTCTTGCTCTTTTCTAAGCTTGATCAACAATGGTAAATTGGGTGTTTTGTGAGCTTTGAAGTTATAAACTTGATTTTGTGGTGTGTATGTGTACTATGATGATAGATATTCCCATGGATCATGTTTGTTTTTCATTTCTCCATGTTTTCTTGCTCATGAAGAAATTGTTAGGTTATTGACATTTAGTGAGTGAGCCATGGATCATTGATTGATAGAGTGAATATATGGCTTGTATGGGTTGTGTAGGATGTGTAGGGAAGCTTATTTGAGGTTTTAAGAGGATTGGATGGGGTTTTGCAGGTCTGTAGCAGAACTGATTTTTCTAGGTTTACGCAGGTCCGCTGAGCGGAGGGGGTCCGCTGAGCGGAGGTCCTTTTGCAGAGAAATCTCTGTGAAGGTCCGCTGAGCGGAGGTTCTGTAATTTTTGTTTGATGATTCCCTGTCTGGGTCCGCTGAGCGGAGCTCAAGCGGACTGTGCGAAATTTTGTTTTCCAAACTTTGTTTTGTTGTATCTTTTGAACCGTAGGTCGTCTCTACGCGCCGTTTGAAGTATCATGAGAACCCTTGGGTATGCTTTATGATAAGGAGGGGTGTGTTGGTGGTTGAATGAATTTTTCATAAATGTATTTTTGTGAAACGATATTTGCTAATCAAGTATGTTTTGATGGTATATGTGTGCTGTGTGAATATGAACGCCTGAGTGGCAATTTTGATGATGTATCCGTGTGGAATAATATAACCGGTATGATGTAGATATGTGACCGAGTTATATTGTTGTTGTTGTTGTTATGTAATTGAGTCGTTTGTATGCACAGCATGACATTTCATTACGTTAATGGCGGAATGCTATTAACAGGTGGCCTGAATTGGCAATTATTACCAGTGGGAGCTTAGTGCTCGGTAAAAAGGTGTATTTGCCCGAGTGGCAAGAGGTCATCAGTGGGGGCTAGATGCTCGATGACGGTTAGTCGTAGCTTACTGCTCGACAAAGGTGTATTTTCCTGAGGTAAATAAGTCCCAGCATAATGCTCGGCAAGGTGTACTTGTCATAATGACAAGGAGGAGTTTTACTCCGGATTTGGTACCACATGCATACGCATAGTCGAGTCTCATTCATCATCGTCGGTCTTTATAATTTATGTTATCATTCATGTACCGCATTACTTATATATTGACTGTGGTTGAATTATTTGATTATCTTGTTTTATGATTCTTAATGATATTTGTGGGCATTACTATATTGATCATGCTTTCATTATGAATTATATTCTCACCCTTCTGCCTTAATGTTACCTACTCGTGGGTAATGTGCAGGTGATCCGCAAGTGTAGGTGCTCTCTTTGTAGTCGTCCGTTTTGGTGTCGTCCGCTCATAATACGTAACACCTAGGGGGGATCGAACACTTATTTTGTAGATAATGCTTATAGGATCCTTTTGATGTATATTTGATCCTTTAGATGCATTCGTATTTTGTATTTTGGACACCTTCTCATGCGATGTATTTTGGAAGAATGTTGTGGATATTTTGTTACCGATGCATTTATATAAGTGTGAATACATTCAAGTGTTTATGGGAATCTTTCCTCTTTGATTAATTGTGTTACGCATCTTTTGCGAGTATGTTATGTTTGGTTACGTGGTTACTTAAGTGTAACGCCCTAATTGTTTTTATGAATTTAATTTTTATACTCTGATATTTGTACCTATATGCCTGGGTAGAATTGGGGTGTTACATGTACTAGCCTAAAATGTCATAAGGATGACTTAGGAATTACAATATTTTGGACATGTGGTGAAGGAAAAGAAGCATTGGTATGATAGGTATTGGTTTGTGCTGGGAGCTTGAGTGTGTGATGAGCTTGGTGAGAGGAACTGAAATCTTCAAAATGAGTGTCCATTCTAACCCACAAATAATACTCACGATATAACACAAATTAATTCAATATAAAACATACACACTAGGGTGACACCTTCATAATAACTTCACAAATGACGAGTCCTGCTCCGTAACACGGGTTCTCAAAATTATGTAAAGCATTTACTTATTACACCATAATAATGATATCAATTTATTTCTCACAACTGAATTCAAAACTTAAAAAACATATTTATAAAACTTTATGAAAGTCATCACACTTCATCGTTTCATGATTCATAAACCAAAGCATTATAATATCATAAAAGTACTTCATCATGTTAAAACAATTCAAATGAACATAATAGTTCCAACACACGATCCCGACCCCGATGTTACGTATTAGAGCAAGACTTCCTTTATTCTAAACAAACAATAAAAAGGGCTCCACGAAGCTACCCACGTGGAGGCAACATTCAAACACAAAGGGTAAGTAAATCGCAATCATTATAAAAAGCATAAGTAATAGATATAGTAGTTATAGCACATAGACAATAACAACACAACATCATCTATTACGTCCATGGCATACTTGTAACTCGGTTTTTTTACGAACTGACTCCTTGCTCTCTTTTTTTTAATTATTTTATATTTTTGCAAGAGTCGCCACCGACTTTTATTTTATCCAACATTTAGGAAAGGCATAAAAGAACAGGAAAGACCTTTTGACAGATTTTGGGTTCGGGGGGTTGGTTATACAAAGGGAAGGTTTTAAGCACCCTTTGTATCCATGGTTATCCATGGGCTCTTAATTGTTTAGCTCACTTTTGATTTAAAAATAGAAGAAGTGAAGATGACAGAAACATAAACAATGCGTCCAAATGGACAAAGAAAAAATAGCGGAAGCATAAATAATATGTCCAAATGGACAAAGAGAAAATAGCGGAAACATAAATAATATGTCCAAATGGACAAAGAAAAATAGCGGAAACATAAATAATATGTCCAAATGGACAAAGAAAAATAGCGGAAACATAAATAATATGTCCAAGTGGACAAAGAAAAATAGCAGAAATATAAATAATACGTCCAAATGGACAAAGAAAAAATAGCAGAAATATAAATAATATATCCAAATGGACAAAGAAAAAATAGCAGAAATATAAATAATATGCCCAAATGGGCAAAGAAAAAATAGCAGAAATATAAATAATATGTCCAAATGGACAAAGAAAAAATGACAGAAACATAAATAATATGTCCAAATGGACAAAGAAAAAATGGCAGAAATATAAATAATATGTCCAAATGGACAAAGAAAAAATGGCAGAAATATAAATAATATGTCCAAATGGACAAAGAAAAAATGGCAGAAATATAAATAATATGTCCAAATGGACAAAGAAAAAATAGCAGAAATATAAATAATATGTCCAAATGGACAAAGAAAAAATAGCAGAAACATAAATAATATGTCCAAGTGGACAAAGAAAAAATAACAGAAACATAAATAATATGTCCAAGTGGACAAAGAAAAAATAACAGAAACATAAATAATATGTCCAAATGGACAAAGAAAAAATAACAGAAAAATAAATAATATGTCCAAATGGACAAAGAAAAAATAACAGAAACATAAATAATATGTCCAAGTGGACAAAGAAAAAATAACAGAAATATAAATAACATGTCCAAGTGGACAAAGAAAAAATAACAGAAATATAAATAATATGTCCAAGTGGACAAAGAAAAAAAATAACAGAAACATAAATAATATGTCCAAATGGACAAAGAAAAAATAACAGAAATATAAATAATATGTCCAAGTGGACAAAGAAAAAATAACAGAAACATAAATAATAAATAATAAAATAAAGCATAAAGCAAGAAATATAAAGAACAATATAATAAAATGCGGAAATTAAAGTCAATTGTTAGTATGTTAGCACGTGAATCATCTTGAAGCTAGTCAAGTATATTCACGATGTTAGTAAAGATCGATGGTGAGTGAATGATGATCTCGGATTTAAAGTTAATGAAAATTTATCAGAAGCTTGATAGAATCATAGCGACTACACGATAAATTTCCAAAAGTCTTAAATCAACTGCATACAATCTCTGCCATATTTGATCTTTTATTCCAATTCGGGACAAAGAAAAAAAAGATAAGAAATAATATCAAATAATATACAAAAATAAATATAAAACAAATTAAACTCAATTCATTTTTTTTGTGATTTTTTTGGAATTGATTTTAAGTTAATTAACAAACTAATTAAACAAATAATTATACAAATAATTAAACTTAACAAGAAAAAATATTCTTTTTTTATGTCAAGAATTAGATTATAAAAATATAAACCTAAATCTAAAGAAAAATTATATTTTTTGGTTTTTTTACTAGGTATTTTTAATTAATTATGCAAAGAAAATAAATTGATTAAAAGATATTGAAGAAAATTAAATAAAAGGATCTTGTGTGGTGAGTTTATGATGGATCATGGTGAGCTTGATCAATGGCAAAGAAGTATTTCAATATTTAACATCATCAAGTAAAAAAAGAAACAAGGATGAATACTTAGATAAATAAATCAAAGTATATTTGGAAAATAAAAGAAACTTTTGAATTCAAATGAAATATAAATGATGCATATTTTATAGAGTTTCAAAGTGAGGAAACTTACCTTCAAATGATGCTTGGTTTGAGTGGAGGTTTCTTAGTTTTGTAATTCCCAAATTCTTACTCCCTTTGAAACTTGAAACTTGGAAGAGAGAAAAGAAAAGAGAAAACAAAGACTTGACAATGTTTTTTTTAGGTGTCCTCCTCCCCCTTTAATTATGAACATATGGTTGCCTATTTATAGGAAAAACTTGTATGCAATGACATAAGATGGATAGAAATCAAATTGGAATTGAGTTTGAAATATTAATACATTAATGGTTAATGGATAGAATTATGAAGTTTGAATAGAATTTGTTGAATGGTCACTTAACAATTATATCTTATAATATATAAGGATAATAACACAACTAAAAATTAAAATATAACATTTAAAGATAATATCAAAATAAAAATAGTAAAATCAAGTTACAAGATAATATCAAAATAAAACTTAAATACTAATTTTGGTTTAAGACAATAACAAAAATGAAATTAAAAATATAAAATATTATAAAAAAAAAGAAAAACGAAATAATAATAATAACATAACTAATAAAATAAATTTAAACAAAAATATGGTTAATTAAAATAATATTAACTAAAATAAAAATTGAGAATGAAGATTTGTAGAAAAATATAAGATAAGATGGTTAGATAAACTATTAAAATGATGGTGGAAAAAAATATGGTTAGTTAGAATATTCTATTATAACAAAAAAAAAATGATGATAGTATTTGGGATAATTATTAATAAATATGTGATGATGAACTTTGAAGATAAAATGGAATATTAGCATTTAATGCCTTAAGTTAAAAAGACTAACCATGGTTTAAAATCTCAAGTGTTTTATTATTCTTTCCAACTTATGATCATTGCATATCTTGAATGGAATCTTGGCCTTTAGAGATGAATTGGATCATTGCTTGTATCATATGAGCATCTTGGATAATATCTTTGAATTATCTCACTTTAATTAAATTTTAAAAGAATAAAATTTAATTAAAATGAAATAAAAATGTCATGAATCATGGATATGTTGTGAATATCTTTAAACATATGAGAATCAAGATTAAATCACAAAAGAATTGGCCTTTTTGAAAAAAAATCAAATTTGGGTCATTACTTGTTTCATGCAATTTTCCAAAAAAGGTCAACTTCATCAAGGCATATCTCCCTCAATTTTGATCCTATGAAAGTGTTCTTTTACTTTTTAGAAAGCCTAAGATGTCCTCTACAAGCCACTTTGGAAGCGTTTTTGCATTTGGAGAAGTTATTTTGATGATATGGGCTTTGACAAAAAACTGCTTTTTGTTGACTTTGAAAATGACCTGTAATATTTTGGCTTATATCTCTTAGGCGGAAGCATTTCTTGACCTCGGACCCAACATCAAAGTTGTAGAGAATTGAATTTCCTTGAGAATGAGCTTCGGTTGTAATTTTTCGGATGAACGAGTAGGGAGTTATGGTCGGTCAAAGTTCAGTTGACTTTTAGGTAAAAAACTCTAATTTTGCAATTTTGAGTTTTGTCGATTTCTGAACTTTTCTTGATGAATTATGATCAACCATTGATCACATGATGAATCTTTTGACAAAATATGGATGTTGACAAAAAATTGCATTCTTGACTGTCTGTTGACTTTTTGGTCAAACTGGTCGTCTGTTGACTGTTTGAGCTGTTGACTGTGCGTCCGAGCGAATCGAAGTTTGAAAATTTGTCTGCTGGTACTTTGAGACATATGGAGATCCATGAAATCCATTTGAGGTCTCAAAAACTCGTTCTCCTAAAATAAAAACAAAAAACCTAGTTAGGGACTGTTTGTGTAGGAGACAGTTAGGCGTACCTGATTTTTGTGCAGTGTTGAGTCTCTGTTGATCACGTGATTATCAGAAGACTTCTAGAACAAAATCTTGGAAATTTGAAGTGCGAAAAATTGATTTGACTTATGGTACAAACACGGAGAATTGCGCTGATAGCGGGTTTGACTGGTAACTAGCAATATAATCTGAAACCCGGACTCCGCGCCTGCAAATTTTAATTCTGTACCAACTGCGTCAGCATTATTTATCTGAAAATAAATCTCAAATAAACAGTGTATGAAGTGATAAACAGTATTTGGCGTTTATGTAAGAATAAATTTAACAGCGAACCAAAATACTGTATAAAAAATTCTAAAAATTGAGTATTTATAAAATCAGGATATTTATGAAATAAAAATCCAAGATTGTATAAAACTCCAAATTTTTAGATAGAAGTCTGTTGACTTCTCTCTTTTTTTTTTTTAAAAAAACGCAGGCAAATTTTGGGGTATAACATTAATGATCATAACACTTAGAAAATGATGGGATCTCAGAGGTCAAAAATTGGGGTGCAACAGATGCCCCTATTTAAGTTTCTTCTATCCGGAGATGTGAAGATTGTAAATCTTCGTTTCGACGTGATTGAAGAGACTTAAATATATATAAAAACACAATTTTTGAACCTGAGATGCAATGTAATGCTTATGATTATGAATGCATATGATTTCCACGAGATGGAAACAGGACACCACAGAGGAGAAGTAAACAGACTCCGTTGGGGAAAAGGTATGCGTCATCCAGGAATAGAATCGGACTTCATAGAAGCTTTCAGGAATAAAACGTGAAAGGAACTTTGGACAGGAAATCAACAGAGACGTTCAGAAAGAAAAATCTCTGGAACCCATATCAGAAATAATTCAAGAGTAAAACATGAATGAATTTGGAAAGGAGTATAAATTGACAGAGGCATTCAAGAGTAAAACATGATTGAACATCACCATAGGCAATCAAGACTAAAACATGATTGAATAGTATCAAAAGCAATCAAGAGTAAACCATGATTGGATAACATCATAGTCAATCAAGACTAAAACATGATTGAATAGTATCAAAGACAATCAAGAGTAAAACATGATTGGACAATATCAAAGGCAATCAAGACTAAAACATGATTGAATAGTATCAAAAGCAATCAAGAGTAAACCATGATTGGATAACATCATAGGCAATCAAGACTAAAACATGATTGAATAGTATCAAAGACAATCAAGAGTAAAACATGATTGGACAATATCAAAGGTCATCAAGAGTAAAACATGATTGAGACACCCACCGAGAGTAAAGCACGATCAAACCACATCAAGAGTAAAACATGATTGAATATAAATAAAGATCAATCAAGAGTAAAGCGTGATTGAATACTATTAAAGGTCAATGCCAAGTAAGTTGGACTTTGATCTCAAGGTAAGATGTTGATAACAACAAGACTTGGAAAAATATAAATGAGCATGAATTTGTTTCTATGCATGATGATGAATTTTTTTCTATGCATGATGAATGCTCAATGCAATGTAGTTATTTATGACAACTAGGATTGACTCTTTTGTGAGGCAAGATTGGAGCTTTGATTCCTCAACACGGGAACTCTAAAAAAATCTGCTTAGGAAGAGGCTTGAGCAAACTTCTTGTCACACTGATAACTGTTTTAAACAAATGATCCTTTGAGAAGGACTGATAAATTATGCTTGGGGATTGTTGAAGAAGATTGCCCCTGATTAAATAATTGTTACAAGTTAACTGATCATGGCTTCAGTTGAACTACGTTGGGGATGAACTGATCATGGATTTAACTCTTGAAATGAATGTTGGGAAGACTTGCCATAGTATACATCTTGAAGAGGATATTCTGATCAACAAATCTTGATTAAACATATGAACAACAGGATCTTGAAGTAACGTGCCCCTGATAGGATCACTGACCAAGTTTCTCGACTGTTTGAACTTCCTAGAAGATGAGTGCTTACTTGCAAATAAAATGTTCATTCAAGAATGGTAATTTTAATGCAATGCTCAAAACATATTTTTGAAATCAAAGTCACTTTGTAAAGAAAATGGAATCAATGGTCAAAACATAAAGGTTAAAATAATCAACGTGAAAGATAAAGCAAAGATATGGTATCAACATAAATGATTGGTAAATCTCTTGGGAGTCAGCTTACGCAACCTTGTTGTAGTATGCTTTCAAAATAAACCTTGCTTCAATTAGGGCTTTTGAAGGTTGTAACAAGGTCAGGTTCACGGTTTAAAAAACAAAAGATATAAGGCTCAAAATTTTTGTAACCCACCCCGTCTTCGTGATGATCTTCAGTCCTAAACTCAGTTAATTCAAAATATGCATTCAAGTTCCAAGAGACTTCTGGAATTTTACCTGTTGTAATGATGATAGTTCACAAGCCAAGAAAACTTAGTGATGGCAGTCACTTCTTCCTTTTGATAGTCACAACATTTTGTGGTTCAAGAATTTATTGACTTATCTCTTCTTTTTTCCTTTTGATATCCCTAACTTTTGCCTGAGCTGTTTATTTTGAACTTACAGTCAGCGGGATGCCTTAATTTTTGCCTAAGTCATTTTTGATTTTGACTTAGCAGGCTTTTCTTTGATTTTCTCTTTTTGATACTTTTTTTTTCCTAAAAGATAATGACTACCTTGCTTAATGATTATAATGAACCATCATCGACTTTTGCTTGGCGTCTCCAACATTTCTTTGATGTAAGCGGAGGAAAGCTTGTGACTAAAACACTTGTTAAAAGGTGCATTGAATGATTCTCTTAAAATAGAATGCACAACCAAATTAACTGGGAACTACCCTGCCCCGGGTTAAAATGTGGGTTATTTCGTATAGAAAGAAACACCAACTTCTAGGCTCAAAGGGGTTGACGAGGGATTAACTTCCTTATTTCTCCAGTGTTTGGGAATTGAAACAATGCCTGTACATCGTCAGCAAAGTTTTATTTGAAAGCATACAGTTCAACAACCTGGGTACTTCGTTGTCATCATCCTCCCACCAATCTTTGCATAAAACACAAGTTTGATAGAGAAAGCAAAATAGAATTTTTTTTATTTTTGTAAAAGAAGCATAAACATAGACATAGTAGATGAAAATGAATTCAAACATACGATGCTCATTTCATTAAAATTAACATTCTGGAATGAAAAAAGTTTAAAAGCAAACAATACAACTGAGGAAATGCAAACAGTAGGGAAACATCTTTCTAAATCATGGCCTGCTGCCCCTTGATGGAAAGGACAATGAAGATCAGACCTAAAACCTTATGGAAGAGGATTTCGAGGAGGAAGAATCAACTCGATGGTAGACAGCTAACATTGAAGATGGAGACAGACAAGGATAAGTTTCATGGATAACCTGAATGTATGTATGCAAATGATGTAATTGTTGTTTTTAATTTTTTTTTTTTTTGAGTTTCAAAGAACTTAAGATATTAATTTGCAAACATTCAAGCATTGGATTAAAGCATTGATCAAGTTATCATCAAAATCAATCATCCATTTTGGTGGATTAGAGTTTTCACCCCATCAACACCCAAGATCCATTGAGTTTGATGAAACTTACGATGTTTACAAAAAAAGACCTCTGAGTTCATTGGAAATCAAAGGAAAAGATTTTTATGAATGTATGAATGCATGAATGCCACATATACAGAAATGGTAACACAAACATGGTAATGCAAACATAGTAACGCAAACATGGTATTGCAAACATGGTATTGCAAACATGGTAATACAAACATGGTACACATAGGTTCAAAGGTCCAGCGTCACGAGCATGAGGTCAGAGAACCAAACATGGGATGATACTAGGGGTTAATCACCTGCACAACATGTTCTACTGATACGTCAGAGTCTACATTTTTCTTTCGGATATTACCGGCTTGCACAACTGAACTTGTGAGCTAGCAATATTCTCAAGAAAAACTCGTCTGAGTGTGGCTCTCCGCATGACAACTAATCCAAGTCTTCACCTGAATAGTTTCTGCGCCACAACCTAATAAGGCCAGAATGGGTTGGGGTTCTACGGCCAACTCAGTTTCTACAGTTCAATGAAAGCAATAATGTCTTCGCTACGAAACATGCTAAACATATATTACCAACAAGGAACCTCCACTGAGCGGAAGGATTCTCACGTACGCCTGTACATGACTATACCCTCCACCTAATTCTTATGTGTACTTAATCCGGGTTAGGATTTGTCCATAATGTATCTCAATTGACGGAACCACACATATATCCAGAATAGCAAAAAAAATAACAAAATAAACAAGTATAAGCAAATATTAAAGTGATCAAAAACTCTAAGGTAACCCCTCTTTTTAAAAAAAGATTTTTCAAATCCCCAGCAGAGTCGCCAGTTCTGTAACTCGGTTTTTTGAGGCGAACTGACTCCTTGCTCTCTTTTTTTTTATTATTTTATATTTTTGCAAGAGTCGCCACCGACTTTTATTTTATCCAACATTTAGGAAAGGCATAAAAGAACAGGAAAGACCTTTTGACAAATTTTGGGTTCGGGGGGTTGGTTATACAAAGGGAAGGTTTTAAGCACCCTTTGTATCCATGGTTATCCATGGGCTCTTAATTGTTTAGCTCACTTTTGATTTAAAAATAGAAGAAGTGAAGATGACAGAAACATAAACAATGCGTCCAAATGGACAAAGAAAAAATAGCGGAAGCATAAATAATATGTCCAAATGGACAAAGAGAAAATAGCGGAAACATAAATAATATGTCCAAATGGACAAAGAAAAATAGCGGAAACATAAATAATATGTCCAAATGGACAAAGAAAAATAGCGGAAACATAAATAATATGTCCAAGTGGACAAAGAAAAATAGCAGAAATATAAATAATACGTCCAAATGGACAAAGAAAAAATAGCAGAAATATAAATAATATATCCAAATGGACAAAGAAAAAATAGCAGAAATATAAATAATATGCCCAAATGGGCAAAGAAAAAATAGCAGAAATATAAATAATATGTCCAAATGGACAAAGAAAAAATGACAGAAACATAAATAATATGTCCAAATGGACAAAGAAAAAATGGCAGAAATATAAATAATATGTCCAAATGGACAAAGAAAAAATGGCAGAAATATAAATAATATGTCCAAATGGACAAAGAAAAAATGGCAGAAACATAAATAATATGTCCAAATGGACAAAGAAAAAATAGCAGAAATATAAATAATATGTCCAAATGGACAAAGAAAAAATAGCAGAAACATAAATAATATGTCCAAGTGGACAAAGAAAAAATAACAGAAACATAAATAATATGTCCAAGTGGACAAAGAAAAAATAACAAAAACATAAATAATATGTCCAAATGGACAAAGAAAAAATAACAGAAACATAAATAATATGTCCAAATGGACAAAGAAAAAATAACAGAAATATAAATAATATGTCCAAGTGGACAAAGAAAAAATAACAGAAATATAAATAACATGTCCAAGTGGACAAAGAAAAAATAACAGAAATATAAATAATATGTCCAAGTGGACAAAGAAAAAAACTAACAGAAACATAAATAATATGTCCAAATGGACAAAGAAAAAATAACAGAAATATAAATAATATGTCCAAGTGGACAAAGAAAAAATAACAGAAACATAAATAATAAATAATAAAATAAAGCATAAAGCAAGAAATATAAAGAACAATATAATAAAATGCGGAAATTAAAGTCAATTGTTAGTATGTTAGCACGTGAATCATCTTGAAGCTAGTCAAGTATATTCACGATGTTAGTAAAGATCGATGGTGAGTGAATGATGATCTCGGATTTAAAGTTAATGAAAATTTATCAGAAGCTTGATAGAATCATAGCGACTACACGATAAATTTCCAAAAGTCTTAAATCAACTGCATACAATCTCTGCCATATTTGATCTTTTATTCCAATTCGGGACAAAGAAAAAAAAGATAAGAAATAATATCAAATAATATACAAAAATAAATATAAAACAAATTAAACTCAATTCATTTTTTTTGTGATTTTTTTGGAATTGATTTTAAGTTAATTAACAAACTAATTAAACAAATAATTATACAAATAATTAAACTTAACAAGAAAAAATATTCTTTTTTTATGTCAAGAATTAGATTATAAAAATATAAACCTAAATCTAAAGAAAAAATATATTTTTTGGTTTTTTTATTAGGTATTTTTAATTAATTATGCAAAGAAAATAAATTGATTAAAAGATATTGAAGAAAATTAAATAAAAGGATCTTGTGTGGTGAGTTTATGATGGATCATGGTGACCTTGATCAATGGCAAAGAAGTATTTCAATATTTAACATCATCAAGTAAAAAAAGAAACAAGGATGAATACTTAGATAAATAAATCAAAGTATATTTGGAAAATAAAAGAAACTTTTGAATTCAAATGAAATATAAATGATGCATATTTTATAGAGTTTCAAAGTGAGGAAACTTACCTTCAAATGATGCTTGGTTTGAGTGGAGGTTTCTTAGTTTTGTAATTCCCAAATTCTTACTCCCTTTGAAACTTGAAACTTGGAAGAGAGAAAAGAAAAGAGAAAACAAAGACTTGACAATGTTTTTTTTGGGTGTCCTCCTCTCCCTTTAATTATGAACATATGGTTGCCTATTTATAGGAAAAACTTGTATGCAATGACATAAGATGGATAGAAATCAAATTGGAATTGAGTTTGAAATATTAATACATTAATGGTTAATGGATAGAATTATGAAGTTTGAATAGAATTTGTTGAATGGTCACTTAACAATTATATCTTATAATATATAAGGATAATAACACAAATAAAAATTAAAATATAACATTTAAAGATAATATCAAAATAAAAATAGTAAAATCAAGTTACAAGATAATATCAAATTAAAACTTAAATACTGATTTTGGTTTAAGACAATAACAAAAATGAAATTAAAAATATAAAATATTATAAAAAAAGAAAAACGAAATAATAATAATAACATAACTAATAAAATAAATTTAAACAAAAATATGGTTAATTAAAATAATATTAACTAAAATAAAAATTGAGAATGAAGATTTGTAGAAAAATATAAGATAAGATGGTTAGATAAACTATTAAAATGATGGTGGAAAAAAATATGGTTAGTTAGAATATTCTATTATAACAAAAAAAAATGATGATAGTATTTGGGATAATTATTAATAAATATGTGATGATGAACTTTGAAGATAAAATGGAATATTAGCATTTAATGCCTTAAGTTAAAAAGACTAACCATGGTTTAAAATCTCAAGTGTTTTATTATTCTTTCCAACTTATGATCATTGCATATCTTGAATGGAATCTTGGCCTTTAGAGATGAATTGGATCATTGCTTGTATCATATGAGCATCTTGGATAATATCTTTGAATTATCTCACTTTAATTAAATTTTAAAAGAATAAAATTTAATTAAAATGAAATAAAAATGTCATGAATCATGGATATGTTGTGAATATCTTTAAACATATGAGAATCAAGATTAAATCACAAAAGAATTGGCCTTTTTGAAAAAAAATCAAATTTGGGTCATTACTTGTTTCATGCAATTTTCCAAAAAAGGTCAACTTCATCAAGGCATATCTCCCTCAATTTTGATCCTATGAAAGTGTTCTTTTACTTTTTAGAAAGCCCAAGATGTCCTCTACAAGCCACTTTGGAAGCGTTTTTGCATTTGGAGAAGTTATTTTGATGATATGGGCTTTGACAAAAAACTGCTTTTTGTTGACTTTGAAAATGACCTGTAATATTTTGGCTTATATCTCTTAGGCGGAAGCATTTCTTGACCTCGGACCCAACATCAAAGTTGTAGAGAATTGAATTTCCTTGAGAATGAGCTTCGGTTGTAATTTTTCTGATGAACGAGTAGGGAGTTATGGTCGGTCAAAGTTCAGTTGACTTTTAGGTAAAAAACTCTAATTTTGCAATTTTGAGTTTTGTCGATTTCTGAACTTTTCTTGATGAATTATGATCAACCATTGATCACATGATGAATCTTTTGACAAAATATGGATGTTGACAAAAAATTGCATTTTTGACTGTCTGTTGACTTTTTGGTCAAACTGGTCGTCTGTTGACTGTTTGAGCTGTTGACTGTGCGTCCGAGCGAATCGAAGTTTGAAAATTTGTCTGCTGGTACTTTGAGACATATGGAGATCCATGAAATCCATTTGAGGTCTCAAAAACTCGTTCTCCTAAAATAAAAACAAAAAACCTAGTTAGGGACTGTTTGTGTAGGAGACAGTTAGGCGTACCTGATTTTTGTGCAGTGTTGAGTCTCTGTTGATCACGTGATTATCAGAAGACTTCTAGAACAAAATCTTGGAAATTTGAAGTGCGAAAAATTGATTTGACTTATGGTACAAACACGGAGAATTGCGCTGATAGCGGGTTTGACTGGTAACTAGCAGTATAATCTGAAACCCGGACTCCGCGCCTGCAAATTTTAATTCTGTACCAACTGCGTCAGCATTATTTATCTGAAAATAAATCTCAAATAAACAGTGTATGAAGTGATAAACAGTATTTGGCGTTTATGTAAGAATAAATTTAACAGCGAACCAAAATACTGTATAAAAAATTCTAAAAATTGAGTATTTATAAAATCAGGATATTTATGAAATAAAAATCCAAGATTGTATAAAACTCCAAATTTTTAGACAGAAGTCTGTTGACTTCTCTCTATTTTTTTTTAAAAAAACGCAGGCAAATTTTGGGGTATAACATTAATGATCATAACACTTAGAAAATGATGGGATCTCAGAGGTCAAAAATTGGGGTGCAACAATACTCAACAATTGCCAACCCTTCACATCCAAAAACTCCAACTCAAGAATCACATCAAAAATATCACATTAAATACATCACTTAATTCAAGTATTGTGTATAACACCCTTTTAAACTCCTGCGACAATTATTATAATATTCAGAGTAAACATGAAACAAGGGTTCCACAATTTAAAATAAAACCAATTTATCAGACATCTGTCATGCTTTATTAGGAACGATTTACCAAAGTAAACAAAACTCATGTTCAACACAACGGAATTTTACTCAAACATAATAGCATCAACATCACCAATGCGTAAACCAATAAAACATAATCCAAAAACCAACAAAATAGAACAATAATTAAAATCTAAGTCTAGCGTTCCCCAGTGTTACAAATCATAGCATGACACTGATCCGCTGTCGCGCGCGGATCAAAAAACGAGTAGTTTTTCAAAACCGTAGTACAACGACAATTTAACTCGAATATCGTCTCTCAAAGATTCTTAGTTATTACTAACTGAAATCGAATTAGGGGGGGTTGGTTTGGTTTCAGATTAACAAAAAGTGCTTAAAATAAGTGATTCTAAAAATAAGCTGTTGTGAAAATAAGTGATTAATAATTAAGCTAAAACGAATCAACCTACTGTATCGACTCCCAACATGAAAGTCGTAGATCTTTTTCTTAGCTTTCCAACGACTGGTAGCACGCTTCAATCCGATAATCCAAACTCCAGTTATGAATTTATTCGTGCAGGCTGCTAATGCTGAAAAATTAATACGAAAAACAAATAAGTGCAAAAATAAAATAAATTATAAAAACATATCAAAACATAAAAATAATTAAAACAAATCGAAGAAATGCTTGAGTACAAACATGGAAGAACGTGCATCAAAATGCACTGATCAAATTCCCCCACACTTGAACTTTTGCACTCCGAGCAAAATGAAAAACAAAACAAAGAAATCACAAATACATCAACAGTTACTCATCCTAGGCTACAAATCTTCTTCGGGCAAGTTTGCATCGACAGGTACTAATCTTGCACACTAAGGATATCGTAGGAACACTTATCCATAATTGTGCAGACATAAGTCTCCTAAATACACAAACCGATTCAAATCATATTATTATACCATAGCCTAACTTACTCATCCTTTTTGCTCTTTTTCATTCAGGCGCAATCACATTAAGCTTGTTATCTCCACACACTTATAGCAAGACGACGAGTTAGTGACTCTGATCCTTTTCTGCACGGGGTTCTGGTACTTTCGTGGCATAACTCTTTGTTTACTCAGTTGTAGTTGCGGGGGTTCGGACCGTAATCCTCCCTACAAAATTCAGCACCAGAAACCGCTGAACCAACTAACAAAGAGTCTTATTTTCAACTTTTGAAGGTTCCACAACCGTTAGGTTAAGTGACCGGGCGAGGTCCACCAAACTTAGAAGGTGCATTCCCTTTTTCTTTTTTTTTTCGGAACACTCACTTATATTCATCGGCTTCCCTGCGTAAAGTGTGTGAGAGATGGTGCCGACTGCTGAAATAAACTACTCAAGAGCTGCCAGAGAATGAGAATTTAAGGCTAAAACATAATAAAAAATTCAAATCAATTTCCATATGCAGGAGACTTACGGTGGTAGAACGTGCCGATCTTGTGAATTTTTTCCAAGTCTCCGCAAACTCGACTCAAATCAATCTATAGCCTAAAACTTTCAAGAAGATGCAATTTTTTATTATTTTTTTTAATGATTGAAATTTGAGTAGCAAGTTATCCCATCTGTGTGTTCAAAGTCTGAATGCTAGCATCGGTCCTTTGTTGGAACTGGAGGTTGTTCACAGCCATTTATTTAACAAGATCCTCTAAGGATGGTCCGGAAGTAGCTGGAGGGGTGTGATGTGGCTGGGGTAATGGTACAGTCAGTTGTTGTTGGGCGGGATGCTGATTTCCATATCGAAGGTTTGGATGGTTCCTCCAATTGGGGTGATATTTGTTGGTGGACAAGTCAGGGGTGTTGTTGTACCTGTTCTGGTTGTAAAGGTTGGCTGCATAAGCCTGAGGCAGCTCGGTAACGGTATCATCTTTCAGAATAGGAAAAGTATCGGTCGGATGATCATGAGCTGTATAAATGCCACACGCAGTTGCTGTTTGAGGTTTTGCTACTGCAAGTTGTTTGACTAATATGGTCAACTCATCAATTCTGGTTTCTAAAGCTTTGTTCGAAGAACCCTGAATTTGATGCACTCCCTTGGTCTCGACAGAATTGGTTCGAGTGGTGAATTGCTGTGAATTTATGGACATATTTTTAATGAGGGCCCTGGAAGCAGCTGGAGTTTTGTCAACAAGTGCTCCACTACTAGCAGCATCAAGAATGTTTCTGTCCATAGGTAACAACCCCTCATAAAAGTACTGAATGAGAAGTTGCTCGGTAATATGATATTAAGGACAGCTTGAAACTAACTTCTTGAACCTATCCTAGTCCTCAGCCAATGACTCGTTATCTTGTCTAATGCCACAAATCTCTTTTCGGATTGAAGCAGCTCTGGAGGCAGGAAAATATCTCTCCAAGAACACTCTTTTCAGAGCATTCCAACTTGTGATTGAATTCAGTTCAAGATCATATATCCAATCCTTCGCTGCACCCTGCAATGAAAAAGGAAAAGCACGAAGTTTGATATGATCTTCAGTGATCCCTTCAGGCTTCAATGGTGTAGAACACACCACCTAGAATTCCTTCAAATGTTTGTGCGGATCCTCACCTGCAAGACCATTAAACTTTGGCAACAAGTGTATTAAACCCGATTTTAATTCAAAAGGAACATCAACAACATCATATTCAATACACAAGCCATTATAATTCACATCAAGGGATGCAAGTTGCCTTAAAGTTCTATTGTCAGCCATTTCGAAAACAAATTCAGAATCAGAATCAAATAAGTTATGCAAATAATCAGATTCAGAATCAGACTCAGCTATGGTTGGTGAAGGTGAACTATTGCTAGCCTGACCTGCTCTACAAAGTGTGTGCAAGGTTCTCTCTACCTCAGGATCAAAAGCAACAAGTTCAGGACAGGAAGACCTAGTAGCCAGGACTAGTGCACAACAATGCAGCAATAATTGTCAAATTGTCAACTATGTCCCTAAATCAAACACAATGGAGAAAAACGATTAAAAATTATTCATAAAAAAAATCTAAAAACACAAAATTTAATATAATTAACCAAAATAAGAATTTTGATAATTTTTTTGGATTTTTTCGACTCTATGAAAACAGTAAATAATTCATTAAAAATAGTAAAAAGCCTTTTGTTGGGACAGATTTTCGAAACGATGCAATTTTCCAAAAAACCGATTTTTTTCAATTTTGGCTTCTAAAACGCGAATTGGGCAAAACCGCGAGGGAACTAAGGCCTAAACGTGAGGACACTAAACCTATGACTCTAAAAACGATTAATAATAACAAGAATCCCCGGCAACGGCGCCAATTTGATCTGTTGTCGCGCGCGGATAAGAAACGAGTAGTTTTTCAAAACCGTAGTACAGCGACAATTTAACTCGAATATCTTCTCTCAAGGATTCTTAGTTATTACTAACTGAAATCAAATTGGAGGGGTTGGTTTGGTTTCTGATTAACAAAAAATGCTTAAAATAAGTGATTCTAAAAATAAGCTGTTGTGAAAATAAGTGATTAATAATTAAGCTAAAACGAATCACCTACTGTATCGACTCCCAACATGAAAGTCGTAGCTCTTTTTCTTAGCTTTCCAACGACTGGTAGCACGCTTCAATCCGATACTCCAAACTCTAGTTATGAATTTATTCGTGCAGGCTGCTAATGCTGAAAAATTAATACGAAAAACAAATAAGTGCAACAATAAAATAAATTTTAAAAACATATTAAAACATAAAAATAATTAAAACAAATCGAAGAAATGCTTGAGTACAAATATGGAAGAATGTGCATCAAAATGCATTGATTAACACCGACACGAACTAACGGGCTAGCCTATAAGCTATCCTCACCAAATCAAGAGCCGCTACTCCTTAATCTGAAAAATGTCAACAGTAAGGGTGAGTCTCATTCACAATTAACAAGTGTTATTAGCCCATAAACAATAACATATCATAAGTTTATTACTCATTCAACTTCAATATATTCAGATTTTCAGAAAGTATTCATCAGCAACAACAACAACAAATACATCACAAAAATATAACACTAGAAACCATCCAATCATGTTATAACAATATGCATATGTAATGTACTGACACTATGCATGTGGTACCAACATGGGATTAACCCATCCGACCGATCCAAAACATCACCAAGATACGGCCCTACCGGCACAAATTCCACACAATGAGAATTATGCCCTCCACTGATCCAACATATCACCTGGATTCAGCCACCAAAATGATTTATGAATGAATGCACACATATAACATACTTACAACATCACCGATCCGATGAACTACATCGTCTCATCAAAACTAACCATCATCATCACCAATAATGTACGTACATGTCTCAGCATCATTAAAAACAATTCATTCATCACCAATAATCACAACAATCACCACATCATCACGTCATAAACACAAGTATACATGGTTACATTCAATTATATATGCCAACAACATATAATTCACCAAAGTCATAAAATCGTTATTTTTAAAATAAAATCAAGCCTATGCCCATTTCATCATCCAAATACATAGAATATCTCATGAGCTTCACCACGCTCGAAACGGCACCAAAAACAGATCAACGGTTTGAAAGTTATGATGTTTAGAAAATAAAATATTTTTCCAAAAAGCTACAGTGTAACCGGTTACAGGATTAGCATAACCGGTTACGTCCATGAAATTATTAAAAGGGTTAAATGGCTTTCACCCCCTGTAATAGTAGCGAGATTCGGTTTTCCCCCCTATTAAAAAAAAATTGTCCTGGCCCCTTAACAAAAAAGATTCTGTTTTCAGACACCCCCTATTCCATGTTTGGCTGACTGGGCTGGGAGAATCTTGCTGACTGGGCGCCTGATTTCCTTGTTTGGCTGACGTGGCTGCTTTGCTTTGGAAAGTTTGGAAAAATTGAAAATAAATAAGTTGCAAAACTAGGATTCGAACCCAGGTTACTTAGGCTAAGCGCTGCAAGCTTACCACCACACCATGCATATTTAGTTGTTTATTGTTGCTAAAGAGTGTTATATATTAATACTTCATTCTTTTTTAGTAACATATAAATTAAAACTGTAATAATATTTAAATAATTATATAAATGTATTACTTAATAATTACATAATTATAAATTATTTAAATTTATTTTAATTAACGTTTTATTTAATAATTTTATTTAAATGTTTTATGTAATAAACGTTTTTAATAATTTTTCTAATAATTTATATAAACATTTATATAACTATAAAAAAACATTTATAAAAATATTTATATAATTAAAAAAGCTGTACATAATTATAAAAAAGCTCTTTTTTAAAATTATTCAACTTTTAAAAAACATTTTAAAAAAAGATTTATATAATTAGAACGTTTTTAATTATAAAAAACATTTATATAATTAAAAAGTTAATTAAAAATATATTTATATAATTATAACGTTAATTAAAAAAACATTTATATAATTATAAAAAAACATTTATATAATTAAAACACTAATTAAAAACATTAATTAAAAACATTTATTAAAATTATTAAATAATACATTTATATAATTATAAAAAAACTGAAGAAAACATATAAATAAAATTATTAAAAACTTTTATATAAATTAAAAAAACTTTAGTAATATAAATATAAAAAAAAGTTGTACATATTTATTAAAAAAACGTTTATTAAATAAATTAAAAACGTTAATTATTAAACTTTATTCAACTTTAAAAAAATTATTCAACTTTATTAAAAAAAACATTTTAATTAACATTTATATATATTATATTATATAATTATAAAAAAAAACTTTAAAATATTTAATTTACGTTTTTTTATAATTATTTAACATACATTTTTTTTAAGTATATATGTACAGCTTTAAATAATTCATTTAAACTCAGCTTTACATATAGTATAACAGGAGCAATCTTATTTCAATTAAAACGAATTGGTTTGTGGGTTGGTTTATATCCATGTGCTCATGGGAGACAATTTTTTTAGAGTTATTAAGCATAATATTCAATAAGCAAGCCACGTCAGCCAAACAAGGAAATCAGGCGCCCAGTCAGCAAGATTCTCCCAGCCTAGTCAGCCAAACATGGAATAGGGGGTGTCTGAAAACAGAATCTTTTTTGTTAAGGGGCCAGGACAAAATTTTTTTTTAATAGGGGGAAAACCGAATCTCGCTACTATTACAGGGGGGTGAAAGCCATTTAACTCTTATTAAAATTTTTCAGAAAACCTTCAGTGTAACCGGTTACGGGAATAGCGTAACGGGTTACGCTTGACGTAACTCTATTCGCTATTATTCTAAACAGGCTGTAATCGGTTACGAACTCGAAAAATTAAATTTTTGGAACGTAACACTCAGCGTAACCGGTTACGTAACCGATTACGGTCCCTCTTACAACAGTAACTGCGTTTTTGACAACATTTCAGCTCTTTTACTAAATCCAATTCGTACCAGTTCAATTATAACACAATTTTAGAGCTACTTTCAAAGATTTCATGCCAAATTTTCATGCAACAAGTCTACCTAACATCACCAATCAATCACAAGCATGCAATTGCATAAAACCTATGAATTTGAGCCCTAACTTCAAAACCCCAACACCTAATGTAACGCCCCAGATTTAATTAATTATTTAATTAAATTGATCAAGGATTTATTCGTTGGAATTAGTTGATGTCGGGATTTATCGGTATTATTCTAAAGGCGTAATTGGATTAATGTGTTGATTGGAGCAGTTAAGTTATGGTCGGATTAGTCGGAGAAATACAATTGCGAGTTAGTAATATTTGCGTTATGGATCGATTGTAGTTGTGGAATATTATTGGAAATAATATTCGTTATGTTATGTGATTATTTATTTATGTGTGTTATTTGGCTTAATGGAGTAATTAGAGGAATATTATGAATTGGGCCTAAGTGGAAGAAACATAACACAATGGATGGGTTATAGGTTAAGCCCATTATTGAGATAGTAAGGTTAGGGTTTTAGAGATTGAGTCTCACAACTTATTTTGGTGAAAAGAAGATAAAGAAGAGAAAGAAGGGAAGAAAGAGGAAAGCTAGGGCTTGAAGGAGAAGAACTCCATTGAAGAAAGTGAAGCTTTTGCTAAGGTAAGGGTGGGGTTCTTACTCTCTAAGGGATGGAATGATGATGGGTATTGTAAAGGTTAGGTCTCATAATTGAAATCTATGATGTGTAGAGATTTGCAATGTTGATGATGTTGATGAATGTTAGATTTGATGAATAGTTGCTGAGCAATTGATAAATTGTTATAGGTTTATATGAGTGGGTGATGTTGTGATTTGTGTTTAATCTTTAATCTTTCAATTTCATAGTTTTAGAAATGTTAGGGCTTATGTTAGATTTCATGAAATTGGTGGTCTAAACATGTTTTGGTATGATTTGATGGTGATAAATGATGTATACTGATCATATATGCTTTGAATTGTTGATTGGAAGTGATTTTGGTTGGGGATATATCATTTTCGTAGGTCTGTTCGCTGATGTATTTTTTTGCATAATCGCGCGGCCGCTAAGCGGGCTCCAGCCCGATGGGCGAACTCTGCTGTCATGAATTTTTGTGAAACTTCAAAATGTCATAACTTTTGATCCGTAACTCTGTTTTATGCGCCATTCAAAGCGTTGGGAAGCTAATGAAATTATCTATATGATAGAAGTAGAATGGTTAGCACATGATGGATGAATTATGATGTTGTTAACACGTAATTATGTATATGTGCGTTATAAGTTGATAATTTGTGAATAACATTGTGATGGCATGTTATGTGGTGTAATATTCATGATGTATGTGAGTGAATATGTGTTATTTGAATGTTCTTGTGGAGAATGATTACTTGATGACTTAATTATGATGTGGTTGTTTTAATAACATGTATGTATTTGAATATGTGTTATGGTTTGATGAAATGTGAATAACATGTGTTGTTATGATACATTGTAATTTATTAATATTGTATACGTAATGAATTGATGAGGATGTGCATAAATGTATTGGCAATTGTTTACTACATGTATAATGAGATGTTGAATTGGTGAATATTCTGAGTATGATTTATATGTGAGTGATAACATGTTACTTGAATCGTATTTACGTAATATGTGAATTGGTGTTGATTGATAATAATATTATTGGCATGATATGTGATATGATATTCATGATGAGTGTGAATGATTATATGTTGTTTGTTTTTGAAAATTAAAGAGAGCTCGCTTAACAGAGCTAGTCCGCTAAACGGAGCTCAGATTTTTGTTTGCTACTATTTTTAACCGCTTGAAGCGAGGTTATTGAAATTATATTTCCAGCCGCTAAGCGGACCTTGCTGTGCAAAACTTATTCAAACTTTGAATTGATGTGTCTTTTGATCTGTGACTCCATTTTAAATGCCGTTTGAACTTCCATGATGCTCTAATTGATGTCCTTTTAATGAACACGATTGAAAACCTTTTGGAAAACCTTTTGATGTTATTCTTGAAATGAATCATTTGGTGTCGTATTTGTTGTTGTGAAGTGAAACATTGTTGTATGATGATACAACATATCGACGTGTGAAGTGATGCATTCTTATGAATGATGATGATTTTGTTGTTGTTGAAGTTCGACATTATATTGATAATGTTCGATGGTGATTTAGACGATGTTGTCGTACGTTGTGAATATGTGTGTAGCAACCTGCTTAAAAATTTACGTTTAAACGAGCCGCCACCCACTTTGTTTGGGCAAGTGAGAAACCCTTAAAAAAAATAAGAGATTTGGGTAAGTAGGTAATTTAGGCAAAGGGAAGGTGTTAGGCACCCTTTGCCTCCCCTGTACTCAAGGGGACTGATCAGTGCATTTTGATGCATGTTCCTTTATGTTTGTACTTATGCATTTCTATGGTTTGCTTTGCTTAATTTTATATTTTATAATGCTTTTCTAATTTAGTTTATTTTTAGTTTAATTTCATTTGCACACTTTATTTTCAGCATTAGCAGTCTGCACTAAAACGATCATAACTGGAGCTCCGGGAATCCGATCGACGCGTTCTAGTAATCGTCAGAAAGCTAAGAGAAAGAGCTACAACTTTTGTGTTGGAGTCAAAGTCAGATTCGGAATGCATATTTTCCAGAATTTCGTTTGAAGCTGTAGCATTAGTTTTATTTAGTTTTGAGTCGTTAGTTCTGGGCCTGGATTATGTTTGTTTGACCCAGTTGGGTTATGACCCGAATTCTTGTTTCTCCCATTTACCTAGAGCTGGCCGCTACTGTTTACTTTGTCGTTTTTTTACTATTCACGAAATTATGAGGCAAGCTTGTACGAATTCTATGGAGAACTAATTCCTTTGAGACAATTTATTGTATTCAGGTTCCGACCTTGAGGTTATTATAATTATAATTCAGTTCTATTCCTTTCAATATTAATCTATGTCTTTTGTTTGATTAATTCGATTTGCATAGACTATATTGATTTAATTTGATTGGTTGTATAATCCTAACTATAGTCACGTTATCGTTTGCTTAATTCGTTATCGTGTCCGTTTAATTCATGTTTGCTTAATTCATGAAACTTAATCCCGTTTGCTTAATTCGGATAATAGGACCATACAACTTATACTATCAATTGCGCTTGTCAATGGATATTATAATCGAATAGGAATAGATAATCCGCTTAGGAGGTTGGAATTACAATAATCAATGATAGATAGGAACCGAATCAACAAATTGTCGTTTCAGCTTATTTTACAATCACTTATTTTAATCACTTATTTGCTTTATTGTTCATAAATCGATCTAAAACCATAAAGCCCCAATTAGATTTCTATTAGTTAATATCAAAACAAGAATCCTTGAGAGACGATATCCGAGTTGTCGTTACCGTTACACTACAGTTTTTACAAAACAATCGTTTTTTATCCGTGCGCGACAGCGGATCAGGGACCCATTTAGTCTTTAGGTTTAGGTTTTATAAAAAAAATATAAAATATAAAAAGGGTTAAAATCAAGGGGTTGGCATCATATAATATTTCAGTCATCGGTTAAAAAATGTTTTGTAAAAAAATATATTTGACAATAAAAGATACCCTCGGTAAACCCAAGGGTTTTGATAGGGTCATTGTCCGATCGAGACATCAATGAGCAAAGGCCAGAAACCGTGGATAGTAAAAATAAAAGATAAAGGGCCTCAATGTATATCATTGGCCAAAAAAGGATTTTTTAAAAAATAAAAAATATATTTTAAAAGAAGGGAGGCCTCAGGTATCATCATTGACCAAAAACGTTTTTAAAGAAAAAAAGCGTCGTAAAAGGTTTTTTAAAATAATTGCAATTGTTCATAGATTTAAAAAAGGGGTGGCAAAAAGGATAAAATCTTAAAGGTTTTAATATGGTCATTGTCAGATCGAGACAACAACGACCAAAGGCCAAAACCATGTGACCATATGTAGTGAAAAAAAATAGGCCATTGTCAGATCGAGACAACAATGGCCAGAAACCCCTTTTTTATGGGAGGCCGGCCATTGTCAGATCGAGACAACAATGGTCAGAAACCCCTTTTTTAGGGGAGCCGGCCATTGTCAGATCGAGACAACAATGGCCAGAAACCCTTTTTTGGGGAGGCCTCATAGGTAATCATCGGCCGAAACATTTGGGTTTGAGTGGTTTAAAAATTGCGTTTGAAAGGGGGAAAGGGTTTGTCGACCGTTGTCAGTTAGTCGACAATGGCGGGTTAGGGTTGTTCAAAACAACCCTAAGACAAACCCTCGAAGAGAGAAGAGAAGCGTAGTAAAAAAAGTGTGTGTGAGTGAATTTGTGAAAATTGTACGTGAAAGTGAAAAAAGGTCCCCCAAATAGGTTAAAAATCCCAAAAAAGAAATAACCCACATATCCAAAGCCCAACAACCCATTTTTTTGAAAATTGGTAAAAATAGGAGAAAAAGTGTGAAAATGTCACCCATGGGATTCGAACCTGTGACTTCTTATTTGCAAGTCTTGCTTCCTTACCAATTGTGCTATGTTATTTATTTGTAATAAAAAGCCAATTGAAAGTGTATGAAGCATAAACAAATATTTTCTATTTATTAAAATATAAATAGTTTAAGAGTAAACTATTATACTTTTGATAGAAACAAATAATTACAAAAATCCAAAATATTGTAGGTAAACCGAGGAAGTTTATAAAACCCAAGTTTAAAAATAATTTTGAATCCTAAAATTGGGCCTCATATTCTTATGAATAATAAGCCCAATTAAATACACACTTTTACTTAATGTATACTCCTATCTTTTGAATTGGACAATTTAGAGAATAGTTACTCTTTTGAAATGGGCTTGCCAATCAAGATACCAAGCCCACTAGTTTGATATACACCCCTTGTAGAATTTGTACTACGTCCCTGTTAATAAAATGTATTAGCAATAGGGCAAATTTTGGGGTATGACAATGTGTTTTGTGGATGTGTGTCATTGTGTCGCATCTATTGCATAAGCGTCCTTAAGCCTGAGAATGGCAACGACTATTAGCCTGAAAGATGGCAATGACTATTAGCCTGAAAGATGGCAACGACTATTAGCCTGAAAGATGGCAACATCTATTAGCCTGAAAATGGAAGCGACTATGGCCCAATGGCAATGATTGAGATAAGAGTTTTACTACGGATGGTACCACATGCATTTACATAAGTTGAGTCGCATTTGAATTGCATTTGAATTGTGTTTGTATTGTTGAGATGATGAGATGTTTGTTGTGACGTGATGATGAGATGTTTGTCGTGATGTGTTGAAATCTTACTTGTGAATTGCATATATTGTCATGGTTGATTGTTAACATTTTTGCCATTTCATAAGTTAATTATGTGATTTGAATTGTTGAGACGATGATATGTTTGTTGTGACGTAATGATAGTATAATTGTGAATTTGAATATGTTAGACAGAGATCCCTTATCCTGCTTTCTGTGGTCCTCAGTCTGCTAATCCAGAAATGCACCCGATACCAACTGTTGAGAGGGCTCGACCCATTGAGAGATCTGCTGATAAATATCAAATTCTTGAGGAAAGGATTCGAGCTATTGAAGGTTTTAGTGCCTATGGAATGGATGCTGAAGAGATGTGCCTAGTTCCTAATCTGGTTGTCCCTCCTAAGTTCAAGACTCCCGACTTCCAGAAGTACAAGGGTTTGAGCTGTCCGAAGAGCCATATCATCATGTATTGTCGTAAGATGGCTTCTCACATCCACAATGACTCATTACTCATCCATTGCTTTCAAGATAGTTTGTCTGGGGCATCTTTGAACTGGTATATGAACCTGGAGCGTAATAGGATCCGATCTTGGAAGGATTTGTCTGATGCCTTTCTCAAGCAATATCAATACAACATTGACATGGCACCGACTAGGTTGCAACTTCAGAATCAAGTGCAAAGAACCAATGAGACATTCAAAGAATATGCTCAAAGGTGGAGAGAAATGGCTGCTCAAGTGAATCCACCACTTTCTGAATCCGAACTGGTTGACATGTTCATGAACACTCTTCAAGGACATTACTATGAGAGAATGGTTGGTAGTGTTTCTTCTGGCTTTTCCGATCTAGTCAGGATTGGTGAAAGAATTGAGAATGGTTTGAAAATTGGTAAGATCCAGAACCCCGCCAATACTGCTGCTGCAAACCAATATGGGTACAAGAAACCTCAGGGGAACTTTGTCAAGAAGAAAGAAGGCGAGACCAGTGCCACCTATGCTCAAGATCAAGCTCCTCGCTATCAAGTGGCCGCCACCGCCCCTCAAGCTTATGTGGCACCTGTTGGTCAACGACCTTGGGTCCCTTATCAACAATATGTCCAACAACAACAACAAGGTTTCCAACAACAAGGTTATCAACAGAGACAAGGTCAACAGAGGCAGAATAGGCCTAAAAGGGTGTATGATCGTGTACCAATGACCTATAGCCAACTTCTCGCCGCCTTGCTTGATCAAAAACTGATTCAGTTAGCTGAAGCAAGGCCTCCTCCTGATCCTCTCCCTCCAAATTACAAGATCAATGCCAAGTGTGAATTCCATTCTGGAGGATCTGGTCATACCACTGAAGAGTGCAGAGTTCTCAAGGACAAAGTTCAGGACCTGCTTGATGCAAAAGAGATCACGTTCACACCTGCGGTACCTGATGTGGTCAACAATCCCATGCCACCTCACAATGGAGCTTCCACCAGTGGAACATGAAGACTTTTATGTTTGTCAGAAAACATTTCATTTGCATTAGAATAAGGCCAAACTTGCCATCGTATAGATTTCCTTAGTATTTTTCAATTGTACTACTTTTGTTGTTATCAAGTACTATCCATTGTAAGAAACTCATTCTGTTTGAATAAATAAAAATGTAATATACATGTTTTTCTCAAATCATTTCATCTTTGTCATTATGTTCATTGATACTTCACTCATTTGTCTTAAGCAACTAAAAAAGGAGAATGATGGAAAATCAAAAACACATGAGTCACTAATTGTATGCTTTTGGAACAAGATCCTGCTGATGATGTACAGGCATTGTTTCAAATCCTCAAACACCGGAGTTATAAGGGAGTGAATCCTTCGTTAAACCCCTTTTGAGCCAAAGGAGTAGTAGTTTCTTTTCAAAAGATACAAAACCCTCAATCTTAACCAGGGGCAGGGTAGTCTTCAGTTAGTGCGACCGAGCGCTTGACTTTCAGGTATTCCATCAGAGGATCAATCATATCTCATATCCCACAACAAAAGAGCACAATCCACAATGGATGTCTCCCATTCACTAAGAAGAGGGCAGTCACAACCTTTTCATCAAGTCAATCACAAAAGTCATACAACTTGTTCCCGAACGAGGCAAAAAGAGAATGAAAGAAAATATCAAATCATGATCAAAAAGAAAGAAGCAATAGCCCGCTAAGTCAAAAGAAAAAAGAAAAGCTCTGAAGCAAATGACTTAGGCAAAAATTAGGGCATATCCCGCTGGACAACAAAAATCAAAGTCAAAAGGAACTTTCTGTCCAGGCAAAAGTTAGGGAAAGCAAAAGTCAAGAGCAAAAGAACAAAAATCCTCCAAGGAACAAGTTGTTGTCATCAACGAAAGCATCAAAGGGTGACTGCCACTTCATCAAAGCCACAAAAGATCCTCATCCATCACAATTCTTCCTGAAAGGCGAATACTCGTGTCGAACTAGCTGAACGTAGGACTGGAGGACATCACGAAGAGGGGTGGGTTAAGTAGAACTTGAGCCTTTATCCTTTGTTTCTCAAACCGTGAACCCGGCCACGTTACAACCCTCAAAAGTCCTAATTGAAGCAGGGTTCGTTCCGAAAGCATACAAACTGTAAAAATCATGTCAAACTGACTCCTAATGTTGCTTTTCATTTGTGTTAGTATCAATACAACATTTCGACAAATAATAAAACTTTTCTTTGAGATTAACATGTGCATTGCATTCTCATTATCCTTTTCAAAACAGAATTGTCTCTAATCTGAAAGTAAGTACTTGATACCAAGGAAAGTTCAACATTGAAATTCCACCGAGTGGTCTTACGAAGGCAAAGGTTGGTCATCCATAAAGCAAATACCTGAAACATCCATCTGGTGGAAGAGTTCCTTTCAATCTGGGGCATTCATCCCTTCATCTATACTGGGGCAGACCATTTCAAATCTCCATGATTCAAGCATATCAAAGTTTTATCTCAAAAGGTCATACAAGCTGGGGCAAGCTAGTAACAATTCATCTTTCATCCCCAAGCAAGTGTCAGATATCAAGACAAGTGTCGAGGAGTCAAGTCAACACCTCACCTTCACAAGTTTTATCCTTCAAGCAACAACCTTTCCGCAAGGGCATCCTCCATCCAGTCCTGGTATCTTGGAAACAAATCATTCCATTCATAATCACACATACATCATGCATATCATTGCATTATCATTATCATTTCTCCCGCATGATCCAATCATCAACAAATCAGGGGCATCCACCCCATCTTAATTCTCAAGCAGAGTTTCTGAACTTCATCCAATCTATTCCACGCAAAGCAGAAACCCTGATCAATCAATACACCGCATATAGAATCCATAGCATTGCATCTCCAGAAGTGCACAAATAATTCAAACATTTGCATGTGAAGCATAAGCCAAGTTACTCATCAGATGGGTTCTCTACAAGCAATCAATTGATATTCCACTGGGGCACTCAGAGTTACCATCGTGGTGTCATCTCCTCAAGTCAATCATGTTTATCTTGCTTCAACCCAGAGTTGGTGTCTTTGTGTTCGACCTATAGTTGACCTTCCTTTCATCTTTTAACCCCGAGTTAATTACTTCTTCCCACTCACCCAGAGTTGACGGTCACCCTTTATTCAACTCAGAGTTGATGTTTGTCTTTTCAACCCAGAGTTGATGGTTATCCTTTTCCCACTCAACCCAGAGTTGATGGTTGTCTTGTTTCTTTCCCACTCACCCAGAGTTGACGGTCACCCTTTATTCAACCCAGAGTTGATGTTCGTCTTTTCAACCCAGAGTTGATGCTTATCTTTTTCCCACTCACCCAGAGTTGACGGTCACCTTTTATTTCAACCCAGAGTTGATTCTTGTCTTTTTCCCATTCGACCCAGAGTTGATAGTCATCTTTTATTCAACCTAGAGTTGATCCCTTATCTTTTTTCCCACTCAACCCAGAGTTGATGGTTGTCTTGTTTCTTTTCCCTTTCAACCCAGAGTTGATAGTTATCTTTTACCTCTCCTACTCAACCCAGAGTTGACAGTCTTCTTTCCTGATTTTTTTCCTCAACCCAGAGTTGACGGTTTTCTTTCTTTATTTTCTTCTCAACCCAGAGTTGACAATCATCCCTAATTGTTTTTTTTTTTTTTTTTTTTCTTTTCTTTTCTCAACCCAGAGTTGATATCCTCATCTTATCTTCGACCCAGAGTTGATGTTCTTCCTTCCCTTCTCGATCCAGAATCGATGTTTATCTTTCTTTCTCAACCCCGAGTTGACTTTCCTTTATTCTTCGACCCAGAGTCGACCCACTATTCTTCTTCAACCCAGAGTTGAGTTCTATTTCATTTCTAACCCAGAGTTAATTTGTTCAATCCAGAATTGATACACTTTTCCTTAGTGGAGTTGACACCATTTCTTCCCCAGTGGATCTTATCTTTCTTCAGGCAAATTTTCAGGTTCACTTGGTATTTAATCTTCTTCTACCTTGAATGTTCGAAAGGCTAGTGTCAATCTCACTTTCAGGTTTAAGACGATTAAATAGGGGCAGCTGTTGCACCCCAAAATTTGCCCATCTAATTTTAAATTGACTTAAGCTTCACATTCATATGCATTTCATCATTAGGTCATCCAACACTCATGCATTCATTTATCAACAAATTTGGCTAGGGATCAAGGATCTTGTCATTTTTCTCAATTACTTATTGATTGCAGTACAAGGTAACTTGCATTGGAGCTTTAATTGAGAATTAAAATGGGAATGTAAAATTCATTCAAGGCTTTCTTATTGATCTTATTCATCAAAATCCATCAAAATCCAAAGGGGCTCATGTTCATTCAATGGAATAATTTTACAAGACCAAGATTCTTTATTCAATTCCAATTCAGCATACGTTCATCATTCAAAAAAAAAAAGAAGTCAGGTGGAAAGAAAGACACCTTTCAATTAGAATTATACAAATTCACAAATGCTTTACATTTAAGTCACACAAAATTATAACAGTGCTATCTTAAACCTAAGTCTCAACCAGACAGCATGTTGCCAAGTTCTGACACATATGCAATTGTTTAGATATGCTCTCAGCTCCACAACGGTGTAAGGATTTCGCGCAAATTCTGATTCAAGGTCTTCTCGAACTTCTTTCCCGGAAAATCTGATGATGAATCTGATTCAAGTTAAAGCTGCAGCAAACTCGCCGGTAAACAACACATGCCACCGATTCAAGTGCAAATCAGAACCTGCATATCATAACAAAAAATCAATTTCAATCTCATGATTCAGCCCTGCAAAAACAGTCCCTGCAACATATAAAAATCAACAGCCATTCACCAAAAACTGATACTTACATAACCTCAAACCTTTCTTGTTAGAACAAGATTTGTTCTTATCAATTATCTTAGTTTTGATGATAACAATAATATGAATTTTGCTTAAGATAATATGGTACTCTAATCCAATGCAATTTCCCTTTCAGGAAATATATAAAGAGTACGCATAATTCAGCGCTCAGAAGTTGTGTCTCAAATGGTTCAGCATGCAACATCAGAACATGGTCTGGCAAGACATCAGAAGATGGTCGAAGCAGAATCAGAACATGGGTCTATGGAAGCATCAGAAGAACATGAGATCAGAAGCACTGAAGATCAGAAGATGGTATCACGCAACAGAAGCACTTCAAGATCAGAAGATCAGAAGATGCTGTGCACCAAGCTGTTTGACTCTGATGATATTCAAACGTTATATTCACAAAACATCAGATCAGAAGGAAGTACACGTGGCAGACTACGCTGACTGACAAAAGGAACGTTAAAGCTACTAAAGGCAACGTCAGTAGACACAGCGTGAACAAGGCTCGAGGTAGTTGACAAAAGCGTATAACATTAAATGCAATGCTGTACGGAACACGCAAAGCATTAAATGCACTCAACGGTCATCTTCTCAACGCCTATAAATATGAAGTTCTGATGAGAAGCAAGGTTAACGATTCTGCACCAAAACAACTTATATCAAACTTGCTGAAACGCTGTTCAAATCTAAACTCAGAATCTTCATCTTCATCAACTCACTACATTGCTTTTGTAATATCTTAGTGAGATTAAGCTTAAACGTTAAGAGAAATATCACAGTTTGTGATTATAGCTTTTAAGAAGCATTTGTAAACTCTTGAATAGATTACATTAAGTTGTAAGGAACTAGAGTGATCGTGTGATCAGTATACTCTAGGAAGTCTTAGCAGTTGGCTGAGCAGTTTGTAACTAGAGTGATCAGGTTGATCAGTATACTCTAGAAAAGTCTTAGGAGTGAACTAAGCAGTTGTTCCTGGAGTGATCAAGTTGTGATCTGTAGACTCTGGAAGACTTAGTCGTGGACTAAGTGGAAAACCATTGTAATCCGTGCGATTAGTGGATTAAATCCTCAGGTTGAGGTAAATCATCTCTGCGGGGGTGGACTGGAGTAGCTTCGTTAACAGCGAACCAGGATAAAAATAATTGTGCACTTTATTTTTATTGTCCAAGTTTTAAAGCCACACTTATTCAATCCCCCCCTTTCTAAGTGTTTTTCTATCCTTCAATTGGCATCAGAGCGCCGGTTCTAAGGTGCAAGCACTTAACCGTGTTTAGAAAAGATTCAGGAAGAGAAAAACGCTTCAGTAAAAGATGGTTGATGAAAGTGAAAAGACTACACCTACACCTGCATCTACATCTGGCTCTGCTGAGCAATACAATGGTAACAATGGTTACACTAGACCGCCGGTATTTGATGGTGAAAACTTTGAATACTGGAAAGATAAACTGGAAAGTTACTTTCTGGGTCTAGATGGTGATCTATGGGATCTTCTGATGGATGGTTACAAACATCCTGTAAATGCCAGAGGCGTAAAGCTAACAAGGCAAGAAATGGATGATGATCAGAAAAAGCTTTTCAGGAATCATCATAAATGCAGAACTGTTTTGCTGAATGCTATCTCTCATGCTGAGTATGAGAAGATATCTAACAGGGAAACGGCCTATGACATATATGAGTCCTTGAAAATGACTCATGAAGGAAATGCTCAAGTCAAGGAGACTAAAGCTCTAGCCTTAATCCAGAAGTATGAAGCCTTCAAGATGGAGGATGATGAAGACATTGAAAAGATGTTTTCGAGATTTCAAACTCTGACTGCTGGATTGAGAGTTCTTGATAAAGGATACACCAAGGCTGATCATGTGAAGAAGATCATCAGAAGCTTACCCAGAAGATGGGGTCCTATGGTGACTGCATTCAAGATTGCAAAGAATCTGAATGAAGTTTCTCTGGAAGAGCTGATCAGTGCCTTGAGAAGCCATGAAATAGAGCTGGATGCAAATGAGCCTCAAAAGAAAGGTAAATCTATTGCATTAAAATCCAATATCAAGAAATGCACTAACGCTTTTCAGGCTAGAGAAGAAGATCCAGAAGAATCAGAATCTGAAGAAGAAGATGAACTGTCCTTAATCTCCAGAAGGCTAAATCAACTCTGGAAAACCAAGCAAAGGAAGTTCAGAGGCTTCAGAAGTTCAAAGAAATTTGAACGTGGAGAATCTTCTGATGACAGAAGATTTGACAAGAAGAAGGTCATGTGCTATGAATGCAATGAGCCTGGACACTACAAGAATGAATGTCCAAATCTTCAGAAGGAAAGTCCCAAGAAAAAGTTTCATAAGAAGAAAGGTCTTATGGCAACCTGGGATGAGTCAGAAGATGATTCAGAAGATGAGCAGGCCAACTGTGCGCTGATGGCGACAGAAGATGACGAATCAGAATCTACATCAGAATCAGATTCTGAAGAGGTATTTTCTGAACTTACTAGAGATGAGTTAGTTTCCGGATTAACTGAACTTCTGGAATCCAAGTCTCAGATTTGTATTAAATACAAAAAGCTGAAAAAGCTATTTGAATTTGAAACAAAGAGGCTTGAATTGGAAAATTCTGAATTGAAAAATAAACTTTTAAAATTATCCAATGATGTTGGATCTCCTTCTAATTCAGAAAAATCCACTCCTAGTCTAAACCATATTCTGAAAGAATATGATTTAAGTTTCAGGAAGTTCTTATCTAGAAGTATTGGCAGAAGTCAGCTAGCTTCTATGATATATGCCGTATCTGAAAACAAAAGAGTTGGCATTGGTTATGAGGGTGAAACCCCATATAAACTTGAACCTGTTGATGAAATGAAACTCACATACAAGCCATTGTATGATCAGTTCAAGTATGGCCACTCTCATGATATTAGGCACACTTCACATGCACAAAGTTTTCACATAACACACACCAAGAAGCATGTGACACAACCTAGGAAATATCATGAAACTCACATTAAGAATTATCATGCTGTTCCTCCTATTGCTTATAATGTTAAACCCAAGTTCAATCAGAACTTGAGAAAATCTAACAAGAAAGGACCCAAAAAGATGTGGGTACCAAAGAAAAAGATTATTTCTTTTGCAGATTCTCTTGACAACAAAGAAGACAACATTCAACATGACATGACACCTGGACTCAAGTTGCTCTCAACACTTGAAGGGAAGAAAGATTGTCTTCCAAGTTCTGGTTCTTAAATCTGTTGAAGAAACTATGTTTGTAGGAATTCAGAAAAGAAGCTTATTAGTCTTGGAACCATCTATGATGTTTGCCTCTAAGGCTTTGATGTTTTGATGATAAACTTGTTTTTGATAAAACAAAGAGCTTAAGAATTTCTGCAGATACAGTTTTGTCTTATCAGAAGCTGCAGAACAAAGAAGTGAACCTCCAGAAGCTGTGTACATCAGAAGTAATGAATCAGAAGATCATTCAGATTTATATCAGCACACTTCAGAAGGAATGTTCCCAGAAGAGAAAGTAGATCAGATCAGAAGCAGTGATCTAAATCTGAAGGCGTAAAATCTCTCTGATATTTACAGCTGTCATCTATTATCTGATGATGAACACGTGTCTGTACGGTTTGTACAAAGCGTGCAGTTGAAAAGACGCCGACCTAGGTAACTGTTCTAAATCATTTCATTTACCACGTTCTCTCTCCTTACGTCTCTCATCATTTAATAAAATTGATTTCTCTTGATTCTGAAACTGTTCAGTTTAATTTTTTTATTCTTTTCAAATCCGTTCCTATATATTCATTTCAAATCATCTCATATATTTTTTTTCGCTCCCTTGTCTCACTTTCTTCCTGCATACATTCTGTCTGAAAGCCTCTTAGTATTTCTGAAACCCTAACCGAAAACCCAATATTTGTTCTTCTCTTTTGATCGTTCTGGTTCAATGGCTGCTTCTTCATCTCATTTTGCTGGTTCATCTACTCTTCTTCATATGCACGATGAAACACACCAGGAACTCACCCCTGTTGTTGCATGCTCCATCCCCAAAGATAAATTGGAAGTTTTGTGTGAACTCATGGTCGACTTTGACAACCTTGAAGAAAATCAATTTCATCTTAAAGAAGACATCATCTTTCAAGGATGGACCTCGTTGTTTGCTGAGTTCGTTGGCCCTGTTTATCCGGATCTTGTCAAAGAGTTCTGGGTACATGCTGTGGTTGCACCAAAAGCCATTCTCTCTTTCGTCCATGGAAAGTCTGTTGTTGTTACTGAAAACATCCTAAGAGTGATGTTTGATCTGAAAAATCCTGAAGGGGTTTTTGAGTCTGATCAAAGAGAAGATGTGGAAGATATTCTATCCACTCTCTATTCAAATGTCAAGAAAACTACACATGTTAAGAATTTGAAAGATATCTACAGAATCTGGACAAAGATCCTTCTCGGGTGCTTCTACCATAGGAAATCAACTCATGCCTCGGATTTCATCAGTAATGATCAAAGGTATATTCTTTATTGCATTGCCACTCAAAAGAAGGTTGATGCGATTTACATTATCTTCAACCATATGTGGAAAGCAGTAAAGGATTCCAGGAATGCTTTCAGAAAGGAAAATGCTGGAACAACCATTCCTTTTGGTAGGATTATTACAAACCTTCTGGTACATTCCAAGATTGTTGAAAGTCTGGAGTCTGAAGGTATCATCAAAGATCTTGCTGTCACCACTGGAGCCTGTCTGAATGCCTTCTCTTTAAAGAAGATGAAAATAATTGACACTTTTCTCAAAGTTCCTGAACCTCTAGCTGGAACAAGAACCATAAGAGAACCAGTTCTGGCTGACTTTGAAACCTTCTTCAATAGTGAGGTACCTGAAGTCAGAACTGATTATCTGAAATCTCTTGAAGAGAATAAGAGTTTTAAAGATCAAGACAAAGGTGCCCCTTTCAAAGTAAATCGCAAGAGGGAAGAAAGGACTAAAAGAAAGCATGATTATCCTTCTGCTGTTTCTAAGAAACAAGAGGTTTCTAAAAAGGTGATTGCTAATGTTGTTAAGGCCATATCTGATGACTTTGAGAAAGAGAAAAAGAAGAAGAAGTCAAACAAAAATGATGAGACTGTTGAGGTTGTTGAAAAGAAGATAACCAAGAAGAGGAAGATGATTATTCAAAGCTCTGATGAAGACAATATCCCTCAAGAAGCTGAAAACCAACAAGAAGTTCAGGCTTATGTCAGAAGGAAAGAAATCTCTAGAGGCAAAGCAAAGATTATTGAAGAGCCGAAGAGTAAAAAGCTGAAGAAAACGGAGGATGTGACCAAAGCGCTTCTGAAAGGTTCCAAAGGTATATGCATTTCTGAACCTATTTCTGTTCCTGTTGTTCGTTCAGAAGTTACACCAATAGAGGTTGTACCTACCCCTGAACCAGAAAAAGCCTCATCAGAATCACCCGTTGTTGTCCATAGTCTTACACCACCATCTTCCCCTATAACCATTCCTTCTTCACATACAAACAAATCCAATTCTCTTCCTCCCTCACCATTTCCCTTCACAAAAACTCCACCATCTCCTCAATCCATTCCGTCTCCTTCATCCTCCACTAATCTTGTCTCTGACCAAGCTGTTGACAATCTTGTTCTGAACATACCACCCATTCAAACTCTCTTTCCACCACAAACAAATATCTCCATCTCTCAACCACCTCCACATGCCAACTATAATCCTGTCCCTTCCACCTCCCAAAATAACCTTAGTGACTCTATTCTTCCAACTTCTGCATCACATGAGCGGTTGCTCCGTGATTGCAACTACACTCCCAGGTCTCGACCTGACACTGAAGTGGTAGTGTTAGATTCTGATACTGAAGCAGAATCCTCTTTTAAGTTGAATAGAGATCCTCAACCGTATTTCTTTCCCAACCCTATCTTTTCAAGGTACCCTATTGGTGAATATTTTGAAAAAGCAAAGAGGAATCTCAGAAGCATATTTGATACTCTCAGAATTGCTGAAAGTTCTGGATTGAGTGATGTTGCTATGCGGAACCTCTGGAGGATCTTTCGCAAAGAATCAGATGCTCTGCTTCTAGAACTTCAGGAAGTCTGTGCAGCTGCTGCCCCACGTCCTCGTGGAATTCTGAGAAACTATGAAGACTTCTGGTTTGCTCGTCTCAAAGGTAGATATCTATTGGAAGAGAAGCCCTTTGTGGATGAGATGGAACAGCTGAGACTGGCTGCTGCAATGGAAGCAAACCCATGCAGGGACATGGTTATCTGGATTCCTAAGTATCCTGTTCTGCTTGGAGACTTCAAGACCTTATTTGACTTTCTGAGGGAAAACCCTTCTAAGAAAGACCCTAGCTTGGTCATTCCAGAAGTTGTTGACCCACCAGTAGTTGAAGGTCCTTCTACTCCCAGGAATCTAGCTGCCATTCTTCAGGCACTTGAGAATGGAGACTCGGAAATTCCTGCTGCAGAATATGGAGATGCTTCTATGCAAGAAGCAGATGCTGAAGATCATGTTGCTGAATCAGACCCTGTTGAGGATATCCCAGCAAATGATCTATCTATGGAAGCTGCAGATCAACATGCCATTCCTGTGGTTGAAAGCGGTGAAGCTTCTTCTGATGAACCTTCTCGTCTTGCAAGGACTCTAGAAGCGATTCAGAGGAGACAGGATGAGCAAAGCTCACTCAATGACAAGTATGATGCTTTCATTGAAAGGCAAGAAGGACACAACAACGATGTTAAAGAGATGCTGGCCAAGATCTTGTCAAGACTAGGGCCATCTTAGATTGAGTCTGTGTTGTTTCTTTCTTTTCTTTGCATCTGTTTTGTCTCTGTGCATCTGATCTTTTCATCCTGTACTTTTGTACCCATTGGTTGAACCTTAATGAAATCATCTTCTTCCTCCATGTGTTCTGTTTTATTCATCTGAATCTTTTCTATTTTTTGATGATATGACAAAAAGGGGGAGAAATACTGTGATAAATGATTTGATTTAATCAGTTGCATTCACTAACAAGAACTGCAAGTTCTATATGGTTTAAGTGTTTTGCAGGTACAGAGAAGTGAAGTAAATCTTCAGAAGCAAACACTAGAAGCAAAACCATAAGAAGCGTTATTCTGTAAAAGGAATAAGCTCTTGGAAACTGAAGCAAGCTGAGTGCTGTCAAGCTTCAGAGATCAGAAGCAAGAAAGAAGAATCAGAAGCACTGATAATAGAATTTGAATATCATTGTCTATCCTGTTCTGACAAAATTCTATTTGCTCTGATACATATAATGTTATGGCTTTGATACATTATTTGCTCTGATACATTATTTCAGCCTATACGGCTCTGATTCATATAATGTGTTCAAACATACATTTTATGTTCTAACTCGTTCATGCTGACTTTTGTCGTTTAGTTTTTTGTTCTGTAACATTTCAGGATGTAGAGATGCTCTGATGATGCTCTGGTACATTCAACAATGTTCTGATACAAATCTAGCATGAAGTGATGTTGGTAGACATTCAAAGTTCTGAAGCTATCCGAGGGAAGCAGAAATCAGAAGATGTGAATGTTCTAAAAGATCCAGAAAATTCAAAGTTCTGAAGCTATCCGAGGGAAGCAGAAATCAGAAGCTGTGAATGTTCTGAAGATCAAAGAAATTCAAGGTCTGAAGCTGTCCTGAATGGAAGCAGAAATCAGAAGCTGTGAGTGTTCTGAGGATCTAAAGAAATTCAAGTTCTGAAGCTGTCCAATGGAAGCAGAAGTCAGAAGCTATGAATTCTCTGAAGGCAGAAGCTTATATGATCGTCTCTACCGAAATAATCAGGGAAGTCTTTTATCAAAGTTCTTCGAGTATTTATTTCAGGGGGAGATTATTTATCTCAGGGGGAGATTGTTAATCTCAGGGGGAGACACATTCATATGCTTATGCTATAGCTGTGTAATTTGTCTTTTGCCGTCTACTCTTTCTGATCGCAAATTCATATCATTTATATATGTTTTTGTCATCATCAAAAAGGGGGAGATTGTTAGAACAAGATTTGTTCTTATCAATTATCTTAGTTTTGATGATAACAATAATATGAATTTTGCTTAAGATAATATGGTACTCTAATCCAATGCAATTTCCCTTTCAGGAAATATATAAAGAGTACGCATAATTCAGCGCTCAGAAGTTGTGTCTCAAATGGTTCAGCATGCAACATCAGAACATGGTCTGGCAAGACATCAGAAGATGGTCGAAGCAGAATCAGAACATGGGTCTATGGAAGCATCAGAAGAACATGAGATCAGAAGCACTGAAGATCAGAAGATGGTATCACGCAACAGAAGCACTTCAAGATCAGAAGATCAGAAGATGCTGTGCACCAAGCTGTTTGACTCTGATGATATTCAAACGTTATATTCACAAAACATCAGATCAGAAGGAAGTACACGTGGCAGACTACGCTGACTGACAAAAGGAACGTTAAAGCTACTAAAGGCAACGTCAGTAGACACAGCGTGAACAAGGCTCGAGGTAGTTGACAAAAGCGTATAACATTAAATGCAATGCTGTACGGAACACGCAAAGCATTAAATGCACTCAACGGTCATCTTCTCAACGCCTATAAATATGAAGTTCTGATGAGAAGCAAGGTTAACGATTCTGCACCAAAACAACTTATATCAAACTTGCTGAAACGCTGTTCAAATCTAAACTCAGAATCTTCATCTTCATCAACTCACTACATTGCTTTTGTAATATCTTAGTGAGATTAAGCTTAAACGTTAAGAGAAATATCACAGTTTGTGATTATAGCTTTTAAGAAGCATTTGTAAACTCTTGAATAGATTACATTAAGTTGTAAGGAACTAGAGTGATCGTGTGATCAGTATACTCTAGGAAGTCTTAGCAGTTGGCTGAGCAGTTTGTAACTAGAGTGATCAGGTTGATCAGTATACTCTAGAAAAGTCTTAGGAGTGAACTAAGCAGTTGTTCCTAGAGTGATCAAGTTGTGATCTGTAGACTCTGGAAGACTTAGTCGTGGACTAAGTGGAAAACCATTGTAATCCGTGCGATTAGTGGATTAAATCCTCAGGTTGAGGTAAATCATCTCTGCGGGGGTGGACTGGAGTAGCTTCGTTAACAGCGAACCAGGATAAAAATAATTGTGCACTTTATTTTTATTGTCCAAGTTTTAAAGCCACACTTATTCAATCCCCCCCTTTCTAAGTGTTTTTCTATCCTTCATTTCTAACTTTCAAATTCCACTCCTCATTCAAACTCCCCTTAACCAATATGCTTCCAACAGTTACAAAACATTACAAAAAAAAGGGTATTGAACCAGCCCCATTCATATTTATTCAAACCTGCCCTAACTCATATCAGTTCAGATATCCACCAAAACCTACATAAACAAACAAGTTCACAAATTCACCACACCAGCTCAAAACAGCGCCAGACCTGCAGCCATACACACTCTACCAAAACCTACCATACCATTCAGTAAAACACATTCAACCATACATACATATCCTTTTTCTAACTACTAACTGTTTATAACCTCCATCTAACTACCTTTTTAAATCCCTTCTAGATTTTTTAACCACATGACATAACAGTTATCAAACTAACTAGCCTATAACCACTTTAACCACCTATATATCTAACAGAACCATAACTAACTATTTCTAAACTACCTAACCGATGCCATAACTGTAATAACAACCTATAACTAACTTCCAGCTCATCAAAAACAGAAATAACTGAATCCCTAACAGATTCTAACTAACATATAACTGAACCAATCCTCACCCTCAAATTCATAACAGAAACTTCTCAATCCAAGGGCTCACAATGACTCTCCTCTAACTGAATCCTCTCACTCTCATTCTATATAAACTCAACCTCTCCTTCATTCAAGCCTCTCCACTCCATTGATCTTCATCACTCTCATTCACCTCCATCTTCATCTTCTGTTCCACCCTTCATCACCACTACACAATCATCTTCAACAATTCTCAAACCTTCATCATTCATCAAATCTCACCCTCACCATCACTATACGCTCACCTCCATTGTTGAGCAGAGATTCAACCTCTGAAACTCTGCCACAACAGAGCTAAGCCCTCACCTCCACCATTCAACCTCTCAATCACTCTCAATCAGAACTCACAACACGCAGCAGGAACACAACAAAAGATTCAACACGCAGAAATCATACAGAAGAGAATTCAGAGAAGAAGGAGCAAGACGAAGAGAAAGCAATTGAAAGCGCAAGATTGTCAAAGAAGCTTACCTGAATCATCGACTCCCTCATCGTGGTCTCGCGTTTATTTCGCGTAGTTCATCACCTTCGGAAGCTTATTATCTCCCCTCCGGTTTTCTCCGCGCTCAGCAACCGATCGTCGTTCAGGTAAGTTCTGATTCTCCCCTTTCCTCATATGTTCACGCATTTCTTGCCACCACGGTGTATAACGGTTCTCTATAAGTCAAACCCCTAAGGTCCCGCGTTCCAATTCAACATTTTCATCGCTATTTTAGAAAGTTAGGGTTTGTAGCTCCTCTCTTAGATTAGGGTGAATCAAGAGGAAATCAGGCGAGTTAGGTTGAATTTGGAGATGAGAGTGAGGCGAGAATGGTAGAGTCTTCTCATGGTTTCACGGCGGCGAGATTTTATTTCGTTGGAGACGGCGGGCGTTGCAGCGCCGTTCGCGAGTGAAGAAAGGAAAGAGAGAGTCTGAATGTGTAACTTCAATGGTCATATTTCTAACCCTAGCCCCTTTTTGATTAATAATTTGGTATTAACATTAGAAATTAAGTTAACCAATTGATAACAATGTGAATTAAAATGAGGTTAATTTCATTAGTTGTCATTAATTATTATAAGGTTTAGTTTGAATAAAATCTGATTTGGATCATGAAAATCTGGATCATTACCATGGGCCACTAATTGCTATTCATCATCTTTGAGTCCATAATACTTTTTTGGTAACCTGAAAGTCTGATACAAAAATTATATTGGGCCATACGAATTGCAATTTGCACCCCCTGTTTATGTTAGATTTAGGTCTTTTCATATAGTTTTTTCATGTTATTTTTAGATAATAAAAATACTCATTTTTAGACCTTTAATGCAATTTTTGACATATAAAAATAATCATAAAAAATATTAGTTTTAGACTATTTGATTTTTAGTCTTCTTACTTGACTTGTAATTCCCTTTCTCTCATAAAAATCAATATAAAAAATAGTAGTATTTTTAATTCATTTTGTACTATGTTTTCGAATTGCTACTTCATACTTGTGTATAACTTTGTACCATTGTATCATTACTCAATTTTGCTCATGATGTGACTTTAATTTTCATGTTTCTTTTATTCCTAACCTTAGGTAGAAACCATGATAACATTAGGTAGAAATTCCCTTCATACTTAGGTTAGTTTCTTTTCCTTTTCAACTTTAAAACACCTAACAATATCCAAATAAATTTCCCATAAAAAATACCAAGAAAACTCATAAAAAATGAATAATAAATACTTTGACTAATAAAAAGGGAATGGAAGCTTGTAACTTCTCTTGCTTAAGGGATGTTCGAGTGCTTGGAGCTCCCTTGCTTAAGGGTTCCATTCAGGCGTAAGTTCCCAACCTCTAAAAAACACAAACCAAAGAGTAACTCGAGTTTCCCTTGCTTAAGGGATTTCCTCGAAACGCTCAAACTCTCTTCTCTATCTCGCCTCCGAGGCATTCTTTAATCGGACATGTTATTTCCGCTCCATTCCCAGCTTAAGACTCCAGAGGTCGAGCAGCGGAGTGCGAATGTAACTTCGTCCACTAAAAAACACAAAAACAAACAAAAACTATTGAGCCGAACTACGGCGCTCTGATTCCTGAAAAGGATACGTAGGCATTGGGTCGCGGGGCCTAAGCGAGCACAACTATTTATAACCCTTATTTTCCCCGTGTTTCTTTTCTTTCATTTGCATGCATTCCCTTAGAATTAAGCTATAGATTTATACACCCTTTAGATAGCAACAAACATAGGTGGATACCATCGAGTACGATGGGCGTGAGGGGTGCTAGTACCTTCCCCTCGCGTAACCGACTTCCGTACCCTACCTCTGGTCGCAAGACCTTTTCTTATCCTTATTCTAGGTTTTCTGATATTCCTTTCCCTTATGGGATAAATATATTGGTGGCGACTCTGTTCATCATTTCGCGAGCGTGCGACAGGAAAGGGTTTGTCGACCGTTGTCAGTTAGTCGACAACGGCGGGTTAGGGTTGTTCAAAACAACCCTAAGACAAACCCTCGAAGAGAGAAGAGAAGCGTAGTAAAAAAGTGTGTGTGAGTGAATTTGTGAAAATTGTACGTGAAAGTGAAAAAAGGTCCCCCAAATAGGTTAAAAATCCCAAAAAAGAAATAACCCACATATCCAAAGCCCAACAACCCATTTTTTTGAAAATTGGTAAAAATAGGAGAAAAAGTGTGAAAATGTCACCCATGGGATTCGAACCTGTGACTTCTTATTTGCAAGTCTTGCTTCCTTACCAATTGTGCTATGTTATTTATTTGTAATAAAAAGCCAATTGAAAGTGTATGAAGCATAAACAAATATTTTCTATTTATTAAAATATAAATAGTTTAAGAGTAAACTATTATACTTTTGATAGAAACAAATAATTACAAAAATCCAAAATATTGTAGGTAAACCGAGGAAGTTTATAAAACCCAAGTTTAAAAATAATTTTGAATCCTAAAATTGGGCCTCATATTCTTATGAATAATAAGCCCAATTAAATACACACTTTTACTTAATGTATACTCCTATCTTTTGAATTGGACAATTTAGAGAATAGTTACTCTTTTGAAATGGGCTTGCCAATCAAGATACCAAGCCCACTAGTTTGATATACACCCCTTGTAGAATTTGTACTACGTCCCTGTTAATAAAATGTATTAGCAATAGGGCAAATTTTGGGGTATGACAATGTGTTTTGTGGATGTGTGTCATTGTGTCGCATCTATTGCATAAGCGTCCTTAAGCCTGAGAATGGCAACGACTATTAGCCTGAAAGATGGCAATGACTATTAGCCTGAAAGATGGCAACGACTATTAGCCTGAAAGATGGCAACATCTATTAGCCTGAAAATGGAAGCGACTATGGCCCAATGGCAATGATTGAGATAAGAGTTTTACTACGGATGGTACCACATGCATTTACATAAGTTGAGTCGCATTTGAATTGCATTTGAATTGTGTTTGTATTGTTGAGATGATGAGATGTTTGTTGTGACGTGATGATGAGATGTTTGTCGTGATGTGTTGAAATCTTACTTGTGAATTGCATATATTGTCATGGTTGATTGTTAACATTTTTGCCATTTCATAAGTTAATTATGTGATTTGAATTGTTGAGACGATGATATGTTTGTTGTGACGTAATGATAGTATAATTGTGAATTTGAATATGTTGTCTTAATTGATTAATGACATTGTTGCCTTTTTGAAAGTTGTATTATATTGATAAGTTATTTTGTAATGAAAATTGTTGAAAGATGTTATGTGATGTGAAGTGGTGAAATTATGTATGATCTATATCTCCTATATTATTTATCATGCATTCCTTTATATTGTAAGATATCTCACCCCTTTGTTGATATTTCCCCTACCATGGGAAATTGGCAGGTATTCAAGAATAGGTTTGGATGTTCGAAGTAACTTCATGAAGTCTTTATGTTGCTTTATGGCAAGTCGAGTTGGTGTCTATTGCTCTGATACATAGCACTCGGGGGGGGGGGGGGGGTTAGTCGTTATTATTTAATTTTTGTATTCCATGATGACATTTGTTTTAAGTTGAATTGAAAGATGTTTACAAATTGAAATTGGAAGTTGTTGGATAAAGTTTTGTTTCCAAATGCTATGTATCATTGTTAAATGCAATATGAGTATGTTTGTTTGGTTAAGTCGAAATGTGACATCCCATCTTTGATGAATACTTTTAAATGCACTCTGATTTTTGCTTATAATTGCGGGATAGAATTGGGATCTTACATTAGTGGTATCAGAGCATGTCGGTCTATCCGGCCAATGTTGTCTAATGATGTACATTCTTGTGTACGCGATAAGTGTGAGAAACACTATTGGTACTTGTTGTTTTTCTGAGCATTTGTCTGGAGGAGTTGGTTTGAAGCTAATTGGGGGAGAAGCTATGCTTCTCGGATATGTTCAGTTGTAAGGCGTTAGTATGTTGCTGAGGGCAATAGTGCAAGTGTTGTTGGAGTTTGTTATTTCCCGAATCGAAGGTGACTTGGAATTTAAGATTTTGGTTTCCAGTTAAGTTGGAACCTCTTGAGGAAGAGGATGAGCAGTAATTGTTGATGTTTACTTCTCGAAGGATGAGGAGCAATGTAGCGGTTGGTGTTATGCAAGCATAGTACAAATTCCTGATGTTACTGAAGGTAACTCTTAAGTAACAAGAATAAATTCTAGAAGATGGAATTTATAAAGTTGCGATGTTCCAGCGTTTCTGATGGACTGTGAAGTTGCGGTTTGAGCAGCCTTGCGTAAGATGTCGATGTTGGATCAGTGATTTAGTGAAGTATTGCGGTAGACCTTGCTGTAGGATTATTGTAATTGATTGAGATAGTAGTAGAACCTGTTGAAAATTTTCTGAAGCGCGAGTAAGAACTGGAAGTCCAAAGAGATGAATATGATTTCAATAATAAGAAGGGTTGATAATGGCGTACAGGAATTTTGTTCTGATGTAATGTCATAGGTGTTTAAGAAGGCAGCTGCAAGACGTCAGTGTTAGCTTTTCGGGTGATTTTGGAAGATTAGTGAATTATGGAATTATAGTGCTTCTGGTGATATGAATACAAGTTCGAAAAGAACATTATTAATGTTGGTAATGATGGTTTATACTCCATTATGGTTGTCGACTATCTATTGACAAATTGAGAACATGATCACCCTTAATCTCTTGTTGATAGTAGACGGAATCGTGATTGGATGGCATAAACGTATCTTGCTAGGTTGATAGTGCGTAAGGGATGAATGTTACGTCGTGAATATAGTGACTCTCTGGTCGGTGGGAATTAATGGAAAAGTATCCATGAATGGTCGATAAGTAATGAACAAGTCGGAAGAGCTAGTTTATAGACGAGATATCATCGCGAAGTGAAGGATTGAGAATATAAAAGCAAGTGCTAGCGGATGTGTAAGGTGAAGAGTTGAAGTATTCCGAAGATTCACTCAAGATTCACTTCAGGTGAGTTTTCTTTCGCTTGAATATAAAAGCATGTGCTAGATCTGATGTCATCGTGTTTGTGAAGCATATGATGCACTTGTGCGATAGTTTTTGGATCCTTGAGGTGTGTTGTTTGTTTTACATGAGATGCGATCATTTGAACGAGATATATGCATGCTTTGCTTCTTGATAATTATGGTGACGTCCTCACATCGCGTTTTCATGGAGGTTCATAGAGTTAGGGTTTTTAGATTTCTTTCTGTTTGAAACTTAGAGGAAGAATCGACGGAAACTAAAGGCATATTCGTAATCTACGCAAAATTTCGAGGGGAGAGGTGGTTGTGATTTTTGTTTTCGCAGTTAGTTGTTACCGGCGCCACCGTGGACGGTGGTCCAGTCCGTCGGAGAAGAAGGTGGAGGTTGCAGGTTTCTGTTCACGTGAGAATTTGGCCCATGCATTATATTTCTTTTAGTTTTATTTGAATTCAAGAGTTTGGATAAAGGAATGTTAGGTGTTAGGCTCTTATTGGCTGGGTTGTTATTTTGTCACGTAGTGACTTTAGTGAGTAGCATGACCCATTGATCCATGATTACATAATATTTTCATGTCACACTATAATAAAAGCTGAATAATAATGCATGCTGAATGAAACGAAAATGAAACAATAATGGGATAAAAATGAAGTAATTGAAGTGGGCCACGATTTTGCTTAATGTCTCGGCCTGAAAGAGTTTTTTGGACGCACACCCCTGTTGTGCTTGTACCCATACACTGTTGGTCATTTAGGCCTGTTGTTGCTGATTTCCACACCCATGGAATTAGGCCCATAGCGCTATTGCATAGAATTTTAGTTCATTTGGCTTTTACTAATACACCCCATGCTGACAAATAAAAAATTATAAAAATAATTTTCTTTCTTTTACTCTTTTTTGCATATCAATTCATTTTCGCTTAAATAAAAACAAATAAAGATAGTTTTTTGACTAATTAGAATTTTAGGAATAATTTTTTTTTATTATTAGAATTTTAATTGGTGAGTTTCCTTGAGTTTTGATTGGTTCATGCATAAGAAAATAAATAGTCTTTTTTTTAGTCTTAATTTTTGAAAATAGTCTTAAGCATGAGTAAAAAATACAAAATTGCTTGTGATTTTTTTTAATAGTTTAGAATTTTATTTTCTTTTATTTTTGTGAATATTTTCATACTTTGCGAAACGTCTAAAATACCCCTAGTTGTTAAAGTTGACTTTAGTCAACTTAAACAATTTCCTTCTTAGTATTCCCCTTAGATTTTAGTTTAGCCTTTAATTAGAATTAGGAATTAGACTTGTAGACAACAATGACAATTAGATTAGAAAATAGGTTAGTTCCCTTTCTCATTTCTTTTTTTTTCTTTTCAATCTTAAAAAATCTAATAAATGCCGACGAGGATCATACCGCTACTACTTTTTTTTCATAGTAGGAAAGAAATGATTGGGGCGTAGGCCCCGGTGTATTTCTTTTCTACTTAGCGGGAGAGAAATGATTGAGGCGTAGGCCTCGGTGTATTTCTTAACCGCCAATTAGAGAAATGATTGAGGTGTAGGCCTTGGTGTATTTCTCTAAATACTTAAACTCTTTTTTTTGCTATGATCCAAGTCACAAATAAATTCCCTTAAAGAATACACAACCAAAAACACATAAAACACTTAATAAAGGCTCAGACTTAAAACAAAGTAAGGAAGCGATGCGAAGCCTTGTAGTGGGTTTTGTCATCGTGGAATTACAATAAAAGACACAAACCCAAGTTCATTCTGCTGCTAAGAGCAAGTTAAGTCCAGTCCATAAATAGGCGTATAAGTCTCCAAAGGTCGAGCATCGTGGATTGCGACCTTAACCGCTGTTCAACTAAAATACACAAAACAAATGGAAACTATGGAGCCGAACTACGGTAGCTCTGATTCCTTGTAAAGGATACGTAGGCATTGGGTCGCGGGGCCTAAGCTAGCACACTTGTAAATAATTCCTTCTTTTCCCCATATTTCTTTTGCATTCATTCGCATTTAGGTTTAGACATTAGAGACCCTTTAGATAAAAACAAACATAGGTGGATACCATCGAGTACGATGGGCGTGAGGGGTGCTAACACCTTCCCCTTGCGTAACCTGTTAGACGCTGGCCTAAGGATCTAGAGGGGGGGTGAATAGATCTCTCAGAGTTTTTCGGAATTATTTCGAACTAAAGCGAAAGCAGTTCTGAATCGACTTGCGTCTATTCCGGACCGATATTGCAAGGGTTGTATATGTGATAAAACCACAAAATAATTGAGATTAACAATGAAATGATATGTTATCGAATCAATATGTTTCACTACAGAAAATCGATTAACTTCCAATTTGATAAACTTTGATTTGCAATGCAGTAATAATGAAAGAAGCGAAAGCACAAACACTTGGTGATAATGATCAAATTGATGGTGATTCAATGTGTGATGAATTGTGATGTTTATACAAGTTTTTAATTCACAATTTTAACACTCGAATCGTTGATCAATTTGCAATTATAACCAAATATGAACAGAACGTAAATGAAAAGATAAAAGCGACAAGAACACGATATTTGTTTAGGCAGTTCGTCGATCGTCCTCGCTACGACTACGTCTGTGACCTTCCTCTAAAATCATCTTCTTCAGCTCGGAATCATCAGGTACACAAATCCGACCACGGAATCTCAAAACACTCTGACCATCCACTCTGAAGTCGCCATCATCACTTTAATTTGCCACTATAAACAAATCAACAAGTTTCACATCCATCCTCTGTCTCTCGCTAACGGTTGACCGAAAATCATTCGTCACTTTCAACATACCCAACTTCACACTATCTGGTGTCAATTCACATACCAAACTAAGGTCACGGAACTGCTCCAAAAGTTTCCACTCCTCCGCCATCATCGCGGACATATGCAAAGATTTCCGACTCAAAGCATCGGCAACCACATTAGCTTTACCAGGATGGTAATTCAAGCTAAAGTCATAGTCCTTTAGGAATTCCAACCACCTACTGTAACACCCCAAATCTACCCGGTAATTATAATAAAAATCAGAGTATAAATTGCAAACAACATTCATTTGAGGTATCACATATTCGTCATTCAAAAACAATTATGGCTTAATTGCCTTCATATAGATACATAGCACGTAACTTAAAACGGACAATTAAATCATTATTAAAAAAATCACTTTGTTTCAATTCAATAATTAACTCGCAGCGGAATCATCAAACTTCATAAATATTCTAATCAAATCGTAGCATCATTGCACAGTAACTTTAAGTTACAATTTAAAACATAATTCACTTAAAAATTCAGCAAACAAATTAATAAATAAAACAATCGCTTTATCCCCCCGAGTGCTACGTATCAGAGCAAGACACCAACTCGATTAACAGCAATTAAAGACTTCATAAAATCACTTCAAACTTCCACCGCTATCTTGAGTACCTGTCAATTTCCCATGGTAGGGAAACATCATTCAGAAAGGGTGAGATATCTACCAATATAAACAAACGCATGATAAACAATATATTAGAATTTAATCATACGAAATTATCACGTTACAGCTTTCAGACTACATTTATAATAACAATTAACCTGAACAGTTATAATTAACAAAAATAAATAACAACAACATATTAATAGTTATAACAACTATTTCTCATCTTCCAGACAATACCTGTCACAACACGTCATTAGTATAACAATTTATAATTACAACTCCATATTATCACAATTTAACAACAACTCAAGTCACATCACATCACAATTAAATCACACTCATGCCACATACAATGAGACTCTACAACTGCACATGCATGTGGTACCCAGGGCTTCAGCCCCCATCGCCAATTGCCAGTTAAACAGAGGCATCAAGGCATAAGCCTTCGTCACTAATTTGCCTATCCAGGCCGTCGCCAAAAATGCATATGTATATGAATGCAACAAACACACACAACAAACAACATCATCGTCACAAGGCATAAGCCTATATCGTCGCTATACTAATAAATAGAGGTATACATCGTCACTGAAACATCCTTCAACTTCGCATAAAACAACAACAATTATCACCACAACAACAACTAGTTTCATCGAATCAACACGACAGAATCACAACAATTAATCAGGAATAATTTCCTACGAATTTAACCCCCACATATCATTCATCATGAGTCCGGTTATAGAGTTAGAACCCCACCCCTTACCTTGTATTCGGAGTCCGTTCTACAATTCTACCGATCGAAGCCATCTAACCTTAGCTCCCAACCATTGCCTCTTTTAATCAGAATCAAAAGCTGAAAATTTTCCCAAATATGCAGCTACAGTGCGATGATCATATCTCACAACTCAGACCTTATTTTAAAGATCCCAACGGTCAAAAGTTAGCTATAGGTGTTGCCAACCTACCCACAAAATTTGGCGACGATCCAACGGTTAACGAATCGGGGATCTTCGATTTAGTGAGACTGCTGCAAGAAAAACGGGAATGAATTTCTCTCCTATTTTCTCTCTTCTCTAGAACTTCCCATGACCAATTCCCCAAGACTTTTTTCTCTTCTAATTAACCTAATCCTTATCTTAACCTAATTTCATTAAACCTGTTGGGCCTAACATTCACACCCCACCTTTTACTATTACCATCACTTAATTAAGTCTATATAATAAATCTAGTATTTCTTCAATACTATTTCTACAACTTAATCAATTAACTAATCGACTAATTAATCATAAACACTCATGTCAACAATTCTCAATACTCCATAAATTCAATAATTAAATTCGAAATAATTTGAAAGTATTTAATTAAATAATTAACTAAATACCGAGTGTTACAACTCTCCCCCACTTAGAATATTTTCGTCCTCGAAAATTTATCCGATACAACCATCATCAACTTCACCTCCACGTCCAACCATCCAACATAACAAACCATTAACATATCTCAAATCGATTACACATATGTCGACCATTCCGGTACTTCTTCAACATAACCGTTACTAACTTGTAAACTATTCCAACGCTATTCGAAAGTGCAGACATCGACGCCATGCGGCGACACTCTTTACGGTATCTCCAAAACTTCTCAAATGGTACACTAATTCTTAAAATTTATTTTCAATAAACCTATTAATTACTCCTTAAATTCACTCAACTTTGACGCTGACGTCGTGTGCGGCACCAACAAACAAGTCCAGTTCCAAGGACAAGCGTAACTGCAAACTTCATCTCTTTCCAACATCATCTTGTTACAAATAATTCTATTAAAGCTGCTGGAACCATTTTTTAAATAAATTTCATTTCGTTAGCTTTCCAACGCTTCAAACGGGACTCAAATCGGATGTCCAGAACTCTAGTTATGAATTTTTGAAGTTTCACAAAAAATTCAGCAATTTCCTGCGTTTTGCTTACCGAAATTTCACTCCGAAACCTGTTTTTCTTCAACTTAAACATATTCCAATAACTCTTAACATATCTCCTCACTCCCAAACTTTTTATAACTCGAGAGACACATTCTTTTGCCGAAATTCAGTTTTCGAAACACCAAGACAACAATCCTCTTTGCAAACTTGCAACTGAACCACATCCGAGAAGCAAAGCTTCTCCCCCACTTCGCTCAAACTAATTCCTGCAACAACCAGAAAGCAATAAGTACCGACAGTGTTTCACACACTTGTCGCGTACAGAGGACTAAACAACATTAGACAACTTGGCCGGACGGACCGACCTGCTCTGATACCACTAATGTAACACCCCAAATCTACCCGGTAATTATAATAAAAATCAGAGTATAAATTGCAAACAACATTCATTTGAGGTATCACATATTCGTCATTCAAAAACAATTATGGCTTAATTGCCTTCATATAGATACATAGCACGTAACTTAAAACGGACAATTAAATCATTATTAAAAAAATCACTTTGTTTCAATTCAATAATTAACTCGCAGCGGAATCATCAAACTTCATAAATATTCTAATCAAATCGTAGCATCATTGCACAGTAACTTTAAGTTACAATTTAAAACATAATTCACTTAAAAATTCAGCAAACAAATTAATAAATAAAACAATCGCTTTATCCCCCCGAGTGCTACGTATCAGAGCAAGACACCAACTCGATTAACAGCAATTAAAGACTTCATAAAATCACTTCAAACTTCCACCGCTATCTTGAGTACCTGTCAATTTCCCATGGTAGGGAAACATCATTCAGAAAGGGTGAGATATCTACCAATATAAACAAACGCATGATAAACAATATATTAGAATTTAATCATACGAAATTATCACGTTACAGCTTTCAGACTACATTTATAATAACAATTAACCTGAACAGTTATAATTAACAAAAATAAATAACAACAACATATTAATAGTTATAACAACTATTTCTCATCTTCCAGACAATACCTGTCACAACACGTCATTAGTATAACAATTTATAATTACAACTCCATATTATCACAATTTAACAACAACTCAAGTCACATCACATCACAATTAAATCACACTCATGCCACATACAATGAGACTCTACAACTGCACATGCATGTGGTACCCAGGGCTTCAGCCCCCATCGCCAATTGCCAGTTAAACAGAGGCATCAAGGCATAAGCCTTCGTCACTAATTTGCCTATCCAGGCCGTCGCCAAAAATGCATATGTATATGAATGCAACAAACACACACAACAAACAACATCATCGTCACAAGGCATAAGCCTATATCGTCGCTATACTAATAAATAGAGGTATACATCGTCACTGAAACATCCTTCAACTTCGCATAAAACAACAACAATTATCACCACAACAACAACTAGTTTCATCGAATCAACACGACAGAATCACAACAATTAATCAGGAATAATTTCCTACGAATTTAACCCCCACATATCATTCATCATGAGTCCGGTTATAGAGTTAGAACCCCACCCCTTACCTTGTATTCGGAGTCCGTTCTACAATTCTACCGATCGAAGCCATCTAACCTTAGCTCCCAACCATTGCCTCTTTTAATCAGAATCAAAAGCTGAAAATTTTCCCAAATATGCAGCTACAGTGCGATGATCATATCTCACAACTCAGACCTTATTTTAAAGATCCCAACGGTCAAAAGTTAGCTATAGGTGTTGCCAACCTACCCACAAAATTTGGCGACGATCCAACGGTTAACGAATCGGGGATCTTCGATTTAGTGAGACTGCTGCAAGAAAAACGGGAATGAATTTCTCTCCTATTTTCTCTCTTCTCTAGAACTTCCCATGACCAATTCCCCAAGACTTTTTTCTCTTCTAATTAACCTAATCCTTATCTTAACCTAATTTCATTAAACCTGTTGGGCCTAACATTCACACCCCACCTTTTACTATTACCATCACTTAATTAAGTCTATATAATAAATCTAGTATTTCTTCAATACTATTTCTACAACTTAATCAATTAACTAATCGACTAATTAATCATAAACACTCATGTCAACAATTCTCAATACTCCATAAATTCAATAATTAAATTCGAAATAATTTGAAAGTATTTAATTAAATAATTAACTAAATACCGAGTGTTACACCTACGTTGTCTCATGCTCAATTCTTTCTGATCAAATAAGTATTTCAAACTCTTATGATCACTAAAGACCTCGAACCTTGCACCGTAGAGATAATGCCTCCAAATCTTTAATACAAAAACAACCGCAACTAACTCTAAATCATGAGTGGGATAATTCTTCTCATGAATCCTTAACAGCCTCAAAGCGTAAGCCACCACCTTACCTTCCTGCATTAAAACACCACCTAACCCCATATGCGATGCATCACAATACACCACAAACGGTTCCTTAGGATCAGGTAAAACCAAAACCGGAGCTGAAGTCAACCTTCTCTTCAACTCTTCAAAATTCCTTTCACAAACTATGTCCCAAATAAACGCCTTACCCTTGCAAGTAAGCTGAGTTAACGGAAGTTCCAACTTCGAAAAGCCTTCTATGAATCTTCGATAATAACCCGCCAAACCTAAGAAGCTTCTGATCTCAGTAACTGATCTCGGAACCTCCCATTGTAGCACTGCATCTACCTTGGATGGATCCACTGCAATCCCGTTACCTGAAATCACATGACCAAGAAAACTCACCTCTGATAACCAGAATTCGCACTTGGATAACTTAGCATACAACTGCTTCTCCTTCAAAACCTGTAGCACAACACGCAAATGCTCCTTATGCTCTTCCGGAGACTTAGAATAAATCAAGATGTCATCTATGAAGACCACAACAAACTTATCCAACTGATCATGGAATATGCGATTCATATACTCCATAAATAAACCAGGTGCACTAGAAACCCCGAACGGCATCACCAAAAATTCATAATGCCCGTACCGAGTCCTAAACGCAGTCTTCTGAATATCCTCCTCCTTCACACCGAATCTGATGGTAACCAGATCTTAAATCAATCTTGCTAAACACACTGGCTCCCACCAACTGATCCCATCAAGTCGTCAATCCTAGGAAGCGGATACTTATTCTTAATTGTCACCTTGTTCAACTGGCGATAATCAATACACAACCTCATGCTTCCATCCTTCTTCTTTACCAACAAAACTGGAGCTCCCCATGGTGAAACACTAGGCCTCCACAAAATGTTTTGCTAGCAACTCTTCTAATTGTTTCTTCAATTCCACTAACTCTGATGCCGACATTCTATATGGCGCCATAGACACATGCCTCGTACCAGGAACTAGATCTATGGAAAACTCCACTTCTCTCTTCGGCGGCACATCAGAAAAGTCTTCAGGAAACACTTCGGGAAATTCTCGCACTACTTGGGAAATCCCCAACTGCAGCTCGACCCTCCACAGTTAACGATGCAAACACACCAAACAATTGTGCCCCATCTGCCAATAGTCGATTCAACTCCTTGGTAGATAAGAAACCAAATTCCGCATCCTTCTCAAGAAATGGAAATCTCACCAACTTATGATAACAATCGATGTGGACACGATTATTCATCAACCAATCCATTCCCAGAACCACGTCTAACTCGTTCATCGGCAAACAAATCAAATCAATAGTAAAGTCCTTACCGAAGATTGATACCGGACAATTCTCACAAACTAAAGAAGTAGTCACCGACCCCATTGCTGGTAAATCGATAACCATCTCACCGCCCAAGTCGGACAGAACAAGACCTAATCTTTTAACACAATCGATGGCTATAAAACAATGCGAAGCACCCGTATCAATAATAGCAATTAAAGAAATGCCATTAATAAAACAAGTACCTCTGATCAGTCGATCACCCTTATCCGTCCTGAGTTCCAGCCAACGCAAACACCTTCCCACCAGCTTGAACTTTCTTCTTCGGACATTGACCGCTCATGTGTCCCTCTTCACCACAATTAAAACACACTATTCCCTTGAACGCACATTCGGATGACACATGTCCTGCCCTCCCACACTTGAAACATTTCCTCGCGTCACCATTGCAGACATTACTTTTGTGGCCAGTTTACCACACTTAAAACATACAATCTTAGCAGGAGCATCTCCCCCACTAAACCTTGGTCCATAATTCATCTTTTGCTTTACCCTTCCCTCCATCATACAGCTTCCCACGATTCTGCGGACCTTTGTTCCTAATTTTCATTTAATCACCTTATGATTTTAGCATTATTAATCCTCATCATAAATCCTATTTTTTTTACCTGTCCACCATTTTTTTTTTTTTTTATATCTGGAAACCACCCGAATCTTCTGAATAAACTACCGCCTTCTTTTATATCAGAACGCAACCCATTCTCGAACTTAATGCACTTAGAAAATTCTGCTCCCTCACCAACAAAGTGCGGGTAGAATTTCACAAGTTCATTAAACTTTGCCGCATATTCTGACACAGACATGTTGCCTTGAACCAACGCCAGAAACTCAGTCTCTTTCTTTCCACGGACATCCTCCGGGTAATACTTCCTCAAAAAATCCCTCTTGAACACCGTCCAGGAAATCTCCTCACCGGTTGCTTCTAACCTTGCCAAAGTCTCCAGCCACCAATCATCAGCCTCCACAGCTAACTGATGAGTGCCATACCTGACTTTCTGCTCTTGCGTGCAATCCATCACACAAAAGATCCTCTCCATCTCCTTCATCCAAGTCAAGGCTCCCTCGGGGTCATGCGTTCCCTTAAACACAGGAGGATTCTCCCTCTGGAAAGTCGCTAAACTCCGAGACCTTGCATTCTCATCCGTATGCATAGCTTCAGCCATAGCTTGCAATGCAGCAGCAATAGCAGCGTCATTACGTCCAGCCATCTCTAAACTTCACAATAACACCAAGAGAAGTAAGCCCAAAGAATAACACAAGAATGGTTAGACCAAACGACACGACACTTGGTCGGACAAGACCGACCCGCTCTGATACCACTAATGTAACACCCCAATTCTACCCAGGCATAGGTACAAATATCAGAGTATAAAATTAAATTCATAAAAACAATTAGGGTATTACACTTAACTAACCACATTACCAAACATAACATACTCGTAAAAGATGCGTTACACAAATAATCAAAGAGGAAGGATTCTCATAAACACTTGATAGTATTCATACTTATATATATGCATCGGTAAACAGAATATCCACAACATTCCTCCAAAATACAACGTATGATAAGGTATCCAAAATGCATAATATGAATACATCCAAAGGATCAAATATACATCAAAAGGATCCTATAAGCATCATCTACAAAATAAGTGTTCGATCCCCCCCTAGGTGTTACGTATCATGAGCGGACGACACCAAAACGGACGACTACTAAAAGATCACCTACACTTGCGGATTACCTGCACATTACCCACGAGTAGGTAACATTAAGGAAGAAGGGTGAGAATATAATTCATAATGAAAAGCATGATAAATATAGTAATGCCAACAAGCATCATCAAGAATCATACAACAAAGTAATCCACTAAGTCAACCACAATCAATATATAAGTAATGCGACACATGAATGATAACATAAATTATAAAGACAGACGATGATGAATGAGACTCGACTATGCATATGCATGTGGTACCAAATCCGGAGTAAAACTCCTCCTTGTCATTATGACAAATACACCTTGCCGAGCATTATGCTGGGACTTTATTCCACTCAGGAAGCCCGCAGGCTGTCGTCATCGAGCATGTAGCTCCCACTGATGACCTCTTGCCACTCAGGCTAATATACCGTTACCGAGCATTAAGCTCCTACTGGTAACCAATGCCCGTAGGCCATCTGTTAACAGCATTCCGCCATTAACGTATTGAAATGTTATGCTGTGCATACAAACGACTCGATTACATAACAACAACACAATAATATAACTCGGTCACATATCCACATCACACCGGTTATATTAATCCACACGGATACATCACCAAAATTGCCACTCAGGCGTTCAAATTCACACAGCACACATATACCATCAAAACATACTCGATTAGCAAATATCATTTCACAAAATACATTTATGAAAAATTCATTCAACCACCAATACACTCCTCTTTATCATAAAGCATGCTCAATAAGCTTCATAACGCTTCGAGCGGCACGTAGAAACGACCTCCGGTTCAAAAGATAGAGCAAAACGAAGTTTGGAAAAACAAGTTTCAGCACTGGCCGCATAGCGGGTCGCAACGGGTCGCTTAGCGAACATTCCAGTAGCAAAATGAAAAAAAATGCAAGAAGCTCCGCTTAGCGGCGCACTAGCGGTTTCTGCGAAATTTCCATAAATATCTTCTTCCGCTTAGCGGACCCAGGGCCGCTTAGCGAACCTGCGAAAACTCAGAAAAACCAGTTCTGCAACAGACCTGCTAAACCCAAATCAACCATCTCAAAACCTCATGTAAACTTCCCTACACCTCCTACACAATCCATACATGCCATATATTCATGCTAACAACCAATGATTCATGGTTCATTCACTAAATGTAAATAACCTAATAATTCCTTCATCAATAATAAAACATGGAGAAATGTAAAGCAACCATGATCAATGAAGATATCTATCATCATACAACACATACACACCACAAAATCATATTCATAACTTCAAAACTCACAAAACTCATAACCTAACATTTTTGGCCAAAGCATAGAAAATGTTCAAGAACAAGAACAAACTATAAGGATCATACCATCAAGATAAACTAGATTCACCCCCTTACCTTGGTTAATCTTGATTCTAGCTTGGTTTGGATTTCTACAATTCTCTTCTTCTCTTTGTTTTTCTCTTCTTTCTCTTCTCTTCACAAGTTTTCTTTCTTTTTCTCCAAAATATCTCTTTTTCTCTCTATAACTCTTTCTATTTCTTTACTTATCATTTTCACCCACTTAACTCTCATTAATTCCAATTTTGGCCCAAATGTTATTAAACATTAATTCTAACCAATTAACACCAAAACCTAATAATTACACACATGGAAAGTAATAAATAAAATATTAACATAATTAATATTTACCGACTGACACGACTCAAAAACGGTAAAATTTAGGAAATGTAGCAAACATCACAATTAATCAGAAAAACACATTTACGGGCGTTACAACCTCAGCCCTAATAAAGCTAACTTAGTGACCAAGATAAAAAATACAAATAGTACAAAACAAACAAATACTAAAGTACCGTTAAATAAATAAACAGCTACGCTATCTAGACCTAGAAGGTAGAACTTCTGGTCAACACTATCTTCTGAGTAACCATCAGAAGATCAGCTCACATCAAAACTTCCGATGCTCATCTTCTAAATATTGAATTACTCTTCAATATTACTCAGGGTGAATTAGCTCGCTATCTAAACGCCCTTCTAAAATATACTTGTTGCTTGGATAATATACTTGCTTATTCTCGGACAATTACCCTAGACGAGGTATTTTCACTCATTGGACATTGTACAACTCTCTATAATGATTTAAAACCCTTACCTTTTTGCTGTTACTGACTCTTATTTTATTCACGTAACTTATAGATGCAATGAAAGTCGCTTTTGGAGGGCACAACTTGAATGACTTTCTAAGAAAATTAGTTAATACAAAGTTGTGCAGTAGTAGACTATATAGATAAAACTAAATAAATATTACTCCCTTTGGTTCTATTTATAAGAAAAGATCCCCTTTTTAGATACATTGAATAAATAATGTATCTGGACAACATATTGTCCAGATACATTATTTATTTAATGTATCTGAAAAAAGAATCTTTTCTTATAAATAGGACCGGAGGTAGTAATTCATTGCTTTTCTAAGAGAAGCCTCAATTTCACATTAACTAATGACCTTCCCTAGTAACAAGATAACTTACAATAATTTAAAAATGATTACAAAAGCAACCAATGGTGATATTTCAAACACCATTAGCTGGTGCAAAGTTCTATGTAGAATATCTCTTTAATTTATAATTTTTAGTACAACCATTTTAATTATCCTGATAAGAAAGATCAACTACTTAAATTAGGTGCTTTTCTTAATGATTTCCACATTCCTTATGTGTTGTAAATTAGGTGCTAGTTTTTATCAAAATTTTGGTATACTGGTTGTTTTGGGCTTCATTTTGTCTTTATAGTGTAAAATTAGTCAGAATGAGGTATATATATATATATTATATATATATATATATATATATATATATATATATATATATATATATATATATATATATATATATATATATATATATATATATATATATATATATATATATATATATATATATTATATTTTGATTATGATTTTATTTTAATTAGCATTTTTAAGATTTATTTCATAGAACTTCATATTCAAATTTTGTGTAACTTAAATTTATTTTGGCATAGATTGATTTTGTTGGTACTCAGGTGTTAGAATTTATAGCGTATTTTGGAAAGCCTTATGCACCCCTTCCTATAGAAATTGTTGCTTGTGTTTCAAAAAAAAAGTTCACATCAAAGGAGCTGGTGTAACAGAATTCAAGAAATCATCAACTATCATATTAGAATGTCATATCTTTTTTTTCTCTCTACTACATTTTGAAATAAATGATGTAGAAACCCATAATCTCCACGATTTATTTTAAAATCTAATGGTATAGATTCATTATTACATTCTCATATAAATATGTCATTATCATATATATATATATATATATGAGGAGGGTTATATTTACTCAAGGAGTAAGTTATTATAACTTACTCCAAATCTAGACCATTGATTCTTTTCAATCTAATGGTTAAAAATAATAAGTAATAGTTTTCTCTCTCCACATTTAATTACTTATTATTTTTAACCACTAAATTGAAAAGAATCAATGGTCTAGATTTGGAGTAAGTTATAATAACTTACTCCTGGAGTAAATATAACCCTCCTCTCTCTCTCTCTCTCTCTCTCTATATATATATATATATATATATATATATATATATATATATTGGCGTCATCCCATAAATAATAGGGATACTACAAAATAAAATACAACTTGTTAGGTCGATTAAATATATTTTGAAATTTTAAACTTATGAAGTCGGACGCTGTCTAACCGACTTAATAAAACTTTCTTAAGTCAGGTCCAAATCTGACTTAAGAACTTAAAACTTCTTATGTCGGCAGTTCTTAGGTCAGACTCCGAATTGACTTATCAAGTGATTTTTAAGTGACTTAACAGGCGGTTTTTTCTACTAGAGCCATTACAACATAAAACATCAGTGTAATACGGTGAACTGACTTTATTTGAAAATGTGCGGATAGCAAGAGTCTCCACCGACTTTTATTTTATCCAATTATAGAAAGGCTAAAAGAACAGAAAAAGACCTTTTGAAAAGATTTGAGTTCGGGGGGTAAGTTATACAAAGGGAAGGTGTAAGGCACCCTTTGTATCCATGGTTATCCATGGGCTCTTAATTGCTTAGCTCACTTTTGTATTGTTTGAAATGTTTGAAAAGAAGGTGTGAATAGGAAACCTTTGAAGAAGAACTTTAGCTTGTAAATAAGCGTAGTCTTTTGAAAAGTATTTGAAAATTAGTGGAAAAAGAGTTTGAATTTGAATTTGAATTTGAAATAGAGCAAGCAATTAATAGCAACTACCCTAAGTTTGAAAAAACGTTCTTTTAGCTTTTCAGGTGAAAGGATCTATCCATACCATAAGAGGGTAGGAAGTCTTTCAATTGGATGTTGAAAGGGTCATCGAGTAATCGTTCGCCATAAGACTTTCCCTTGCCATAAAGAGGGTAGGTAGTCTAAGGGAAGGATATAATAGTCATTAATCTGTTTTAGGCATCATGCGAGGATACCTTAGCAATAGGGACAAATCATTTTCATAAGGCAACCTCGGGGGAGTTTCAATAACTTTGAAGGCAACATTGCTTTAGGTATCCTCGGAATCGAGGGACTTGAATATTTAGTACACTTAGAGGCAACAGAATCTTTATGGCAACAGGCAACAAAGGCAACAAGAGGAATTACCCTAAAGGTGTGTGGGTGCAACAATCATGTGGTTCAGTTCGAATATTTAATCTTATATTGTTAGTGATCTAACGTTTGATTGATGATCTTGCACTCCCTAATTTACTAACCACAACAATTATTATTACGGAATTTAAAGGCATAAAATAAATTCCTACGCTATTACAATAAACACCTGCGGGGAAGGGGGGAATTAAAGCAGAAGAATAAGAGGAATCAATAATTAGTTTTATCATCTTGACCTTGAGCCTTGATCTTTCTCGAACCCTTGATTGACTCTGATCATCTGAGAATTAACAAAAATAATGTGGTAAGTGTAGGAGGAATTCATTGACTTAAAGAGGCAAAGAAAAATAAAAATGTTATGTAAACAAGGAAAGTAAAAAACTTAGCTTTTTGGTCAGGTAAGGCGCGTGGTCGAGGATCTTTGATTAACCCTGAAAAGTTGAAAACAAAGAAGAGAAGTGTTAGTGCATTCACTGATTTAAACCCTAAAAAGTTTGCAAACCCTAAAGGGTTATTTAAGAAAACTTATTGTGACCTAAAAGGTTTACAAAGCTTAAAAATGCGTTAGTGGATAACACCTACCAATAAACCTAAGGCTATTAAGGTTTATGAATGGATCGAGGTTAACAAACCTAAAAAAAATTAATTGATTAAAAAGTATATACAAAATAATAATTTTTTATTGTCTTTAAAATAATTATTGAGAAAATTGTGGAAAAGTCGAGTTTTCGATTAAATAAAATAAATAATTATTATTATAAAAATAATTTGTTTAAATAACATAAGTTTAATAAAAAAAATAAATGAAAGAAAAAGAAGATAAAATAAAAAGAAAATAATTTAAAAGAAACTCATGTAATAAAATAAATAAAAATAAAAATAAATTGGAAGAGCACTTAGCTCAGATCTAGCGTGTTGGAGTCCTTGATGGTACACCGTGGATCATCACCTCTGGCCCTTCTGATCTGTTCGTATAGGGATCCCATGGCCGGAATATGAGGGTATACGGTGAGCTCTCGTAGCCCACATGCACCGGATCTAAAATCAAATAAACTAAAAAAAATAACATGCGTAACCTGGGGATTGAACCCAGGTCTATGAGGATGATGGCGTTTCTCTCAGCCAGTTGTACCGCGCAGCGTTAATCGATAGTAATATGCATGAAATACCATAAATAACAAAACATGTGGCTAATGGAAAAATTCAAAGGCAGTCATAACATGGGCCAGCTGCTTCACTTGGAGACCAATGGGGAAGGGAGAGAGAAGCGAATCTCATTGACCCTCCAAACAGAAGATGCCACGCGTGTATTGGAAGGTCAGCGCGCTGACTGAAGAACAGCACCACGCCACGCGTGTGGCTTCTGTTTGTCTTCTTCGTTGCCACCAAATCCAAATAAATTGCTACGAAATTGCTTCCTCTTTGCTATGGATTTGCTATAAATTATTGGTAGCAATTGCTGTAAATATGAACCTGCACAATAACGAACACAACAAGCAAACCAATGGCCCAGATACGCTTAAAAGCTTCTCCTGAGTACGAATCTGGATTTCGTTTGGTCTAAAAACAGCTGCAAGTATGAACACGGTGAAGGGGAAGTTTCTTGCCCTAGTAATGGCAAATAACGTTTCACACGTTAAAGCTTTCAACCATCAATTGAAACCTTCCGTAAAACATACTAGGAACTCAAAGAAATTGTTAGCTCGGATTATAATGCTTTAAATGATGAGATACGAGAATCAAGAATGTATGAGAATATGATGAATGCACCATACGTGTTTCAGGTGTGTTTTTATATGGATATTAATTCAAACCTACCTTTTGTGACCTTAGGTATGGAATAGGACGATTTGTTTGGTCTGAAACTTGCTTGAGTTCGTGATATGAAGTTTTCACCTTTCTTTGATTTTTGTGACTTTGGAAACCCTATTTTCCTTCTCCTTTTTCGTGTCCTCTTGATCCTAATGTGTTACATATATATAATGCAAGGGAATTAGGTCAAACAAAGAACCAAAAGAAGCCCATGATCCAATAAAATATTTGATTGAAAATAATATGTAAACTTGATTCAATCTTTCTTAATTTGTTGCAATCTTTCCCAATCAATCTCACGTGGTTTTTTAAATCAATATTTGCCCCATATTTGATTGACAAATTAGCCAATATTATATCTTTCATATTTATCATTATTTCTCCATCAAATTTTGAATTAAAATGAATATAATTCAAAATAAAATAAATAAATAATTTTAATAAGAAAAATATGGCGTGGTGGGCTCTTATTTACTTCAATAATATATTTAAAGCCCAAACTTTGGCCCATGGGTTCAAAAACTCAAAATTCTTCACTTTGCACTTCATGTATTTTCTCAAAATTGCCCAACTTGTGCAAGCCATAACTCTCTCATTTTTTATGGTATGGAGATGTTCTAGGACTTTTTGGAAAGCCCAAGATGTCTTCTACAAGCCACTTTGGAACATATTTTTCATTTGGAGATTTTATCTTGATGATATTCCTCCTGACAAAAAACTGCTTTTTTGCGATCTTCAAGAAGGACCTGTAATTTATTGGCTTATATCTCTCAAATGGTGCATTTTTAGCCTTGGCATGTGAGTGACAAAGTTGTAGAGAATTCAATTTCCTTCAAAATGAGCTTTGGATGGGAAATTTCTGATGTTCCATGTGAAAGTTATGGCTGGTCAAAGTTTAGTCGACTTTCTCCTATGAAAACCCTAATTTAGAAACTTGGACTTTTGATGATCATGATCAATCCTTGATCAAATGATGAATGATACTTCAAAATAAGGATGTTGACCAAAAATCAGGAATTCTGACTGTACTTTGACCCTAGTTGACTTTTAAGTCAAATTAGTCGACTGTTGACTGTTTGAGCAGTTGACTGAGCAAACTTTTGAATCAGGGCTTGAAACTTGGAATGAGGGCACTTTGAAGCATATGAGAGACCATGAAGTCCACTTGAGGTATCAGAATTTGATTATACTTAGAGAAGATCAAAACCCTAGTTTGAGGGTTGTTGTTTAGGAGAGAGACTGCACGCTTCCTTCTTGTATATCTTTGAGCATTTGAAAGTCAGATGGACTGAAATATGGATAAATATATTGGGCAAATTTTGGGGTATGACAGCTGCCCCTGTTCAATTTTCTTATACCTGAGGATGTAGATTGGCTTGTGTGCTTGTCGGAATCTGAAGGTAGAAGAGGATTGAACACTAGAATACCCAGGAATTTGCCCGAGCTGAAGTAGGGAATTTTGCCGGATACGGGCTTAAAGATGTCGTCCAAGTGTTGGAAAAGATGTATGAGATGGGCTTAAAGATGCCATCTGATCTGGATAGATACGAAAGTCCGAAAAAGTCGTACGTTAGACTATGTCCGAGCTTGAAGTATTGATAGGCGTTTGTCGGAGATGGGCTTGAAGATACCATCAGATGTTTGAAGAATTGTCTGTCTAAAGCATATGCTTTTTAGACTGGGTCATATGCATTGATTGTATCTGAAGGAGAGATGAAGTAATGTCTTAAAGAAGACTACCTGGAGAGGTTCCTGAAAAGGGTAGATTACTGACCTAAAGAAAACTATGATTACTGATTTAAAGGAGATTAGGCTTTTAGCAAAGCTCGGGAAGAAATGTCTTAGAGAAGACTAACTAAAAAACTCCCTAAAAGGGCAAGAGATGTCTTAGAAAGGATTTGGATAAATGTTATAAGGGAAATTACCTAAAAAGGCTGAGATACGTCTTGAACAAGACTCTCATAGAAAGGCCCCTGGAAAGGATATGATACGCCTTAAACACGACTTACCTAGAAAAGCTCCTAGAAAGGATATGATATGTCTTAAACAAGACTACCTAGAAAGGCTATGATTCATCTTAGAAAAGATTACCTAGAAAGGTTCCTAGAAAGGATGATACATCTTAGAAAAGATTACCTAGAAAGGTTCCTAGAAAGGATGATAGATGTCTTAGAAAAGACTACCTAGAAAGGTTCCTAGAAAGGATATGAAACATCTTAGAAAAGATTACCTAGAAAGGTTCCTAGAAAGGAGGATAAATGTCTTAGAAAAGACTACCTAGAAAGGTTGTGATATGCCTTAAACAAGACCGACCTAGAAAGGCTCCTAGAAAGGATATGAAGTTCTTTGATTGCTTCTGAATTATCTTTGAAGAAAGACCCGGAGTTAAGTGTCAGAGTTGTATTTGTCTTGAGTGTTGAGATCAAACCGTTGATACGATTGTATTTGCACCGTACTTGGATGATAATATTCTTTTGATTATGAAGTGACCTGAAAAGGAAAGATTAGTTTTATGCAATATCATGATGCATGTATTGAGATTCTCGAAATAAACGAGAGTACTATATGTTATGCATGTATTTATGAATGATGCAGGAATGGATTATATAGTCGGAGTATGTTGATAATTTTTGTATAACAGCTGCTGGTTGAGAAAATGAATCTCTGTGTATTGTTGGAGATAATGACAAGAGAATTCCTGTCTTTTGTTCATGACATCCAGCTGGGGATTTTTGATCTTCGCTTGGGGATGAGATTGACTTGAGTGATCTGATCCTGACGTATCCTGGGGACAAGAGAGATGAGTATACTATCCGACCAGATTTCTGAGCGGCAACTTTAATGGAAATAGTTAGTTTGAATAAACCGTGCTAGAGAAGAAGATTATGTCGGAGAACCGGCAGTGGCGGAGGTAAATAATCCGTTGGGGAACCAAGTCTTTGTTAGGAAGAGATCGTTTGAAGATAACTTCTTAAGGAATGCTATGTAGGGATATGGTCCTATGTAACCGGCTCTATGGGACGGCATGGATGTCTGGAACGTGCCCCCAGTATTATGGTAACTATCATTCTTGGATTTGTATTGATTAGAAAACGAAGTGTTGGACATGCCTTGCATAGCTTTACCCCAGCTATTTGGGGAATTTGAAGAGATTCGCCTCGCGAGGACTTCATGAGATGTGTATTATGGATGACATGCCCCCAGTAATCATAGACTTAGGACAATGCCCCATGTCAATTGGGAAGTGGCTTCAGACCCACTTGGATACACGCCTCGTGTTGATTGGGATCTTGAGAGATTCTTGGAATCTTGACCTGATTGCCCTAGATTGATTTGGATAAAGCATGTCATGCCCCTTGTATTCATTGACTTCTAGTCAACTGAGTTGGTTATAAGAGATATTGCTGCTGGAATAGTTTCATCTGTCGGGATGACTTTTGATCATTAGTCGTACCCTGTGCAGATTCTTTCTGATGCTAACATTTGAAATTATGTAGCAGAATATGTTTAATAATAAATTCATAAGATGCAATGCATATGTCTGTCTTGAGTTTTTTTTTTTAAAAAAACATTTAAACTAGAGATGTAAAAGCGTGAAATTTGTAAAAACGTGATGTTTTGTAAAACGAAATATCAACTCAGCATTTGTAGTAAACCTTAAGGAGTCGGGATACCTTTTGGTGACAGTATGCTTTCGAACTAACCATGCTTCAGTTAGGACTTTCAAGGGTTGTAACGTGGCTTGGTTCACGGTTTAAGAAACAAAGGATAAAGGCTCAAAGTTTATTTGTACCCATCCCAATCTTCATGATGTTCTTCGATCTTATGCTCAGTTAATTTTGCGTTTCAGCTTTAGCAAAGCTTGAAGTATTAATATTGATATTTGATGGTGGTTGAAGCATCAGAAGTTCATCTGGACAGTCAATCATCCTTCTTTGTAATTCTTCTTGCTTTGGTCGAGGATTTGTAGTGACCTCTTTTTTGGACTTTGATTTTTGTTATCCCTAACTTTTGCCTGAACTGCTTATTTTGTGATTACAGTCAGCGGGATGTTTCGACTTTTTTTTTCCGATAAATCTCCTTCATAGGTTTTGATTTAGCAGCTTTTTTCTTTTTGGTGGATATTGACTGCCTGACTTAATGATTGCGGGAACCCATCATTATACGTGTAGACTACAGCTAAGATAATTGAGTTAACTGAGTAACTACCCTGCCCCAGGTTATGATTAAAGGATTTTAATTTACACGTGAAAGAAAACTCCTACGCCTTAGGCTCAAAGGGGTTGACGAGGGATTACCATCCTTATATCTCTACTGTTTAGGAATTGAAACAATGCCTGTACATCGTCAGCATAGTCTGTTTGAAAGCATATTGTATGAGGTTATGGTATCATTTTCGTCATCCTCCCTCAAAAGGCTTACAACTTAGCAGGAGTTGAATATCACAAAACATATGCAAAGTAAAGACACAATTTAAAATGAGTGATAGCGAAATAATTTATTCAATACAAACATATGCAATGCACTAATGATGATTATTAAAACAGATAATGTCTATCATAAGTCGAATGTTTAAACAAACAGAATAGAATTTACAAAAATGAAAGTAAAACTAATGATCCAAAAGTTCGTCCGTCTAGACATCAATCAGTCTTGTCATGATTAGGCATGGGAGTGGTGATCACCATAAGAGTCTTGGGAGAGTTGAACTCAATTTCACCAGCATCAATCATATTTTGTATCTTGTTCTTTAACGACCAACAATTATTGGTGTCATGTCCAGGACTATTGGAATGATATGCGCACCTTGCATCGGGCTTATAGCTAGGAGCGGAAGTGTTGGGTTTCGCGGGAGGATCCCTTATAGTAATCAAGTTTTCCATCAACAGATGTTGCAGCACCTGAGCTAGTGACATATTGATCTTTGTGAACTGACGCTTAGGCGTGCTCTGCTTGTTTAGACGACTTTGTTGTGGCGCCGGTGTGGAGATTAGAACTGCCCCCACAGATTGGTTGCGTTCATTACGACCTTTCAGATTGTACACATCGTTAGCCATGTAAGGCTTCTCAAGTGAGTTAAAGTCAATGATCTTGTCATCAATGAGGTCTTGAATCTTGCGCTTCAATTGCCAACAATACTCTGTATCATGACCTGGACTATTTGAATGATAAGCACATCTTGCATGGTACTTGTACCCAGGAGTGGGATCGGTAGGAAATGAATATGGAGGCAATAGAGTTATCAGGTTTTGATTGAGCAGTTGTTGCAAAACTCGAGACAACGGCATGTGCCACGGAATAAATGCTCGCTTAGGTTTGGATTTCCGATTATCTTTACCACCTTGATGCTTATGTTGATTCTTCTCCTTCTCGATCAGAAGTGCCTTCAATTCTTCTTGCCCCCTGGCCAAGTTAAGGATCATTTCTTGGAACTAGTTGTTCCGAGCCTGAAGATTTTTGACTGATTGCTCGAGGTTCATGATGCTGAAATAAACAGCGAGGAGGTGAGAAACCTGTTGTGGAAACCTGTGATGCAATGTTGTGAATGCAGATGCAATATTTTCAAGGATCTTTAGGAAATTTAGTTAGCTACATTGGAAAATGATTTGTCGCCTCTTCATTTGAAGAATTCTGATTTTTGAAGATTCTTCCATGGGAATCAAGCTCACCATATCCAGTGGGTCATAGCCTCTGATTCGGAATACCTGTACTTCTCAATTTGAAAGCATAAGGCTAGAGGAAAGTAAATCCTCTTGCCCCTAGATAAGAGTTCAGTCCTTGATAAGAGCACCTGAAATTGTGCGCCCTAAATCCCTAAGATCCTTGAAAGGGTTAGTCAATCATGCTATGTTATGATGTCATGATGTCATGATGTCATGCGAATGAAATGCATCAGACAAAACGTAAGGTAATAAGGACAAGTGAGCCCCACAAGAAAAACCTGCAAGAAAACCAAAGGGTTAGTAGCAAGCACAGACAAGTCACACAAGTGTCCTTAAGTTTAAAGGCTTGCGTGAAGTTCGTAGGTAAGTACCCTCCCCACTGAAGTTAAGTTGGTTCAACCTGTCCTAGAATAGTAACCGGGTTCTATGGTGCTCATATCCCTGATCTTTCTCGCGGGCATTGTCTCAACATGGCACTCGATCGGTAAGCCAAAAGCATCCCTAGAGTCCAATCTCAATGAGTGTAGCATCGAGTATCAACCGGCTTCAGTCAGGAATCCAAAGCCAGCTATCTCGCTACTTCCTATAGGCCGAAGTCAAGTTCAACTAGGGTTTTAAGGGCGAATTAGTGCTTATGACACCATGCGGTAGCCAAATGTCTCCTCGATCATATTCAAGGGCCATTAGGACAAACCAAAGCATCGCACTAACGGTGGCCACCAGTTCAACCATAACGATACATGTCGTACAACCTCCCTGGTCTAATGCCACATACCTAAGGTACACTAGATCCGGGTGTAGGATCTTTCACACAGCAGAATTCCCAAAACAACCTTTAAAGATAAAGAAAATAAGTCAAACAAATTTAAAGTGATCCTAGCTCTAAGGTAACCCCTCTTTTATTCGAAAGCATCCCCAGCAGAGTCGCCAATTCTGTAATACGGTGAACTAACTTTATTTGAAAATGTGCGGATAGCAAGAGTCGCCACCGACTTTTATTTTATCCAATTATCGAAAGGCTAAAAGAACAGAAAAAGACCTTTTGAAAAGATTTGAGTTCGGGGGGTAAGTTATACAAAGGGAAGGTGTAAGGCACCCTTTGTATCCATGGTTATCCATGGGCTCTTAATTGCTTAGCTCGCTTTTGTATTGTTTGAAATGTTTGAAAAGGAGGTGTGAATAGGAAACCTTTGAAGAAGAACTTTAGCTTGTAAATAAGCGTAGTCTTTTGAAAAGTATTTGAAAATTAGTGGAAAAAGAGTTTTAATTTGAATTTGAATTAGAAATAGAGCAAGCAATTAATAGCAACTACCCTAAGTTTGAAAAAACGTTCTTTTAGCTTTTCAGGTGAAAGGATCTATCCATACCATAAGAGGGTAGGAAGTCTTTCAATTGGATGTTGAAAGGGTCATCGAGTAATCGTTCGCCATAAGACTTTCCCTTGCCATAAAGAGGGCAGGTAGTCTAAGGGAAGGATATAATAGTCATTAATCTGTTTTAGGCATCATGCGAGGATACCTTAGCAATAGGGACAAATCATTTTCATAAGGCAACCTCGGGGGAGTTTCAATAACTTTGAAGGCAACATTGCTTTAGGTATCCTCGGAATCGAGGGACTTGACTATTTAGTACACTTAGAGGCAACAGAATCTTTAAGGCAACAGGCAACAAAGGCAACAAGAGGAATTACCCTAAAGGTGTGTGGGTGCAACAATCACGTGGTTCAGTTCGAATATTTAATCTTATATTGTTAGTGATCTAACGTTTGATTGATGATCTTGCACTCCCTAATTTACTAACCACAACAATTAATATTACAGAATTTAAAGGCAGAAAATAAATTCCTACGCTATTACAATAAACACCTGCGGGGAAGGGGGGAATTAAAGCAGAAGAATAAGAGGAATCAATAATTAGTTTTATCATCTTGACCTTGAGCCTTGATCTTCCTCGAACCCTTGATTGACTTTGATCATCTGAGAATTAACAAAAATAATGTGGTAAGTGTAGGAGGAATTCATTGACTTAAAGAGGCAAAGAAAAATAAAAATGTTATCTAAACAAGGAAAGTAAAAAACTTAGCTTTTTGGTCAGGTAAGGCGCGTGGTCGAGGATATTTGATTAACCCTGAAAAGTCGAACACAAAGAAGAGAAGTGTTAGTGCATTCACTGATTTAAACCCTAAAAAGTTTGCAAACCCTAAAGGGTTATTTAAGAAAACTTATTGTGACCTAAAAGATTTACAAAGCTTAAAAATGTGTTAGTGGATAACACCTACCAATAAACCTAAGGCTATTAAGGTTTATAAATGGATCGAGGTTAACAAACCTAAAAAAAATTAATTGATTAAAAAGTATATACAAAATAATAATTTTTTATTGTCTTTAAAATAATTATTGATAAAATTGTGGAAAAGTCGAGTTTTCGATTAAATAAAATAAATGATTATTATTATAAAAATAATTTGTTTAAATAACATAAGTTTAATAAAAGAAAATAAAAGAAAGAAAAAGAAGATAAAATAAAAAGAAAATAATTTAAAAGAAACTCATGTAATAAAATAAATAAAAATAAAAATAAATTGGAAGAGCACTTAGCTCAGATCTAGCGTGTTGGAATCCTTGATGGTACACCGTGGATCATCACCTCTGGCCCTTCTGATCTGTTCGTATAGGGATCCCATGGCCGGAATATGAGGGTATACGGTGAGCTCTCGTAGCCCACATGCATTGGATCTGAAATCAAATAAACTAAAAAAAATAACATGCGTAACCTGGGGATTGAACCCAGGTCTATGAGGATGATGGCGTTTCTCTCAGCCAGTTGTACTGCGCAGCGTTAATCGATAGTAATATGCTTGAAATACCATAAATAACAAAACATGTGGCTAATGGAAAAATTCAAAGGCAGTCATAACCTGGGCCCGCTGCTTCACTTGGAGACCAATGGGGAAGGGAGAGAGAAGCGAATCTCATTGACCCTCCAAACAGAAGATGCCACGCATGTATTGGAAGGTCAGCGCGCTGACTGACAAACAGCACCACGACACGCGTGTGGCTTCTGTTTGTCTTCTTCGTTGCCACCAAATCCAAATAAATTGCTACGAAATTGCTTCCTCTTTGCTATGGATTTGCTACGAATTATTGGTAGCAATTGCTGTAAATATGAACCTGCACAATAACGAACACAACAAGCAAATCAATGGCCCAGATATGCTTAAAAGCTTCTCATGAGTACGAATCTGGATTTTGTTTGGTCTAAAAACAGCTGCAAGTATGAACACGGTGAAGGGGAAGTTTCTTGCCCTAGTAATGGCAAATAACGTTTCACACGTTAAAGCTTTCAACCATCAATTGAAACCTTCCGTAAAACATACTAGGAACTCAAAGAAATTGTTAGCTCGGATTATAATGCTTTAAATGATGAGATACGAGAATCAAGAATGTATGAGAATATGATGAATGCACCATACGTGTTTCAGGTGTGTTTTTATATGGATATTGATTCAAACCTACCTTTTGTTACCTTAGGTATGGAATAGGACGATTTGTTTGGTCTGAAACTTGCTTGAGTTCGTGATATGAAGTTTTCACCTTTCTTTGATTTTTGTGACTTTGGAAACCCTATTTTCCTTCTCCTTTTTCGTGTCCTCTTGATCCTAATGTGTTACATATATATATAATGCAAGGGAATTAGGTCAAACAAAGAACCAAAAGAAGCCGATGATCCAATAAAATATTTGATTGAAAATAATATGTAAACTTGATTCAATCTTTCTTAATTTGTTGCAATCTTTCCCAATCAATCTCACGTGGTTTTTTAAATCAATATTTGCCCCATATTTGATTGACAAATTAGCCAATATTATATCTTTCATATTTATCATTATTTCTCCATCAAATTTTGAATTAAAATGAATATAATTCAAAATAAAATAAATAAATAATTTTAATAAGAAAAATATGGCGTGGTGGGCTCTTATCTACTTCAATAATATATTTAAAGCCCAAACTTTGGCCCATGGGTTCAAAAACTCAAAATTCTTCACTTTGCACTTCATGTATTTTCTCAAAATTGCCCAACTTGTGCAAGCCATAACTCTCATTTTTTATGGTATGGAGATGTTCTAGGACTTTTTAGAAAGCCCAAGATGTCTTCTACAAGCCACTTTGGAACATATTTTTCATTTGGAGATTTTATCTTGATGATATTCCTCCTGACAAAAAACTGCTTTTTTGCGATCTTCAAGAAGGACCTGTAATTTATTGGCTTATATCTCTCAAATGGTGCATTTTTAGCCTTGGCATGTGAGAGACAAAGTTGTAGAGAATTCAATTTCCTTCAAAATGAGCTTTGGATGGGAAATTTTTGATGTTCCATGTGAAAGTTATGGCTGGTCAAAGTTTAGTCGACTTTCTCCTATGAAAACCCTAATTTAGAAACTTGGACTTTTGATGATCATGATCAATCCTTGATCAAATGATGAATGATACTTCAAAATAAGGATGTTGACCAAAAATCAGGAATTCTGACTGTACTTTGACCCTAGTTGACTTTTAAGTCAAATTAGTCGACTGTTGACTGTTTGAGCAGTTGACTGAGCAATCTATTGAATCAGGGCTTGAAACTTGGCATGAGGGCACTTTGAAGTATATGAGAGACCATGTAGTCCACTTGAGGTATTAGAATTTGATTATACTTTGAGAAGATCAAAACCCTAGTTTGAGGGTTGTTGTTTAGGAGAGAGACTGCACGCTTCCTTCTTGTATATCTTTGAGCATTTGAAAGTCAGATGGACTGAAATATGGATAAATATATTGGGCAAATTTTGGGGTATGACAATCAGCCACCACATAAACCTATACCTTAAAAACATATAACTACCTCAAATCCACATATTTCTCCTATTCATTTAAATCATTAAACCAAAATTCCTATTTTTGATTTTTCAATTCATAATTACTCTCAACCTACTACGAGGCTATACCACAAACACCAATAACATGTCTAAATGAAGGGAAGTTAATGTAGTAACATATAAGGTTCACATCACAAACATAATTAGGTGTTTTATTAGGGTACCAAGAGACTTTAATTATGGAAAATTGGAAGGGTTATATAAAAATCTTTAAAAAGCAACAATATGCATATCATAGCAAATGGATGCATAAAAAATTGAAATTACATGAAAATGTTGTTACCTTTCTAGATTTTTTACCACAGTAAACAAATTTAAGTAAGGATTGTATACTTCTTCCTTAGATGTGATTTGAAATTGTACCTTATAAAATATTAAACTTGATCATCTATAGTATTGAAATTGTTTGATAAAAGAAAGGATTGTATACTTCTTCCTTAAGCAATAAAAATCCAAAACATTTCTAAATGATTGTCCAAAACATGCATTGTGCCAAATAATATATAGTAGATTATAAAACCTCTCTTAATCTTATAATGTAATCATATTATAATATGTAGTAGAAAAATGTTAAAGTTTACCAATTTTATTTAGCAAGAAAGTGAAGAAAATGAAGTGGCATATTGTGATTGGATGAACTGGTTTGGTAACAAACCACCAATAAGTGAAGCCCAATAGCAAAATAAACAGCTATCGCATTTAGAGTAAACATACTTTTTTTCCCTCGGCATCATAGAGTATCCATCATGAGGATATCATTTCAATCTCTAATATGATCTATCAAGTAGTTGACCGCATCCCACACACATGCACTTACCAACCATCTCCCCTATTTAAAGAAAAAAACACGCCGCTCTTTAAATATCAAAATCATTTCTATTAAAATTCTACGTTTTCACTCGTCTATTGACTTAAGCGTTGGAGGACTAACCTTACAGGTTAGCTTCTTCTCCACCGTATTGGAAGTCGTGAATAATCGCAACAATTTGCAAACTCATGATCTACTATCACTAACCAGTTCCATAGTAGAACAAAAAGTGATAAAAAAAATTATTTGCAAAATTATTTTAGGATATACAAAATACAACTACATTATTATCATGACTACTATTACAAAATAATAACAACCATGACGAGGAGAATTCATATTTTAAAAATAATTTCAAGAATAACCACATAAAAAACTCTAGACTCACAAAACCATAAATTTTGCTTTAAATTATTTTTCATATTTAGATCCTTAGTTCTCTAAATACTTTTTTGAAGAGAGATAAAGAGAAATTAATAAACTTAATTCTAATATGCTCATTTATTTTTGACTATTTCTATAGCCCATGCATTGATTGCACACACTCCATATTTTTTACCGGTCTCCCTTTTGATAAACATATGACCATTCTTTCCATATTTTGTGCCAACTGAATTCTTCACAATCCAATATTTGTCATTGTCTACAGAATCATAACCGACTATTACCAAAGAGTGAGTTACATCCATTGAATCCAACGGGCACTCTTGACCTCTAAATACTCCCTGCCATAAGATAAATATGTTCTTCATTAACAAAGATATAATCCAATCATCCATTAATCACCCAATTGTTCTCTCACAGTAAAACAACATAAAGATAAAATAACTACACCTTCAATATTAAAGTAGGTGTTAAATGGGTGTAAACAAAATGACATGAATAAGAAATTTACTTTTTATATAACTACTTGCATCGGTGTAATGTTGAAATTCTCGTGTCTCTGCATAAATACCAACATTCAGAGGTTGCTTCGCAACTGAACACAATAAACCGTTCTCCGATCTATTCACGAGATGATGTGATTTAATGCGACTAGTTGCACTATTTGGAATCTACATTTCATAAAAAAAGTAGGTGACAAAAATTATTACAATGCTTAAACTAAAATATACAAAATGAAATATTAATAGTTTTTAATGTGTGATGGACGCTATATAATAATTAAAAAAAGTAAACAGAAAAACAATATATATATATATATATATATATATATATATATATATATATATATATATATATATATATATATATAAAATAGTAAAATTGTTAGAAATTAAGAACTGTGGAGTTTTTGCAAAGACCCTTGTTAGCTGTATAAGGATAACGATCCTGTGTTGCAATCCCTTTGTTTCCTTCTACCCAAATGAATGCTTTGTTTACATTTCCTCTCAAACAATTTCCATACGGTTCACAATCTAGAAGCTCTTGATCTGAAAGGATGATAAGCTTTTTCGTCTTTATTACAACTATTCCTTCAATAGCAGCAACCGTTGAGAATGCCCAACAACAACCTAATAAAATAAATGAAATATAGTTACTGATGGATCCTGCCTTAAATTTTAGAGGAGCTAGGAATGTTACAATTAAAATTTAATAACTAAATTACATTTGTTCTTAAATATAAGATCATTTTGAGTTTTTTTATTTCATTCCTAAAATTATTTTCAAATTTCAAAATATATTAATGATTTTGTTAATCATATATATATTTTTCATTTATTTACTTGTTGTGTTTTCTCTTTGGTTTGGAAAGACTTGCTTCGTGGGTTGGTTTCGTCGATTACAATTTTGTGGACACTTGGAGTAGTTATATAGGTTGACATAATTATTGCAAAACCAATAAGGTGAAGTCTAGTAGAGAATGGATTTTTTGGTTGGCAATTTGTTAGTCAATTTGGAAGGTTGGGAATGATATTATTTTCCGTAATGATCCTTGGAATGTTTCCGATATCATTTGGAGCATTAAGAAGCTCATTTGGAGGTGGTTTTTCTTCGGGAAAATTACTCGCACCAACTATAATTTTTATGATTTTAACAATGCTTTTTTGTTGTATTTTTCATAAGGTGTATTTGGTGTGTAATTTTCTTCGGGGTTTTTGTCTTATGCCCTGTCTTTTGTAATCGTGTTGTTTGAACTTTTGATTCTTGTAATGAAATCTTGATTAAAAAAAAATGGTTAGAACTGTTGGTAATACATTGTTAATTATCAAAAAAAAAAAATTCAAAAGGCTTTAAATACTCTTACACAAATATTTTATTATTCTCTTACTAAAAAAATAAATTTGTATAATTATTAAATAGTCAATAAATTCAATATTAAATTATTCTCAAGCATTTTTTATTAGAGGCATGTAATATAATGCAAACTTACCACAACTGCCCTGATCCTTAACAGGAGTGACAGCTCCTTTCAACCTCCAGTCCAATTTTGGAGGTGGTTTACTAAATGTTAATTCATCAACATCATCATTCACAATATCCATGTTATCACTGTTCATGGTCATGTATGTTTCTTTGAACTCCTTGAAGCTCAAATCAGCAAAGTTGGTCAAACCAAGAAGAGAGCTATGAGGTGAGTCTCTCTTTGCATTTTTCTCTGTGATATACTTTAAATTTGTAACAAAAGTATCAAATTTCTTTGCCATCTCTTCTAGGTCACTGTAGACTCGTCCATGTTCTTTCTTCTATAGTTGAAATAATTGTATAACATCATCTTGATTAGGAAGCTTACATGTGATTAGGAGTGTCAAAATGGGTCGTGGTCCGTAAGGCTGACCCGCTCACCTACCAAAAAATTGTGAGTTGTGTTAGAATTTTAGGACCGTCTACGTGCTCTTCCAAAACAAAACAAAAAAAATCCCGCGAGATAAAGACGTAAAAGGGCATGTTGGTCCACCAAACTCGCTTAATTTTTTTAAAAAAAGTTAAATACAAACCAAAATAAGGGTCCAATTTTGTTCTAATAAGAGCGCGTTTAATATTATTTACCTTGATGATTAGGATTTAGATTTCAGAATGTTTCACTTTGTTTTGTTAGACCATGTTATATAATACTTGGTTTTTTTCTTCTTAAAAATACTTAAATTTGGGTTATGCAAGGAGTAGGGCTTTGTGGATTTAAGACTTATGGAAATTTATCGTGTAGTCGCTATGATTTTGTCAAGCTTCTGGTAAAGTTCCATTGAATTTAAATCCGAGAACATCCTTCACTCACCATCGATCTTTCTTACTAACTTTGATAACATACTTGACAAGTTTCAAGATGGTTATCTTTAACATCTAACAACTAACTTTAATTTCCGCACTTTATTATACCGCTCTTTATATTTCTCGCTTTATCGCTTTATTTTATCATTTCATCATATTTACATTCCGCTATTTTTCCTTTGTCCATTTGGACGTTTATATTCTGCTATTTTCTCTTTGTCCATTTGGACATATGTTTATGTTTCCGCCATTTTCTCTTTGTCCACTTGGACCATACTTTACTGTTATGCTAAAACACTAATAAATAACGAAAATCTAAAAAACACTTAAGGCTCTCTTTTGGACTATTGGTTACTATCCCTAGCATTTTGGAGATTCGGACTCATGGACTTAGTACCTCTGGACCCTTTTTGATATTGTTCTCTGTTGTTATTCTGTCTGTCTGGCATTGGATTGTTGTCTGTTTGTATGTGCAGGTATTTCCTTGAAAGCCCTTGATGGTTAATTCCAAGGCATTGGCATAAGGGTTTTACCTGAAAACAGCCGTTACTCTGCCCGATTTTCGTCAGAATTTTAATGTGCTTAATGCAAAGTGGTGCTGAGATAATAAATTCATCTGGATCCCCAAGTGATAATGTTGGTTTAGTATTGATATTCCAAAGGATGGGAAATCTACCTTGACTCTTAATGTCAAGTGTCGGCTTCTTATTTCGGTTAGACCGTTTCTTTCCTTAGCTTTTATTTTACGCAATAGGATAGCCTCTTCATCTCCTCCCATTCTTAAATTTTCAAAATCTTCTCTCTTTTTACAAAACCTTCTTATGTTTGCAATCTTTTCAAAACCTTTTCTTTAAAAATATCTTTTGCCCTTAGTGGCTTTTTCTTCAAAAGTTTAGACACTGTTAATTGTCGAAACGAGTGGTTATACCCCACGATTTTGAAATTGATTGATATAATGAGATCTTTTCCGCGTGAGAGAGCTAGTGGCATACTCGTTGATTTCATTCGAGTTGGAGCCCTTCTTTCATTTGCGAAGCAAAGAACTCGTTTGTTCTCATGCTCAAGATCAATGGCTGAGTATTTCTCTCCGACGACAATAAAGTGTTTATTCTTTTTTTTCAAAAATGTTTTCCCTTTTAAGCGGAACTACATTAGCTCTGACTTCTCCATTGCACCGAGGAGGTATGTAGGCACAAGACTTAACGTCTTGCCGAGCTTATTTTAAAAATAAAACAAACCCTTTTTCTAGCACACACGACACAGATTTTCAAAAAGGTTCCTGTGGAGTACCACAGATATGAGGGGTGCTTAATGTAACACCCCATATTTTATATTTATTAATTAATTGGATTTTAATTTAATTAATTGGATTTATGTAATTATGCGGTGATTAAAATAATAAAATTGAAATATGTAGTAATGGGCCAGTGTTGTAGTTAGTGAGAAAGGGGGTGCAAGAAATAAGGCCTTTACTAAAGCTATTTGTGTTTTTCAAAAAACAAGAGTTTTGGAAGAAGAGAAACACAAGTGCATTTGGGAGAACGCAGAGAACGTGAAAGTGCGACAGAGGAGAAGAAGAGGAAGAGAGCTTCAAGGATCCCAAACTCTAAGGTAAGGGGGGACTCTTCCGGTTAACCTCTATTATCGGGTCGCAGGCATTAGGATTGAAATCGTATACTATTGATTCGATAGAGAATATGTTCTAGGTTGGGGTTTTGGTATTTAGGTTCAATTTTGTGAACTTTGTGTGATTACTTGTTGGTAGTGATTGTTGATGTTAAAAGTGTTGTTTGGTTGATGATATAACTCATATTTCATGTGAAATCTCTCTGTTTTTCGTATACAATCGTATTGGTTCGATTGGGGGTTGTTTGGGGGAATTCAAGGTGCTGAAAACTGGTTTTTGGGTTGCAGGTACGAGGTAATCGGTTACCGAAAGGGGTGTAATCGATTACCCATAGTAAAAACAGCAAATTTGGGGTTTTGAACTTCAGTAACCGATTACTGGTGTTTGGGTAATCGGTTACCGCTGTACGTTTTTGAAAAATACTTGTTTTTATAAAACTCATAACTTTTGATCCGTAAGTCCGTTTTGGGTGCCGTTCGAAGCGTTACGAAGCTAATGAAATGCTCTTTATGATTAAAATAAATTAATTATCACTAGATAATTTAATTATTATGTGGTTTGAAAATGATATGTAATTGTGTTTGGGTATGTCGTGGATTAATGTTATTTAAGAATAACATGTATGGGTATTGTGTATTATGTGCTAATTGTGATACATGGAATTGATAAATGATAATTTCTATGTATTGTTGTGATTGTTACATGATGAATGTATGTTATACCAATGGTGGATAATTCAATGTGTTGAATTGTGATGGATGTGTTAGACGTAGTATTATGATGATGTAAATCTCATGTTGTTGTTGTGTGGATTTGATGTACTTGGTACATAATTGTGGAATGTATTATTGTTGTATGCATTGTGTGACGAGTCGAGATATGATAATGTTGTTCATATGATTGAAGTGGCAATGTTGTGATAAAATGATTATAATGTTGATAATGTGATCATGTGGTGATTGTTTTGATGTCTAATGATGTTATTGTGATTGAATGATGCATATATATAAACATACTTTGATGATGATGATGATGATGATGAAATGAGTATTTGAAGATGTTACTCATTAGACTTGACGATGTTATAAGTATGTTCATGTATGTTTGCATTCATTCATGTTCATTGATGATACTGTATCCATAAGGGTGTGTTGGATCAGTGAAGGGCATGATTCCCATTGTGTGGAATCTGTGCTGGCAGGACCGTATCTTGATGATGTTGGATCGGTCATGGGTTATTCCCATTTGATGATGTTGGTACCACATGCATAGTGTCAGTTGCATTCATATGCATGATTTTATAACATGATTGGATGTTTTCCAGTGTTATAAATATTGATGATGTGTTGGTTGTTTATGATGATGAAACTTGCCTGAATATATGTTGATGTTGGGTGAATATTATACTGTTGATGTTCTATCGTTTATGAACTGATAACATTGTTTAATTGTGAATGAGACTCACCCTTACTGTTGATCATTTTCAGATTGAGGATAGCGGTTGTTCGACTCGGTGAGGATTAGCTCATGAGTCAGTTGTTTAGTTAGCGTCAGGTGTCATGCTCTGATATTTGTAACACTGGGGACGCGATGTTTAGAGTTTATGTTTTATAACTCTAGTTATGTTTTGATGTTTGAAGGATTAGTTTGAAAGATGTTAAACTTAATCTGTTTGATTTAATTCCGCTGTGTTGACATGAATTGTTTTAATTAATGAGAATTGCCTCAGTGAATGCATGACATGACTGAACGATGTTTTTAATTTATTTTGAATTGTGGCACCCTTATTTCATGTACTCTGAATAAATTTATTTAATTTGCCGCGGGGTTTAGAAGGGTGTTACACTTAAAACCTTCCCCTTGTATAAACAACACCCGTACCTAAGATCTCTTCTTTTTGTTTTAAAAAACAACTTTGGGTTTTATTCGTTCTTTTCCCTTTTCCTTTGGAAACAATAAAGCGCGGTGGCGACTTTCACTGAAATATCGATTCGAGTCAATCCCATGGCTTCGATATCAGATTTTCCCCGCTACACTACTCATCTCTGTTCATCGTTCTATTATTCTGTATATTTACTTTATTTGCAAAACCAACCAAAACCCCTTTTGAACTTTTGTTTAATTGAAATTCTGATAAAACTCTGTATCGTCAAGCAGTCCTTGAGATTCGATATTCGGGGAATTTTCCCTTTATTACTACAGAGGCAAAATAGTACACTTGCTATTTTATCGATCAGCGATCTTGGCACTGTCAATGGGCGTCATATTCCATGGGTCTTCACAATATTTGTTAAACTCATTTGAAGTGAACTCTCCTCCTTGATCAAATCTCAGGGCCTTATTGGAAATAGCATTTTCTTTGTCCACAAGGGCTTTAAACTTCTTAAAGTTTTCAAACACTTCTGAGTTCTCATTCAAGAAATAAACCCATGTTTTTCTATAATAACCATCAATAAATAGTAGAAAGTACTTACTCTTTCCAAAAGATGTGGATTTGATTGGTTCAAAGACATCGGTGTGTATGAGCTCTAGCGGCTATGTGGCTCTTGATGTTGATTACTTTGGAAAGCTTTTATGGAATTGCTTCCCAATTAGACATCCTTCACCGGGTTGGTTGGGTGGTCGAGGCTAGGAAAGCCTCTCACCATCTTTTTCTTCCTCAAAATTTATTGACCGTCGAAGTTGAGGTGCCCGAATAGTAGATGCCATAGCCACGAAGAATCGGTATAGCAAGCCTTGAGACACTTTGCCACATTATTTTGAATGTTTAAGAGGAACATTCTATTCTTTGATATAGGCACCTTAGTAGTCAAGTTATGTCTACAATCTCTTAAGAAAAGACCACGTTCTTTCAAGTGGATATCATATCCTTTCTCGAATAATTGTCCCAAGCTCAAAATATTATTCTTCATGTTAGGCACATTGTACACATTAGATATGAATTGATGACTACATTCTCCAAGCGTGTGAGAATTTCACCTTTGTCTTTGACCGATATATTCAAGAAATCTCCAAATGAGACATCACAAGTTGCTGCTTTAATGATCTCTAAAAACATGCTACGATCGCCGCACATGTGGTCGCTTATGCCGTTGTCAAGGTACCACTTGTTTCTTCACTCTTCAACTTGGTTTTGGCACGTGAGTAACAAAGTTTCTTCTTTTCCGCCTCTTTCTTCTACAAATTTATCTCTATCTTCAACCTTCTTCGAGAATATACATTTGGATACGTATTGACCAATCTTGTTGCAGTTGAAGCACTTGATTTTGATTTTTCGTACCTCGACCATGAATTCTCTCTTCCACGACCTCTTGTTGCTTGTGGATTCCAATTTCTTTCTCTATTGTTAAAGTTGTTGGAGTAGTTATTGTAACTGCCTTTTCTTCCCCCTTGTCCTCTTCAACGTCCACGATCTTGTCCACGACCTTATCCTTTTTGGCTCTCGTAATTCACATAGTTTGCTTCCTTTATGTTGAGTTATAGTAGTTGCTCCGTAGCCTCCTTTTGATTAATTTTTCTATTTTTTTTCTTCGTGTGCTTGTAAGGAACCCATAGTTTCTCAACAGTCATGGTCTTTAAATCCTTGTTGGAACTTTGAAGAAAAATATTTTTTATCTGCTCAACTCCTTTGTTGGAAGTTTGAAGCTTGTCACGTGCTTCTTTGGCCGTCGTTGTGTTTGATATCTTCCCAAATGTATCTTCATCAACTGATTGATAAATGAGGAAGAAAGCTTTCTTCTCTCTCTCTCTCTCTCTCTCTCTCTCTCTATCTATCTATTTATCTCTCTCTCTCTCTCTTGACTCCTTCAACGTCTCTTTAATACCTTGGCTTAGCGAGGCTTTATCTTGCTCCTTGAGGCCTTTCTCAACGATATCCCACACATCTTGGGCTCCTAGTAGCGCCTTCATCTTGATACTTCAATTATCATAGTTGTTCTTTGTGAGCCTCGACATTTGGATAGGAAAACTTCCATTCGCCATCTTTTGAGGACCTTGAAGCTCTGATACCACTTTGTTGGAAATAAGGTCTTTGGTGTTATTGTTTAGTAATATTAGAGGCTTGAACAGAAACTTGATAGGTAGGAGAATTCTTGATGGAAGAGATAACTTTGTACTTTTGCATGATTCAAAAATGTGTGATTACATCCATATTTATAATACTCTAAGGAGAATTCTAGACACACTAATTCTAAAGAGTTCTCAACCTTAAAAATCCAAAGAGTATTCTAGAAAATATTACAATAGCAAAAAATATTTAGACACTCCAAACACCACAAGAATTTTCTAAAAACATTACCAAAATAATCTAACCCTAAAATAATTATGCCCAAAAAGTCAAATAATAAAATTAGACCCAAATCAAATTAATATTTCAACATTTTCGCCCTCTCTCAAGCTAGATCCCATTCTAAGCCCTCTTCTGCTCTCACAATCGCGCATCCTCACCACTGCTTCATTTGTCTTCTCTTGTTCTCCATTAAGTCTGCCTACTTCACTGTGATTTTTTCTCTCCAAAATCTTTATTGGATAACTCTATCTTTGTTTTGGAAATTAAGAAATAAATTTCTTGGCTTTATTACTTTTCATTTGATTTTTATATTTTCGAAATAAAGAAAATGTGGCTCCTTTTTCATATGAATTGAGTTATATGTAATTTTGATTTCAATCTTCAGATACCCATTTTGTTATTAGTTTAAAAATACAAATTAAACCAGATGAGTTGGGTTTGATGTTTTAAAATTTCATAACTAAAAAAAATTTGAAGAAGTTCATGACATGCAAAAAAAACTCTAGGTCGATACTAGGTTTGATTTTCTAGTATTGTGGGAGATTAAAAAATCGTATATGGTTTGAGATTGTCAAACCCTTCTCTATGAACATCATGATCTCTATAGTTCAATTGTTCCTTATTGATAAATAATTTTGGAGTTGGAATACATGATCTATTTGTCTCTTAATTTTTTACTAGGCCTCCTTTTAGCATAACGATTAAAAAAATTATGTGATGTTCTTTTTCTCTTTATAGAAAAATGTATTTGGATTTTGATTGTTGAACTTCCTAAATAAAGGTGACTGACATTTTGCATCAACAAGGTCTGTAAAATTTATAATATACTACATTTATGATTACATTATAATATTTATTTGGCATAATGCATGTTTTGGACACATTAAGAAATATTTGAGATTTTTATTGCTTTTATTGCTTTAGGTAGAAGTATACAATCCTTTCTTTTATCAAACAATTTCAATTGTATAGATGATCAAGTTAAGGTTTTTGATAGGAAGTTATCCTACCAAAACTATGAAATTAGGGTTTTCTACACTAAAAGGGGAAGAACACTAAAGTAAAATAAAAGGGATAAGAATAAACTTTAATTTCATTGATTCATTTTGCCCTTTCTCAAAGAGTACATATATAGTAGTAGAAGTGGATGGTAACTAAAAGCCCAATAACTAATTAAAGTCCACCTCAATAATATTTCAAGGTCCTAAGAACATTATAAAAATGCATTACAACTTAAATAACAATAATGTAAACTCTACTTCTAATTAATCATAATCCTTAGTCTATCATTGCCAACCCCTTCAAAAACAACCTTGTCCTCAAGGTTGTAAAATACACTTAAGATGCTAATTGTTGCGGTTGTAATACTCTTTCCTGGATCCCACACAATGAAGAGAAAAACTCCACTAATATAAATAAAACAGTAGTAGAAAACAAAAATATCACCATAGATTTTCATTCTGTCTGGGTGGTCAATTCCGCGGATCTTAGAAATTTCCCCAACTAAGCTTGTTTTACCAACCAGCAAAGGCAGCTGCAAACGAACAAACATGTTCCAGAGCAAAGAAATTGTAATTTCTTTATCCCCTTTAATAATATCTTCTATTGAAATCATTCTGCCATCTTCATCAAGTAATGAGACCCCAGCTAGTCTAAGATATTGTAGGGAAACACCATAGTTTACCAATTTTTTCTTACAGGTGTCAGAAGGAACTACAATTTTCTTGAGTATAGAAGAATTGTTTTGCAAGAGCTGAATAGATCCACACTGTTTTAGTCCGTTTTGGAGATCGATGAATAAATCTCTGACCCAGAAATCATACTAAACAAGAGGCCCCTGTTGGTGAGACACTTTATAACCGAAAATAATCAAATGTGTCAAAAGATTGCTTTCTCCGTGCATTACATCAGAAGACAGAAATTCATGAATCACTTAACTACTTGATTTAATCCAATACTCTGCTTTGAATAATAAAGGTGAACCATCTTCCAATCCATCAATAATAGTTTCAATAATATATCCTTCTGAGATGTTTTTAGTCACCTTGGCTTCCGATTATTTCTTTTCAAGAGAAGGCAGCAATTGATTTACTGGGATATTTGGTCTATTTCGCTGGTTATAATTCAACACACTCATGACGTGGCCAATATCATAACCCACTCTATATTCAACCATAACTTGATTTTAGCCAGGAATGAGATTCTGTTCTTCTTGGCATTTCAGCTTCAATTGCTTCTTCATAGATAAGTTCTCAGGCCTCTCTTCACTTTCCATATAAATACCTATATATAGGTAATACATATCATCCAGGGCTTCAAGACTTTTATTACAACCGTCGATAAACACAAGAACACCGCCCTTAAATGGATCTAAACAGTCACTAACTACAGAAAATCTAGTAGAAGGACAAATGGTTGTAGTTGTAACATTTATCAAATTACCAGTATCAATATCAAGCATATAAAGGTCATTGTATAGATTTTGGGCATCTGTACATCCACCAAAAACGAACAAGTTCTTGCCAAAAGAAACTGTGGAATGACCAGCCCAAGGTGGTAACAATTGGCCAGATGTACTCAGCTTCATCCACATTGGAGTATCTGTGTTAAGGATCTGGACATCAGACAAATAATAATTGTGCGCATCTTCACCCCTTATCACAATAATCTTGTTCTTCCACGATGAGCATGTCTGACTATCACGAGGAGATGGCGGTGTGCCGGAAGTTGTAGGACGCATCCAAACAAGCGTCTCTGTATTCAGTATGTAAAGATCATTAAAGTATATCTCATTGTTATTATCAGCAGTTTTTCCACATCCATAAAAAATGTAGAGTTGTTTGCCAACAACAGTCGCGCTATGACCCTCACGTGCCTCCGGCCCTTGTCCTCTTATAATCGGATAATCCCATGTTTGCAAAGACGTGCCTAAAATATGAAAATCCATGAGTGGATTAATTCCATCAGTACCCTCAAATACAAACAGTTTAGGACCAATAACACTGCAAGTTTGACTATCCATAGCAGTAGGTGGAGAGCCTTTTATTTCAGGTTGGCTCCATATCTGATTCACAGTGTTAAAGACATGAACTTGAGTAGTTTGGCAGTTATCTTTGCCATAACCACCAAAGACATAGATATGTCTACCACCATTAATGGAGTTACAAGTGTGACCCCACCTTTTGCATGGCCCAGATAACACTTTTCCACCATTAACTGAGAGCTTATTTTGAACATGAGACAAATTCTCATTACACATGTCATTAGACTCAAAACTCGGGAAAGGAATTTCATTTCCATCAATTGAAGCATCAAGCATTTTCTGTTCTAAAGGATCAACAAAAGTTACCTTACGAACATGAATTTTGTGTTTAGATGAAAGAGTAGTCTCGTTTCTCTGGGTAAGGATTTTCCTTCTAGGAGACTCAACGACCTTGAACGAAGTAGAGTTCGTCGGAGACATGAAATTCTTAGACAATTTTGACGTAGCAGCTGGTGACGACAACCGAATCTTTCCAGGTTTCAACACTTCATCTTTCACATTTTCCCGCTCATAATCAAAGCTTTTTCTCGGAAAATCTATGTGACTATTGGCATAGGTGTGAGAGAAACTGGATCTAGGGTTTGCCATGAGGGAGGAAGGGTTAGAGAATGGATTTTCGGTGAAGCTTCTTCTCATGTGATTAATGGATTATGAATTTCTTTGATTAAGGTTCGATGATTTAGTGTTGTGGTTGAAAGAAAGGACCGGGAGTTTCCTGTAGGTGTAAAGTAATGTTTATAAGAGTAAGATTTCTTCTTATAAAGCTATAATCACAACAGTGATATTTCTCTTAAGTTCTAAGCTTAACACTCACTAAATATTACAAGAGTTTGTGATGTTGAAGATGAAGTTCGTGAGCTTTGATTTTGACAGTGTTTTGGTATATTGCGCAAGTGTTCTCTATGCTGCTTCTGATCAGAACTTCTATATATAGGCATTGAGAGAAGATGATTGTTGGGTTGCATTTAATGCTTTGCGTGAATAGTACAGCTTTGCATTTAATGTTTCACACTTTTGTCAACTACCTCGAGCCATGCTTTTGCTGCTTTTATTGACTTTGCCTTTTGTAGCTTCTAACGTTCCTTTTGTCAGTCAGATATTAGACTTAATAGCCTGTCATCTTGTACTTGCTTCCGGACTCATATTTGTGAATAACAACATTTGAATTTCAGAGTCAATAGCTTGGTGCAGAGCATCTTCTTGTCTTCTGACTTTGAAGAGCTTTGAGCGTGATACCATTCAGAACTTCAGTGCTTCTGCTTCTGACTTCATGTTCTTCTGATGCTTCATAGTTCATGTTCTGATTCTACTTGACCATCTTCTGATGTCTTTCCAGAGCATTTCTGATGTAGCCATCCAGAACCTTCTGAGTCAGTGCTTTTGAGCGTTGATTTGTGCATACTCTTTATGTATTTCCTGAAATGGAAAATGCAAAGGATTAGAGTACCACATTATCTTATACAAAATTCATATATAATGTTATCATCAAAACATAGAATATTGATCAGAACAAATCTTATTCTAACAATGTCCCCCTTTTTGATGATGACAAAAACATATATAATTGATATGAATTTGTATCCAGAATATCAGATGACCAAAGATAATAACACAGATATAGCATAAGCATATAATCAGAGTGTGTGAATATGTCTCCCCCTGAGATTAACAATCTCCCCCTAAAATAAATACTAGAAGAATTTATAAATAAAAGACTTCCCTGAGTATTTTTCCATTTCAGTCGAGACTTTCACTTTGAATAGAACTTCAGAACATTCAGAGCTTCTGCTTCTTGCTTCCATAGGACAGCTTCAGAGCTTTGAATTTCTCCTTGTAATCAATTGAATCAGATCATACTTGATCTTATCAGAGCCTTCTTGAATGTATCAGAGCATTCTTAAAAAAATGTATCAGAACATTCTTCTTGCTTATGATCTTGAAGCTTCACAGCACTAAGCTTGCTTCAATTCTCTAAGAACATGTTTCTTCTTAGAATTGCTTTTCCCCGTGTATTTGCTTTTCAGGTTGAGCTTTTTCAGAATATCTTCAATCCTGCAAAAACTATCAAACACATAGAACTTACAAATAATGTTAGGAATGTTGAGACTTAATCCCAGCAACTGGTATAATAAATCAATTAAATTATCATGTTTCTCCCCCTTTTTGTCATAACATCAAAAAGCATGAAAGAGTCAGATGAAAAAGACACACAGAGTAAAGAAGATAAAATTTCATTGATAAATATCAGAAGATACAAAAAATGATAGAAGCAGATGCAAAAAAAACAAAGAAAACAAGCTAAGACTAAAGACTGACTACGACTGGCTAAGCCTAGAAGCTATGACGGCCAGAAGGTTCTTAATCTCAGCAGAGTCTTCCTTCTGATCCTTGATGAAGGATCTGAACTCATCACGAGTCTCCTCGTGCTTGTCTAGACGGGTAGCCAAATCAGCTTGATTTTGTTGAAGAGCCTTTATAGTGTTTATCAAAACAGAGACAGAAGGTCCATCAGAAGAAGCATCAAAGGTATTATCCATAACAGGAGGATTCTCAGCATTCACTTCAACCATGAGAACATCACCAGGATTTTCCTTAGCAGGAGTTTTCTCAGCAGGATGATTCTCAACATCGGCTTCAAACACAGAAACATCTTCAGGATACACAGGAGCAGGGATCTCAGCATTTGGATGTTCCAGAGCAAGAAGTATTTCAGCCAGATTCTCTGGAGGTGTTGGAGCAACAGGTTCTGGTGGGTATTCAACTCTTGGATATACCATATTTGGTGCTTTAACAGAGGGATTCTCCCTAAGCCAGTTGAATATGGACTGAAAGTCGCCAGTCATAACATTGTATTGAGGCTTCCACACAACCATAGCCAGAGGATGCCTTTCTTCAAGCTCATCAACAGACTCCTTCTCTTCAAGAGATTTCCAGCTGATGATGGGATAGAAGTAGCTTTCTTCAAAGTCCCGAAGGAATCCAGAAGGTCCAGGAGCATCAGCCAAACAAGCTTCTTGAAGCTTCAGAAGGTCAGATTGAATCTCTCTTCTGAAAGCTCTTTAGAGATTCCCAGAAGCAACATAATCCATCTTGGCATTATGTGCAACCTTCAGTGCATCTAAACCTGCCTGTACCTTAAGTTTTACAAATTCAAAACGAACACCAACAGAGAGTTCAGGAGGATTGGTTTTGAATTGAGTGGTTGAAGAGTCTGGGTTAAGAATGCAGTAGGGTTCAGATTCTCTTTCAAGAGCAAGAAACGATTCTACTTCATTGTCAGAGTCCAAGACAACAAAAACGAGGTCAAGACGAGGTTTAGGTTTATAATTACAATCACACAAGAGGTTATTGAAAGAATCAGAATCAAAAGATTCAGAAGCGGCGGTATTGCAGACCACAGGATTGTCTACAATAGCGGGGTTGGAATGAGGAGGAGGTTAAGAAAATGAGATAGTGGTGTGAGGAGGAAAGAGGGTGTTAAGGGGTAAGATTTCAAGGATCGGTTCAGAAAATGGGTGGTCAGAAACAAGAATAGGCGCAATGCCTTTTGTCTTGGGTGAAGGAGGAGGGGTGAGAACTTTGGTGGTTGGAGGAGATTTAGCTGGGGCTTTTTGTGGTTGAATTTCTGGTCGAGAGAATGGGGGAACTTCTGTTGATACAAATTTTGAAGGTAAAACAGGTACAGAACCAAGTTCAGAAATTACAATACCTGAAGATCGCTTCTTGTGAGGCCTTTCAGGTTCTTCTCCAACTGCCTTCCTCTTCTTCTGAAGCACCATCTTCTGCTTTCCTTTTAGCACTTCCTTATTTCTTTCTTCTTCCTTCTTCTCTTCTTCTTCCGTCTTCTTTTCTTTTTCAACAAATTCTTTCTTTTCTTCTTCTTTCTTTTTCTTGTCTTTCTTCTTATCTTTCTTCTTTTTGTTCTTCTCTTTCTTATTCCTTCTTATTATCCTTCTTCTGCTTTTTCTTTTCTACTTCTCTTTCTTTTTTCTCTTCTTCCTTCTGTTCATCAGCCTTCTTTTCATTTCTCTTTTCTTCACTGATAGTAGGGAGGTCTAGCTTTCGCTTTGTTTTCCTTTCTTGCACTGGCACAACTTCTAGAACTCCATCCTTAGTAGTCAGAAGTTTCTGCTTGCTTATCCAGATAGGATCACATTCAGAACCAGCTTCCCTGTGCATAGTAAGGTAATGAACCATAACTTCTGGTCGTTCATTCCTGAAGAACACCTCGAAATCAGCCAAAACAGGACCTCTTCTGGTTTTAACATCTGGATTTGTTTGAGGAGTGGAATCAATAGTCTGGATAATCCCCATCTTCTTCAGAGTATTAGCATTCAGAGTACTCCCAGTAATGGTGTAAGGATTATTGATTATACCAGCAGACTCCAGTTGTTCAACAATCTTAGCTTGAACCAGAAGGTTGGTGATGATCCTCCCAAAAGGAATAACATTCCACTTTTTGTTTGGATACTTCAGCCTGTTTTCATCTCTAGAGTCATTCACAACATTCCACAAGTGATTGAATATGATGTAAGGAACATCCACCTTTTTCTGAGTACCAAGGCAATACATAATGTATTGTTGGTATTTATTGACGAAGTTTGATGAACTAGTTGATTTCCTGTGGTAGAAACAACCCATAATAATCTTAGTCCATATCTTGTATATGGTTTTCAGATCCTTAATCTCCTTTTATTTCTTCTCATTCTCAAAGATTTCTGAGTAGACTGCATCCCACTCAGATCTTGGAGTTGCTTCAGTAGCACCTTCATCATTCATCAACCCAAACAACTTTCTCAAAGTGGTTTCAGTGATAGGGAAGAATTCACCATGAACAAGAGAGATAATAGCCTTAGGCATTACCGTTGCATGGATCCAGAATTCCTTCACTAAGTCTGGATAGACTGGTCCACAGAAATCATAGAACATTGGCGCCCATCCTTGAAACCTCAAATTTTCTTCAAGATGAATCTCATGTTTCTCCAGATTTTCAACATCAACCATTAACTCACAGATGACTTCCAGTTGATCCAATGGAATCGAACAGGTGATTGGTGGAACAAGTTATTGCTCTTGTTCTTGTTCATGTTGTTGCTGAGAAGAAGAACTAACATTCTGAGTAGAAGGGGAAGCCATGGAAGCTCTTCTGAGATTTTTGGTTTTCTTTTTAGGGTTTGAGAAAAGAGAGAAAAGGTTGTAGAAACGTATAAACTTAGAGAGAGAATGAATGAGTGAAAAGAGAAAAAGAGATTATGAGAGATGTATAAATAGACACGGATTTGAAACAAAATGCAATTAAATTCTGAGAATGAACAGTTACAGAATGCAGAGAATCAAATGCATTTAATGTTGAGTGACGGTAGGGTAAAACGTGATATTTGAAATGATTTGCACAGTTACCTAGGGCAGCGTCTTATCAACTGCACGCATGCTTGTCCCTTCAAAGTGAACACGTGTTCATCTTCTGGAATAGCTGGTGACAGCTGTTTTGCTTTAAAAGAGATTCCGAATCAACTTAGACATATGAAACGTTAGTAATAACAGAATCAGAATATCTAATTGATTAACAATTTCAGAACTTCTGATAAGAAAATAAATAATCATTTCAAATCTAATCCATATATCAGATCTTCTCATCCTTTCATTCTGGGCATAAATCCATACTGATATTCTTCAGAATGAACTTAAACCTATCTTCAGCAAGGGGTTTTGTGAACATATCAGCCCATTGATGTTCTATATCAACAAAGTTTAAAGAAAGATCACCCTTCTGAACATAGTCCCTAATGAAGTGATGTTTGATCTCAATATGTTTAGCTTTGGAATGTAAGATTGGATTCTTAGATAAACAAATAGAAGAAGTATTATCACAGAAGATAGTAATGTTACTCTCATATATCTGATAATCTTCTAGCTGACTCTTCATCCAGAGCATCTGTGTACTACATCCAGCAGCAGCAACATATTTTGCTTCTGTTGTAGAGAGGGCAATTGTAGCTTGCTTCTTGCTGTACCAGGAGATCAGATGACTTCCAAGAAACTGACAGCTTCCACAAGTACTTTTCCTCTCAACTCTATCTCAGCATAATCAGCATCATAGTATCCTACTAAGTTGTATTCTTCAGATCTTCTGTAGACTAAACCAACATTAGTAGTACCTTTCAGATACCTCAGAATTCTCTTAACAACTGTTAAGTGAGATTCTCTAGGATCTGATTGGAATCTTGCACATAGACAAACACTGAATAAAATATCAGGTCTAGAAGTAGCAAGATATATAAGAGATCCAATCATACCTCTGTAGAGCTTCTGATCTACCTTCTTACTTACCTCATCCTTACCTAGTACACACGTTGGATGCATAGAAGTCTTTGCTTCTTTGCTTTCTGAAAGATTAAACTTCTTCAGAAGTTCTTTCACATACTTGGTCTAATGAACATAAGTTCCTTCAGAAGTTTGATTGATCTGGATCCCAAGGAAATACTTGAGTTCTCCCATCATGCTCATTTCAAACTCAGCCTGCATAGACGTAGCAAACTCCTTTCTAAGTGTAGCATTAGATGTTACAAAAACAATATCATCAACATAAATTTGGCAAATTAAAATATCCTTTTTAAAGGTTTTACAGAAGAGAGTTATGTCCACTTTTCTTCTAGTGAAACCATTATCCAGAAGGAAAGAACTTAATCTTTCATACCAAGCTTTGGGAGCTTGCTTTAGGCCATATAATGATTTCTTTAATTTGAAAACATGTTCTAGAGACTTAGAGTCTTCAAAACCAGGAGGTTGATGGACATATACTTCCTCATCTATATAACCATTTAAGAAGGCACTCTTAACATCCATCTGATACAGAATGATGTTATGTTGAGTGGCAAAAGAAATTAATAAGCGAATAGATTCTAACCTGGCCACTGGTGCAACAGTTTCTGTATAGTCAATGCCTTCTTGCTGACTATAGCCCTGAGCAACCAGTCTGGCTTTGTTTCTTACAACTTCTCCTTTTTCGCTTAGCTTGTTTTTGAAGACCCACTTAGTTTCAATGATGTTAAATCCTTTTGGTCTTGGAACCAGATCCCAAACATCATTCCTTGTAAACTGATTTAGTTCTTCTTGCATGGCAATTATCCAGACAGCATCCTCCAGAGCTTGATCAACACAAGTTGGCTCAATCAGAGATACTTGACCAAATTGACATTCTGCATTGTTCTTAAGGAATGCTCTTGTTCTGATAGGATTATCCTTCTTTCCAATGATAAAATCTTCTGGATGAGCAGAGTTGAGTCTAGGAGATCTTCTGATAGTTGGCTCTTCAGAAATTCTGAGATTCTCTAATGAAGCAGCAACTTGATCTTCTGAAACTTTGCTTCTGGGTTCTTCAGAGTCTGAATTAGAGATTCCTATATCTGCAAAATTCTCAAACTACTTTGGCTTTTCAAGACCAAGCTTATCATCAAATCTGATATTGATTGACTCTTCCACTACAAGAGTTTTAGTATTGTATACTCTGTAGCCTTTTGAAAGTTCATAATATCCAAGTAGAAAACACTTCTGAACTTTAGAATCAAACTTATGCAGATGATCTTTGGTGTTCAGAATATAACATACACATCCAAATGGATGGAAATATGAAATATTGGGCTTTCTGTTCTTCCACAATTCATAAGGAGTCTTATTAAGAATAGGTCTTATGGAGATTCTATTCTGAATATAACATGCAGTTTTAATTGCTTTTGCCCAGAAATGCTTAGCCATATTGGTTTCATTGATCATGGTTCTGGCCATTTCTTGTAGAGTCCTATTCTTTTGTTCTACAAGTCCGTTTTCCTGTGGAGTTCTAGGACAAGAGAAATCATGGGAAATACCATTTTCTTTGAAATAAATCTCAAAGAATCTAATCTCAAATTCGCCACCATGATCACTTCTGACCTTTATGATTTTGCATTCCTTCTCAGATTGGATCTGAGTGCAGAAGTCAAAGAACACGGTATGAGACTCATCCTTGTGTTTCAAGAACTTTACCCACGTCCATCTGATGTAGTCGTCTACAATGACTAATCCATATTTCTTCCCTCTAACAGATGTTGTTTTGATAGGGCCAAACAGATCAATGTGCATAAGTTCTAGCGGCCTAGAGGAAGAGACAACATTCTTAGACTTGAATGCATGTTTTGAAAACTTCCCTTTCTGACATGCTTCGCAAAGAGCATCTGATTTGTATTTCAGATTAGGGAGTCCTCTGACTAGATTAAGTTTGGTAATCTGAGAAATCTTTCTCAAACTAGCATGACCTAATCTTCTTTGCCAGACCCACTACTATTCACTAACAGACATAAGACAAGTAACCTTCTGATTCTTAAGATCTTGAAGATAAATCTTGTAAATGTTGTTCTATCTCTTGCCTGTAAATAGGATAGGGCCATCCTTCTGACTAATAGCTTTGCAGGACTTTTGATTGAAGATTATGTCATAACCATTGTCACTTAATTGACTTATGGACAATAAGTTATGAGCTAATCCATCTACTAAAAGTACATTAGATATAGAGGGAGAGTTACCAATACAAATGGTTCCAGAACCATTGATCTTGCCTTATTGGTTCCCTCCATACTTGACTTCACCAGCAGATTTAAGCTCCAGATCTTGGAACATAGACCTTTTTCCTGTCATGTGTCGCGAGCACCCAGAGTCCAGGTACCATAACATGTTTTCCTTTGTCTTCTTGGCTGCCAAGGATATCTCTTCAGAGTCTGAGTCTGATGTAGATTCTGATTCATCATCAACAGTGGCCATCAGCGCTATGTTTGTCTGCTCGTTTTCAGAGTCTGACTCTTGATCAGAAGAGTCTGATTCATCCCAAGTAGCCATTAAGCCTTTCTTCTTTCCAAACTTCTTCTTGGGCTTTTCCCTCTGAAGCTTTGGACACTCATTCTTATAATGTCCAGGTTCCTTGCATTCATAGCACGTCACCTTCTTTTTGTCAGATCTTCTGTGTCCAGAAGATTCTCCTCTTTCAGGCCTTTTGGAGCCTCTGAAGTTCTTGAACTTTCTTTGCTTACTCTTCCAGAGTTGATTTACTCTTCTGGAGATCATGGAAAGTTCATCTTCTTCTTCTTCTGATTCTAACTCTTCAGAATCTTCTTCTTCAGCCTGAAAAGCGTTAGTGCATTTTTTATTATTAGATTTTAATGCAATTGACTTACCTTTCTTCTGAGGTTCATTTGCATCCAGCTCTATTTCATGACTCCTCAGGGCACTGATCAGCTCTTCTAGAGACACTTCATTCAAGTTTTTGGCAATCTTGAATGCAGTCACCATTGGGCCCCATCTTCTGGGCAAGCTTCCGACGATCTTCTTGACATAATCAGCTTTTGTATATCCCTTGTCAAGCACTCTTAATCCAGCAGTCAGAGTCTGGAATCTTGAGAACATTGCTTCAATGTTTTCATCTTCCTCCATCTTGAAAGCTTCATACTTCTGGATTAAAGCAAGAGCTTTTGTCTCCTTGACTTGGGCATTACCTTCATGAGTCATCTTCAAGGATTCAAAGATGTCATAGGCAGTTTCTCTGTTTGTTATTTTCTCTTATTCAGCACAAGAAATAGCATTCAGCAGAATAATCCTTAATTTGTGATGATTTTTGAATTGTTTCTTTTGGTCATCACTCATTTCTTGTCTTGACATCTTTATTCCACGAGCATTTACTGGATGTCTGTAACCATCCAAGACTAGATCCCATAAGTCACCATCTTGACAAATTATCACTACACATATCATCAAACTTAAAACTCGGGAAAGGAATTTCATTTCCATCAATTGAAGCATCAAGCATTTTCTGTTCTAAAGGATCAACAAAAGTTACCTTACCGAACATGAATTTTGTGTTCAGATGAAAGGGCAGTCTCGTTTCTCTCGGTAAGGATTTTCCTTCTAGGAGACTCAACGACCTTGAACGAAGTAGAGTTCGTCGGAGACATGAAATTCTTAGACAATTTTGACGTAGCAGCTGGTGACGGCAACTGAATCTTTCTAGGTTTCAACACTTCATCTTTCACATTTTCCTGCTCATAATCAAAGCTTTTTCTTGGAAAATCTATGTGAGTATTGGCATAGGTGTGAAAGAAACTGGATCTAGGGTTTTCCATGAGGGAGGAAGGGTTAGAGAATGGATTTCCGGTGAAGCTTCTTCTCATGTGATTAATGGATTATGAATTTCTTCGATTAAGGTTCGATGATTTAGTGTTGTGGTTGAAAGAAAGGACTGGGAGTTTCCTGTAGGTGGAAAGAGGGGTTATGGGTCGAATGGGTTTTTGAGATGAATTTTTTGATCTTTTCTTAAAAGAAGGATGAGATATTTGGAGATACTTCTTAAAATCTCTTCTATGATATTTATGATTGAAGGATAGAAAAACACTTAGAAAGGGGGGATTTGAATAAGTGTGACTTTAAAAACTTGTAAGATAAAAACAATGAACACAATTATTTTTATCCTAGTTCGTTGTTAACGAAACTACTCCAGTCCACCCCCTTAGAGTGATTTACCTCAACTGAGGATTTAATCCACTAATCCAACTGATTACAATGGTTATCCACTTAGAAAACTTCTAAGTCTTCTAGAGTATACAGATCACAACTTGATCACTCTAGGAAATCACCACTTAGAAAACTTCTAAGTCTTATAGAGTCTACTGATCACAACTTGATCACTCTAGGAACCTTTTACAAAACAATGTAAAGTAATGTTTATAAGAGTAAGATTTCTTCTTATAAAGCTATAATCACAACAGTGATATTTCTCTTAAGTTCTAAGCTTAACACTCACTGAATATTACAAGAGTTTGTGAGGTTGAAGATGAAGTTCGTGAGCTTTGATTTTGACAGCGTTTTGGTATAATGCACAAGTGTTCTCTATGCTGCTTCTGATCAGAACTTCTATATATAGGCGTTGAGAGAAGATGACCATTGGGTTGCATTTAATGCTTTGCGTGAATAGTACAGCTTTGCATTTAATGTTTCACACTTTTGTCAACTACCTCGAGCCATGCTTTTGCTGCTTTTACTGACTTTGCCTTTTGTAGCTTCTAATGTTCCTTTTGTCAGTTAGAGATTAGACTTAATAGCCTGTCATCTTGTACTTGCTTCTGGACTCATATTTGTGAATAACAATGTTTGAATTTCAGAGTCAACAGCTTGGTGCAGAGCATCTTCTTGTCTTCTAACATTGAAGAGCTTAGAGTGTGATACCATTCAGAACTTCAGTGCTTCTGCTTCTGACTTCATGTTCTTCTGATGCTTCATAGTTCATGTTCTGATTCTGCTTGACCATCTTCTGATGTCTTTCCAGAGCATGTTCTGATGTAGCCATCCAGAACCTTCTGAGTCAGTGCTTCTGAGCGCTGATTTGTGCATACTCTTTATGTATTTCCTAAAATGGAAAATGCAAAGGATTAGAGTACCACATTGTCTTATACAAAATTCATATATAATGTTTTCATCAAAACATAGAATATTGATCAGAACAAATCTTATTCTAACAATGATTAATTGTTAAGATGTTTGTTGGTTGAAGTTGTTGGTGATAATTGGAGTAGTGGTATGCATAATGAGATGTTAAATAGGATAAATATGAGCTAGGATTAGATGTATGTGTAGCAACCTGCCCTAAAAATTAAGCTTTTAGAGTCGCCACCTATTCTGAAGGGCGAATAGGAAACCCTACGCAGTATAGAGATCAGGGTAAGATACTATATTCAGGTCGAGGGAAGGTGTTAGGCACCCTCAACCCTTTCCTAAAGGTTAACATTGCAAAGATAAGGGTTATGGCAAAACATAAAGAAAGATAACAGACAGTTAATAGAGTTAAAAGGCTAATTATATTGAACATGATTAGAGTTTGGAAGAGGGGGACTCGCCTTGTTGCCAAGTGCCTACGTACCTCCTTATGGAGAATCAGAGTCAACGTAGTTCGGGGGACGGGTTGTACGCCCTTAAGGTTTGAAATTTGATTTGAAGGTTTGAAGGCTTTGAATAGCCTATCGTAGATAAAAATCTGTATTTTGAACTTGAAGTTTGAAAGGTGTTTGAAAAGTGTTTTGAAGTTGTTTTAGATGTTCTGGGCGTACAACCCTGATTTGGCACAATTAACCGCAATGATCAATAGATTCGATCACCATAGTCAAAAGATTAGGGGTTTTGCACCATTACCAATTCAAATCGATTGATTCGATTATCACTAATAATGAATTACTATGTTTTATTATGTTTTATGAATTTATCTTGTATTGTTACCCCTCATAATCGATTAATACGATTACAAATAATAACAAATTAAACTTAGAACAAGGACGGATTAATCATCACAATCAATAAGATAATTGCAACCATTTAATCGAATATAATTCAATTGCATTTTAATTAATTAAACATTTTAATTAAAATTATTGTTGACCATAGCGATTAATCGATTTAATCGGCACGAACAACAAATTATCATTTTAATATAATTATCATGTACTAATTTATTTATAAAATAATCATTAATACATAAATAAATATATTAAAAGAAATTAATTAAAACAAATAATTAATAAAAAAAATTAGTTTATTAGGATTTGGATTCCATGTGACAGGCTGGAAGGACCATGGTATAGACCACCAGATCCTGGACGTGGGATCTAAGTTAATGGTGAATGGAGGGTTCAGATCTGGGAGTCGTATAGTGAACTATAGGGCTGCGCATGCATTGAATCAAGAGAGGTTTCTTAAATAAAAAAAAAAATAACGCTGGAGGAGGGATTCGAACCCACGCTCTCCTCCTCACAAGCGTGTAAGCTGGCCACCTGACCAAACACACAATTCTGTTTAACAAGCGCTTTTACATTATAATATATAAAACACGAAACCCAGGACTGATACGCGCGCGAAATTTAAATGAACCAGTGGCCAGTTGCCACGTTGCCTTCTTCTTCCCCAGACCTGCAGATTTCAGAGTGAAATAGCTACGAAATAGCTGCGGTTTTCGTTCGTAGCAATAAAATCTAAAAAATAGCGAATAGAACATAGGAGCATGAAAATATTTCGCGACACCCCCAATCCACTCGTCTGAGTCATACGAATCCAACCATACAACGATCTTGCCCTAATTTCATCCCTATAGGAAACCCCTAATTCAAAACCCTAGGATCTTAAACGGCCTCTAATGGCAAAACGATATTACACCACGGAAACTTCAATTTATCGATCCAGAAACATTCAACACATGATAACAAAGCATACCATACAGAGAATTTCACATAAACATGTAAGGATTCGCCTACTCGACGTGAATTTCAGTGCGACATACCTGGGCTTGTATGGAGAAGTTCTGGGGTTGCTGATGACGCGTGAGTGTCCTAATAGCTTCAGAATGCTCCAAGGAACGTGGAACAAGCCTTAGAATCCTTTGACTCTTCCTAAATCTCCAAAACCGAATTGAAGTTTTTGGTGATTTTTTTTTGCGTTCTTGATGAAGGTTTTCTTTGCAGAAATTCGTCCCCTAATCCTATGCCCCCTCTTGTCTACTTATAGTGAACCAATTAGGTCTAAAAGAGAGATCCAAAACTCCTTAAGTCCACTCTTGCCAAATCTTGGAAAATTGATATTTTCCTTTTATGGAAGCTTGCTATTTTGAAAATTATTGTATCAATTTCCTCCCCTTTGATCATGCACGAAAATAAGATATATTTTGCCCTTTAATATTGATTGGAATTGGCCTATGTGGATATTTTAACTTAATATTTGATTTTTACTTAATTAAATCATAAAAATGAAATAAAAATATATATTAAATCAAAATAAAAAGCTAAAATTTGTGGCATGTGGTTTGGATAATCATAGATATCTTGTGAGCCAAGGTTGAGTCATAGAAAGATAGGCCCATTTGCAAGAAATCCAACTTAGGCCTCCTTTATTTCACATTTGGTCCTCAAAAATCACCCGACTTTGATCGATCACATCTCACTCAATTTTTAAGCTATGAGGGAGTTCTAGTACTTTTTGGAAACCTCAAGAGGTCCTCTACAAGCCACTTTGGAATATATTTTTCATTTGGGGCTTTTATCTTTATCATATCCTCTTTGACAAAAAACTGCTTTTGGAGGATGCCTGAAAAGGACCTGTAATCTTTTGCACTGTATCTCTCAAATGAATCATTTCTAGCCCTGGCTTGTGAGAGACAAATTTGTAGATAATCCAATTTCCTTCAACATAGGCTTTGAGTGGGGAATTTTTGATGTTCCATGTGAAAGTTATGCCCAGTCAAAGTTGGGTTGACTTTCTCCTAAGAAACCCTAATTTGAACCTTTGTGTATTTATTCATCTCTGAGTTTCTATTAATGGAATCATGATCAATCTTTGATCAAATGATGGTTGTACTTCACATACTAGATGTTGACCAGAATTGGGAAGCTTTGACTGTGCTCTGGTGATGGTTGACTTTTTAGGTCAAACCAGTTGACTATGGATTATCTTGGACTTTGGGGTGAGTGATCTTTGGGACTGAACCTTGAGCTTTGCATTATTGTGAATGGAATATGGGAGGGCAAATTTTGGGGTATGACAGCTGCCCCTGTTCAATCTTCTTGAACCTGAAGAGGTGGAAGACGATTGGACACTAAAATGCCCTGAAATTTGCTTGCATAGGAATGGAGATCTGTGGGAGATGGGCTTATAGATGCCATCCATTCGCCTGGTAAGGTACTTGTCTGAAGCATATGCTTTTCAGCCCTGGATTATTTGATTGTATCTTGAGGAGAGAGAGTAATGTCTTACATAAGACTACCTGAAGAGATTCCTGAATAGGGTGTATTGAAGGTTGACGCGGAGAAGCTTAGGCTTTGAATAATGCTTAGGAAGAATGTCTTGGAGAAGACTAACTGAGGAGTTCTATAAAGAACTGGGTATATCTTAGAAAAGGTTGGATAAATATTTTAAGAAAGCTACCTAGAAAGGCATGGTGTGTCTTTAACAGGACTGTCCTAGATAGGCTGAGATGTGTCTTAAACAAGATTCACTTGGAGAGGTTTTTAGACGGAGATGGGATGTCTTAAACAAGATTAACCTAAAGAGGTTCCTGGAAAGGAAACGAAAACGTCTTAAACAGTATTACCTAGAAAGGTATGATATGTCCTACACAAGACTAACCTAGAAAAGTTTTTTTTTGAAAAGGATGTAATACGTCTTACACAAGACTCACTTGGGAAGGCTCCTAGATAGGATACGAGATATCTTAAACAAGATTTACCTAGAGAGGTTCCTATAAAGGGTAAGATACGTTTTAAACAAAACTACCTATAAAGGTTCCTATAAAGGATACGACATGTTTTAAACAAAACTACCTATAAAGGTTCCTATAAAGGACGCGATACGTTTTAAACAAAACTACCTATAAAGGTTCCTATAAAGGACGCGACATGTTTTAAACAAAACTACCTAGAAAGGTCCCTATAAAGGATACGAAGCATTTTAAACAAAACTACCTAGAAAGGTTCCCATAAGGGTCGTGGAATGTTTTAAACAAAACTGCCTAGAAAGGTTCCTATAAAGGCTATGGAATATTTTAAATAAAACTACCTAGAAAGGTTAGGATATGTCTTAAACAAGACTGCTTGGAAAGATTTGGATAATTGTCTTGGACAAGACTACCTGGAGAGGTATGAAATTCTTCGATTGCTTCTGGATTGTCTTTGAAGAAAGACTTGGAATGAGGTTTTAGAATTGTATATGTTGAGATTGAATCGTTGATACGATCATATTTGCGATTGTAATGTGATGATAACATCCTTTTGACTATGAAGAGACCTGAAAAGGCAGCGTTAGTTGTATGCAATGTCATGATGCATGTGTCATGTAATGAGATTCTCAAAAATAAATGAGAGTTATGCATGTATGCCTATCCCACACTGCGGGATGTAAATAGTACAAGCGTGGGAAGATCAATTATGCAACAATGCTCTTTGTATGATGTAACGCCCATAAATGTGTTTTTCTGATTAATTGTGATGTTTGCTACATTTTCCTAATTTTACCGTTTTCGAATCGAGTCAGTCGGTAAATATTAATTATGTTAATATTTTACTTATTACTTTCTATGTGTGTAATTATTATGTTTTGGGTGTTAATTGGTTAGAATTAAGGTTTAGTGACATTTGGGCCAAAATTAGAATTTATGAAAGTTGAGTGGGGGAAAATGAGAAGTAGAGAAATAGAAAGAGATATTTTGATAAAGAGAGAAAAAGAGATATTTTGAGATAGTAAGAAAGAAAGAGAACTTGGGGAAGAGAAGAGAAAGAAGAGAAAAACAAAGAGAAGAAGAGAGTTGTAGAATCCAAACCAAGCTAGAGCCAAGAATCCAACCAAGGTAAGGGGGATGAATATAGTTTATCTTGATTGTATGATTCTTGTAGTTTTGTATGTTTTGTTCTTGTTCTTACTCTTTTCCAAGCTTGTTCAACAATGGCAACTTGTGTGTTTTGTGAGTTTTGAAGATATAAACTTGATTTTATGGTGTGTATGTGTGCTATGATGTTTGATATTCCCATGGATCATGTTTGTTTTTCATTTCTCCATGTTTTCTTGCTTATGAAGAAATTTAGGTCAAAGATGATATGTGATGATCCAACCATATGATAATCATGGATTAGGTGTATATATAGCATGTTTGTGTTGTATTGGTGTTGGGATGAAGGTTTAAATGGGTTTTGAATGGTTTAGAGGGGGCTGAGACGGTCTGTTGCAGAACTGGTTTTTCTGGGTTTACGCAGGCCCGCTGAGCGGAGGGGGGTCCGCTGAGCGGAGGTTCTTTTGCAGGAATTCTCTGTCTGGGTCCGCTGAGCGGAGGTTCTGTATTTTCATTTGGTGAATTCTCTGTTTGGGTCCGCTGAGCGGAGCTCAAGCGGACTGTGTGGAATTTTGTTTTTCCAAACTTTGTTTTGTTGTATCTTTTGAACCGTAGGTCGTTTCTATGCGCCGTTTGAAGTATTATGAGAACCCTTGAGTATGCTTTATGATAAAGAGGAGTGTGTTGGTGGTTGAATGATTTTTCATAAATGTATTTTGTGAAATGATATTTGCTAATCAAGTATGTTTTGACGGTATACGTGTGCTGTGTGAATATGAACGCCTGAGTGGCAATTTTGATGATGTATCCGTATAGAATAATATAACCGGTGTGATGTAGATATGTGACCGATTTATATTGTTGTTGTTGTTGTTATGTAATTGAGTCGTTTGTATGCACAGCATGACATTTCATTACGTTAATGGCGGAATGCTATTAACAGGTGGCCTGAATTGGCAATTATTACTAGTGGGAGCTTAATGCTCGGTAAAAAGGTGTATTTGCCCGAGTGGCAAGAGGTCATCAGTGGGGGCTAGATGCTCGATGACGGTTAGTCGTAGCTTACTGCTCGACAAAGGTGTATTTTCCTTAGGGAAAGAAGTCCCAGCATAATGCTCGGCAAGGTGTATTTGTCATAATGACAAGGAGGAGTTTTACTCTGGATTTGGTACCACATGCATACGCATAGTCGAGTCTCATTCATCATCTTCGGTCTTTATAATTTATGTTATCATCCATGTACCGCATTATTTATATATTGATTGTGGTTGACTTATTGGATTATCTTGTTATATGACTCTTAATGATATTGTTGGAATTACTATATTGATCATGCTTTCATTATGAATTGTATTCTCACCCTTCTGCCTTAATGTTACCTACTCGTGGGTAATGTGCGGGTGATCCGCAAGTGTAGGTGCTCTCTTAGTAGTCGTCCGTCTTGGTGTCGTCCGCTCGTGATACGTAACACCTAAGGGGGGGATCGAACACTTATTTTGTAGATAATGCTTATAGGATCCTTTTGATGTATATTTGATCCTTTTTATGTATTCGTATTATGTATTTTGGATACCTTCTCATGCGATGTATTTTGGAAGGGTGTTGTGGATATTTTGTTTACCGATGCATTTATACAAGTATGAATACATTCAGGTGTTTATGTGTATCCGTCCCCTTGATTATTTGTGTTACGCATCTTTTGCGAGTATGTTATGTTTGGTTATGTGGTTACTTAAGTGTAACGCCCTAATTGTTTTTATGAATTTAATTTTTATACTCTGATATTTGTACCTATATGCCTGGGTAGAATTGGGGTGTTACATATGATGCCAGTGTGACCTCCCGAATATCAGAAATTTTGAGACATGCCCTTAACCTGAATGAAGGACCTTTCGAGGGAACTCGGATTTCACCATGTCTTGCCTGATATGCATTTCCCCAGTGTTTGAATCCTTGAAGGATATGCCCCCGAGTCAATAGGATTCTGGATTGTATGCCCCTGTTCTAGGAAAACCCTCTGAACGTGGTTTCCCCATCTAAGGGTCTTTATCAGGAATGATTGTCTTTGATTAGACCAATTTAGAGGTCTCCTTGATGCTAGGTGTTGATCTGAACGTGAAGCGGATGCTTTTCAGAATGAGTCATGCGTTTCGGTCGCGCTTGACGGACAGTGATTTGTTGGGTACTCAGAATGAGATGATGATGATTTTTTTTTGTGGGACTACCTGGAAAGGTCCTCGAGGAAAATGGGGAATTGTCTTAAATAAGACTATGCTTTAAACAAAGCTCAAAGGATATGTTTATGAGGAGTGTCAAAAATATTCCTATAGAGGACAAGGACTGTTTTTGTGGTGTTTTAAACAAAACTTAGGAAAAGACATCTTGGAGAAGATTACCCCTAGAAAGGACGGTGAATTGTCTTAGAAAAGACTCTGTACTTTAAACAAAGTTTGATAAGGTTTTGAAAGCATAAGAAAAGTTTGAATATGTCTTAAAAGACCAACTGAAAAAGTTAAGAGATGTCTTACAGAAGACTACCTAGAAAAGGTTCGTAGAAAGGAATATGTCCTAGAGAAGACTGTTTGAAAGGGTTTGAAAATAGAAAGGATAAGAAGGTGGGTCCTTAAAGAGACTATCTGAAAGAGGCTCCTAGAAAGGGTAAAAAGTATTTGAACATGTCTTAAAGAAGACTATACGAACAAATTGAGAAATATCCTATAAAGGTTCCTGGAAAGGATGTGAAAGTGGCATTAACACCATCTGATATTGAGTGACCTTTGCAACGTGCCCCCAGATACTGGACTTGCCCCATGGGCCATCCAGCATCTTTCTATGGATCTTGATTTGTTTGCCCCATGTAAATGGGATAATGACGAGTTATGCCATGTGTACACATTATCCATCCCAGTCATGCGTAAGAGATGTTTCTTTTTTTTTTACAAGCTTTTAAAAGCTACTTCATCAGTCAGTAGGATTTTTAGCCATTAGCCATGCCCCATGCAACTTCTCCCTGATGTTAACATTTAAATCTATATAGACAAGTGTACTTTATAATGAAATGCAAATGCATACGTCTGTCTTGAAAGTTTGAAAACATTTTTTGAGTAAAACAAAGTTTTTTTTTAGAAAGTGATATCAGCTCAAGAGTTATAGTAGACCTTAAGGAGTCGGGATACCTTTGGTAACAGCATGCTTTCGAACTAACCATGTTTCAGTTAGGACTTTTAAGGGTTGTAACGTGGCCTGGTTCACGGTTTAAAGAAACAAAAGATAGAGGCTCAAAGTTTATTTGTACCCATCCCCATCTTCGTGATGTTCTCCAGTCCTATGCTCAGTTGACTATGTGTTTAAGTTCCAAAAGACTTTGGGAATTGTAATATGATGGTTCAAAAACCAAAGGTTTATCTGCAAAGGCAGTCATTCTCCTTTTTTGTAATATTTTCCTTTTGTCGAAGGTACATATTAACCTTTTTTCGACTTTGTTATCCCTAACTTTTTCTGAACTGTTTGTTTTAAAACCACAGTCAACGGGATGCCCCAATTTTGCCTAAGTCTCCTTAATAGGTTTTGACTTAGCAGGCTCTTGTATTGCTTTATCGACTGTCGGATTTAATGATGATGGAGAACCATCGGTGATTATGTTCAAAGGAACAATTTGGAATAATTAAGTCAACTGAACGACTACCCTTCCCCAGGTTATATATGAAGGGTTTTATTTTATATGAAGGAAAACTCCTACTTCTTTAGGCTCGAAGGGGTTGACGAGGGATTAACATCCTTATATCTCCGTTATTTAGGAATTGAAACAATGCCTGTACATCGTCAACACGGTCTGTTCGAAAGCGTAGTGTATGAAATTGTGGTATCGTTTTCGTCATTCTCCCTCAAAAGGTGTACGACTTTAATCGAGAGTTGAATATCACAAAGAAGAAAACCGAGTAAAAACACAGTTTTAAATATAGTGAGAACACTAGGGATGAATCAAGACAAACGTAAGCAATGCATTAATGATTTTTGAAAAGTACATAGCATATGTCATAAGACTAATGTTTAAACAAACGGAAATAAATTGCGAATGAAAACAAAACTGATGATCTAAGAAATCCTCCTTCTAGCCACCTATGGTGTTAGACTTGCTAGGATCTTCGAACTCAATGAGCCCTTCTTCAATCAAATCTTGGATCTTGTGCTTCAATGGACCACAATCCTCTGTATCATGACCAGGACTATCTGAATGATAAGCGCACCTAGCATGATGCTTGTACCCGGGAGCGGGGTTAGCTGGAGCTGAGTATGGAGGTAGCAGAGTTACCAAGTTCTGAATGAGCAAACGTTGCAAAGCTTGAGACAGTGGCATGTACAACGGGGTGAATGATCGTTTTGGCTTGGACCTCCAGGTGCGTTGGCCACCCTGTTGCTTTTGCTGATCCCTTGATCTCTTCTGCTGAAATCTTGTTGGATAATATGGTCGGGATGTTAGGTTATCCTTCCCAATGGTCCCTTGTTCTGGAGATAGAAGAGGAATCTTCTCTTAATGTCATGAAAATGATGTGTATGCCATGCATGATATGTATGATATTTTTTCTTTCCCTTTTTTTTTTGAATGAAAATATGATGCAAGAATGCTCATGATAAATGATGAATGAAAAAGAAATAATAAAAATAATGATCAACACATATATATACATATAGCACACAATCACATAAGTTCATAGGTTCGACGTAGCGGCTCTTGGGAGCCAACCTTTTTATAGGGGGTTCTAGAAGGTCTCATGGGGTCGTTCGTAGCCTCCGAGACTTTTTCGTCTCTTCGGATTTTGGAACAACTCATTTTATCCATGAGGTTCGAATTTTTGGGGTAGGTTCCCGGAGAGATCAGCTAAGTATCCAGTCCAGCCCTCCACAAAGTCAAGCTTCGTTTCGGACCTTTCCAAATACTCAACCCACTCCGAGTGGAGTTATCAATGAGACTCGTAGGCGATTCATACTCCCCTATTGATCTCAAAGTTAACTCCCACACTTAGGGTTTTAACATTACATAATGCCAGCAGTGCATATAATATAACATTTATGCAATTAAATGCAAATATATAAACATATATAATTAAATAATTTTAGGCAGAAATAAATAAAAATAAAATGAAACACAAACCATAAAAATGGCGAATTAGCCAAACCCTAAAAAGTTTGCCAAAAACTTAAATAGTTCGCCAGAACCTAAACCCTGCCAAAACCTAAGACCTATAGGAGCATAGTATTCACCATTATAGTTTTCCCCAGCAGAGTCGCCAGCTGTAGCAACCTGCCCTAAAAATTAAGCTTTTAGAGTCGCCACCTATTCTGAAGGGCGAATAGGAAACCCTACGCAGTATAGAGATCAGGGTAAGATACTATATTCAGGTCGAGGGAAGGTGTTAGGCACCCTCAACCCTTTCCTAAAGGTTAACATTGCAAAGATAAGGGTTATGGCAAAACATAAAGAAAGATAACAGACAGTTAATAGAGTTAAAAGGCTAATTATATTGAACATGATTAGAGTTTGGAAGAGGGGGACTCGCCTTGTTGCCAAGTGCCTACGTACCTCCTTATGGAGAATCAGAGTCAACGTAGTTCGGGGGACGGGTTGTACGCCCTTAAGGTTTGAAATTTGATTTGAAGGTTTGAAGGCTTTGAATAGCCTATCGTAGATAAAAATCTGTATTTTGAACTTGAAGTTTGAAAGGTGTTTGAAAAGTGTTTTGAAGTTGTTTTAGATGTTCTGGGCGTACAACCCTGATTTGGCACAATTAACCGCAATGATCAATAGGTTCGATCACCATAGTCAAAAGATTAGGGGTTTTGCACCATTACCAATTCAAATCGATTGATTCGATTATCACTAATAATGAATTACTATGTTTTATTATATTTTATGAATTTATCTTGTATTGTTACCCCTCATAATCGATTAATACGATTACAAATAATAACAAATTAAACTTAGAACAAGGACGGATTAATCATCACAATCAATAAGATAATTGCAACCATTTAATCGAATATAATTCAATTGCATTTTAATTAATTAAACATTTTAATTAAAATTATTGTTGACCATAGCGATTAATCGATTTAATCGGCACGAACAACAAATTATCATTTTAATATAATTATCATGTACTAATTTATTTATAAAATAATCATTAATACATAAATAAATATATTAAAAGAAATTAATTAAAACAAATAATTAATAAAAAAAAATTAGTTTATTAGGATTTGGATTCCATGTGACAGGCTGGAAGGACCATGGTATAGACCACCAGATCCTGGACGTGGGATCTAAGTTAATGGTGAATGGAGGGTTCAGATCTGGGAGTCGTATAGTGAACTATAGGGCTGCGCATGCATTGAATCAAGAGAGGTTTCTTAAATAAAAAAAAAATAACGCTGGAGGAGGGATTCGAACCCACGCTCTCCTCCTCACAAGCGTGTAAGATGGCCACCTGACCAAACACACAATTCTGTTTAACAAGCGCTTTTACATTATAATATATAAAACACGAAACCCAGGACTGATACGCGCGCGAAATTTAAATGAACCAGTGGCCAGTTGCCACGTTGCCTTCTTCTTCCCCAGACCTGCAGATTTCAGAGTGAAATAGCTACGAAATAGCTGCGGTTTTCGTTCGTAGCAATAAAATCTAAAAAATAGCGAATAGAACATAGGAGCATGAAAATATTTTGCGACACCCCCAATCCACTCGTCTGAGTCATACGAATCCAACCATACAACGATCTTGCCCTAATTTCATCCCTATAGGAAACCCCTAATTCAAAACCCTAGGATCTTAAACGGCCTCTAATGGCAAAATGATATTACACCACGCAAACTTCAATTTATCGATCCAGAAACATTCAACACATGATAACAAAGCATACCATACAGAGAATTTCACATAAACATGTAAGGATTCGCCTACTCGACGTGAATTTCAGTGCGACATACCTGGGCTTGTATGGAGAAGTTCTGGGGTTGCTGATGACGCGTGAGTGTCCTAATAGCTTCAGAATGCTCCAAGGAACGTGGAACAAGCCTTAGAATCCTTTGACTCTTCCTAAATCTCCAAAACCGAATTGAAGTTTTTGGTGATTTTTTTTTTGCGTTCTTGATGATGGTTTTCTCTGCAGAAATTCGTCCCCTAATCCTATGCCCCCTCTTGTCTACTTATAGTGAACCAATTAGGTCTAAAAGAGAGATCCAAAACTCCTTAAGTCCACTCTTGCCAAATCTTAGAAAATTGATATTTTCCTTTTATGGAAGCTTGCTATTTTGAAAATTATTGTATCAATTTCCTCCCCTTTGATCATGCACGAAAATAAGATATATTTTGCCCTTTAATATTGATTGGAATTGGCCTATGTGGATATTTTAACTTAATATTTGATTTTTACTTAATTAAATCATAAAAATGAAATAAAAATATATATTAAATCAAAATAAAAAGCTAAAATTTGTGGCATGTGGTTTGGATAATCATAGATATCTTGTGAGCCAAGGTTGAGTCATAGAAAGATAGGCCCATTTGCAAGAAATCCAACTTAGGCCTCCTTTATTTCACATTTGGTCCTCAAAAATCACCCGACTTTGATCGATCACATCTCACTCAATTTTTAAGCTATGAGGGAGTTCTAGTACTTTTTGGAAACCTCAAGAGGTCCTCTACAAGCCACTTTGGAATATATTTTTCATTTGGGGCTTTTATCTTGATCATATCCTCTTTGACAAAAAACTGCTTTTGGAGGATGCCTGAAAAGGACCTGTAATCTTTTGCACTGTATCTCTCAAATGAATCATTTCTAGCCCTGGCTTGTGAGAGACAAATTTGTAGATAATCCAATTTCCTTCAACATAGGCTTTGAGTGGGGAATTTTTGATGTTCCATGTGAAAGTTATGCCCAGTCAAAGTTGGGTTGACTTTCTCCTAAGAAACCCTAATTTGAACCTTTGTGTATTTGTTCATCTCTGAGTTTCTATTAATGGAATCATGATCAATCTTTGATCAAATGATGGTTGTACTTCACATACTAGATGTTGACCAGAATTGGGAAGCTTTGACTGTGCTCTGGTGATGGTTGACTTTTTAGGTCAAACCAGTTGACTATGGATTATCTTGGACTTTGGGGTGAGTGATCTTTGGGACTGAACCTTGAGCTTTGCATTATTGTGAATGGAATATGGGAGGGCAAATTTTGGGGTATGACAGTATGTGGTGAATATCCATGATTTAGATACAAACTTGGTGATGATGATCCAACATGAGTGTAATAAGATGTAAAAATTTCCCATGGAAAAGATGGAAATGAGGATTGATAGGAGATGTAAGAGGGGGGTTTGTGGGATAAGTTGGAGGCATACTCCATGGATGATATGAAGGTGTATGATAAGGGTAATCCATAAGAGATTTTGAGTATATAATGAAAGCACCAATTGATAGGAAGTTATTCTACCAAAACTATGAAATTAGGGTTTTCTACACTAAAAGGGGAAGAACACTAAAGTAAAATAAAAGGGATAAAAATAAACTTTGATTTCATTGATTCATTTTGCCCTTTCTCAAAGAGTACATATATAGTAGTACAAGTGGATGGTAACTAAAGGCCCAGTAACTAATTAAAGCATATCTCAATAATATTTCAAGGTCCTAAGAACATTATAAAAATACATTATAACTTAAATAACAATAATGTAAACTCTACTTCTAATTAATCATAATTCTTAGTCTATTAGTTTTATAGAGTACCGTTGGGCTTTCCCTCCTATTTGGAGAGATCTAATTAGATATGGGTGAGTGACTCATGTCTGTGTAAATCTTTGTTATCACTCAACAAAGAGGATTAGGTTATTCATTCATTATGTGAGAGATACTACAAGAAAAATAGGAGAGAAGAGTGAAATTCCGCAGCCCCCTTTTTTATGCACAAATCAGTTCTAGAAAATAAAAGCTTGCGCAAAATCCAACGGTCGGATCGTTCTGAAATTTTGACACAAAGATTCATGACTTATAAGAGCACATTCTGAATGGTGGTGATTGGATTTGGAGCTTTCTAAGTTGTTCTTCCGAGTCAATCTTTGAGGTTATAATTTTTTGGTGTTTTTCGGTTATTTTGTCTCTCTTAATTCTTGTTGTATTCCAAGATTGATTGCAAATCTTGATGATGTTAATGTATACCTCTAAATAGTGTTACAGAGAACCTTGTTTGTACCCATTGTTGATTATAGTGGAGATTTTAAGTGGGCTACGGGTCCTGTGGTTTTTCACTCCAAGTTAACAGTTGTTTTTCCATGATAAAATTGTGTTATGTTGTTTAATGTGTTTTTTGTTGATTATCGTTGCATGTGATATTTGAGAGAGTTTATCTTATTCAAATTTTCTATTGCGTTTGTGATTTCCTCCCAACAAGTGGTATCTAGAGTCGTGATTTGATTTGAGTAACGATGGAGACAAACACATCTTGGATGTTAAGTTTGAATGGTTCCAATTTTAATGTTTGGAAAGGAAAAATGGAAGATTTGCTTTATGTGAAAGGTTTTCATTTATCTATTTTATCTAATGAAAAACCCGATGGAAAAAAGTGATGAAGAACGGACTTTGATGCATAGACAAGTTTGTGGTTATATTTTCCAATGGATGGATGATAATGTTTTGAATCATGTGAGCTCGGTGACTCATGTCGCTCTCTTTGGACCAAACATGAGAAGTTGTATGCAAGAAAGACAGGGAACAATAAGTTGTTCTTGTTCAAGAAATTGATGTCATTGAGGTATAGTGATGGTTCACCAATGACCGATCACTTGAACACTTTTCAAGAGATTTTAAATCAATTGTCGAAGATGAACCTTACTTTTGATGATGAAATTTAAGGTTTGTGGGTTCTTGGTACTTTGCCTAATTATTGACTTTTAGGACATCCCTGTCTAGCTCCACTCCGAATGATATTATCTTGATGGACTTGGCTAAAAGTAGTGTGTTGAATGAGGAGTTGAGACCACTACTAGAAAATTCGCTTTTTGTAATCGAATTAAAGACCGAAAAAGCTTTTGCGACGAATTTAGTGACCGAAATTTAGAGACCGAATTTGTGACCGATTTTAGTGTTCTTTTTTCATAAAATAAAATTAAAAGTTGTGATATATAAGAATCAAACTTGTGACCATCGCATATTATAATAACAACTTTCCACTACACCACTTAACATCTATTATTATATTTTATATTTAAACATATATACATATACTTTTATATAAATATATTATATATTAAAAAAATAAAAAATAAAAAAATTTAGTAAAAATTAAAAATTGAAAGTGATTTAAAATCTTTAAAAAAAATGAAAAGGAAATATTAACATAATAAAGAGGATTCAAAATAGAAAAAGAAAAAAATATATTAGTGACCGAAATTTCGTCTCTAATTTTTATATAAATTAAATTGTATATAAAAATATTTTTTCGTGACCGATTTAGTGACCTCTTAAAATTGGTTCATGAATATCAAATTTTGGTGGCTAATTCGGTCACTACAGTGAACGAGATTTCGGTCACAAAAATTTTGTCTCTAAATCAGTGGATGATTTATTTTAGTGACCGATTTAGTGATCTCTTAAAATTGACTCATGAATATCAAATTTTGGTGGCTAATTCAGTCACTACAATATTTTTTCTTTTTCTATTTTGATGTTTGTTATCATTGGATTTGTGATGCATTAGATTCCAAGTTGATGGAGCTTGAGAAGATTCACACTGATGACAATGGTTCGGTTATATTGACAAAAGTGTTGCCTAGGAGAAAGTTTAAGTTTTGTCATATGGAAGGCGGATTGGCGTTGCCCTCCAACTAATCGCTCGGGGGAGTTTGTTGGGTTTTCCCTCCTATTTGAGAGACCTAATTAGATATGGGTTAGTGACCCATGTGTGTGTAAGCCTTTGATATCACCCAACAAAGAGGATTAGGTTATTCATTCAATGTGTGAGAGAGACAACAAGAAAAATTGGAGAAGAGTGAAATCCCGCAACCCCCTTTTTCTGCACAAATCAGTTCCAGAAAATCAAAGCTTGCGAAAATTCAACGGTCGGATCATCCTGAAATTTTGACACGATGTTCATGACTTATAAGAGCACATTCTGAACGGTGGTGATTGGATTCAGAGCTTTATAAGTCGGTCTGTCGAGTCCATCTTTGAGGTCATAATTTTTTGGTGTTTTTTGGTTGTTTTGTCTCTCTTGATTCTTGTTGTCTTCTAAGATTGATTGCAAATCTTGATGATGTTGATGTATACCTATAACTAGTGTTAGAGAGAACCTTGTTTATACCCATTGTTGATTATAGTGGAGATTTTAAGTGGGTTACGGGTCCCGTGATTTTTTACTCCTAGTTAACGGAGGTTTTTCTACGATAAAATTGTGTTGTGTTGTTTGATGTGTTTTTTTGTTAATTATCAGATGTGATATTTGGGAGTTTATCTTGGTTAATTTTTCCGTTAGGTTTGTGATCTTTTTGTGTATTCGTTGATCCGTATAGCCTTTTGGTATATGATTCTAATTGTAGGAATGCCTTTATTTTACATTTATTTTTCTTATCCATAAGTTCATATCAATTGCAGGTGGAGGTTAGCATGTATGGTCATTGCATATGATAAATATAATCCATTATTCAAGTATGTGGACTAATAAAATCCCTTCGACTATGCAGGTGTTTTTTCAAGAGCTGGAATTGCTTCCAATTTATTCTTGAATCATCAATCCTGCAAGATGAAATTGTTTTAATTTCTTAATTTTTAGTTTCTTTCCTTATGATTATGCAATTTTTTTAATATACAGATATATTTTTTAGTTTCTTTCCTTATGATTATGCAATTCTTTTAATATAGAGATATATTTTGTGTAGTAAATGACCATTTTCTACAACACAATTCTCTTCTATATTGATACTAAGAATTTGAACTTTCTTAATATTTTGTTAACTTTTGTTTTAATAAATATAAAGTATCTAATGTCTACTTAGACGCATGATATGTGTCTTATGTTAGACTTAATATCTTGCTGTTATTGAAACCCTTACTGTGGTAAAAAAATACAGAAAGGTAACAACATTTTCATGTAATCTAAATTTTTTTATGTATCGATTTGCTATGGTATGCATATTGTTACTTTTTAAAGGCTTTTATATAACCTTTGCAATTTTCCATCATTAAAGTCTTGGTGCTTGATATTTTTCAACTCTAATAAACGACCTGATTAATTATGTTTGTGATGTGACCCTTATATGTTAGACTATCTCCGGCGGAAGTTCTTTCTCATAGTTTGCCAGCATGGAGTGTGAATGTGACATTGGAAAAAGGAAAAAAAATTGTCAGTTGGTAAATCGTTGCTTCACAATGCAACATTGCATTGGACCACTTCCTATTAAAATATAGTAAAAAATATATATAAATAATTGAATGAGTGAAATGTTATAACTGGATACCATAAAATTGTGGAACTCGAGTTATTTAGAGTTGTACCATTAAAGTGAAAAATTAGATGAGTTGTTTCAAACTGATGTGGTAATATGGGTCCCACAAAAAACCCAAAGATGAATAGCACAATTGGAGTTGCTCTTAGGGAAAGACTTCATGAACTCTACTGTAGTCATAATTTTGTGACTTTAGTTAATAAAATAAAAGAATAAATTATTAATGTATATTATATTAATGTGAGAGAAAAATATATTGACTAAAGATATCAAAGTTACCATATACCAACGTTATTGAAACCTTCTCCGAAATTAAATATGAGTTGAACAATCAAAAGATAGGAACTTTGCTTTACTTTTTTAAATGAATAAAAGAAACATGTGGACTTTAAGTAAGTTTCTGTTGTGATATAATCCAAATTGTGTACTCCAAGCTCAAGTTAACTAGGGTTAAAGTTTATTACTTAGTATACAAGTGAGTTAGTAGAATATAAATAGACATTTTGTAATTCAATTTAATAATAACTTTTCAATATAACTAGTAACAAACCCGTGCGTTTGCACGGGTTCTGGTACGGGACGCGCATTTGTTTTAAATGAATATTTTTTAATAGAAAAATATCTGGTACCCGTGAAAAATTAATAATTGAAATGTATAGAAAAATATCTGATACCCGTGAAAAATAATAATTGAATATATAGAAAAATGTCTGGTACCCGTAAAAAAATAATAATTGAATGTATAAAAAAATATCTGGTACCCGTGAAAAAATAATAATTGAATGTATAGAAAAATTTCTGGTACCCGTAAAAAAATAAAATTGAATGTATAAAAAAATCTCTGGTACCCGTGAAAAAATAATAATTGAATGTATAGAAAAATGTCTAGCACCCGTAAAAACATTTATATCAATAAAATCATTTTATAAAAAAAAAACTTAGAAAATTAACTAAAATGACATATATTTTTATTAACACGTTTAAATATCTATGAAGTGTGCATTTTTTATATATATATGCATCAATTATACAAACATTAATAATTAATTTTTATGTATACTTATAATACAAGTTGACATCCAAAATTGCTAAAATAGTTTATTTTCTTATATTGTAGATTTATTTTAAATAGTAAATAAAAAAGAAAAAATTAAATCAATATAGATTTTGATAAGTAACTTTATGTTTCTATTAAAGTTATAATATAATTATAATATAATTTATAATATAATTTTATTATAATGAAATTAATTGTAATACACTGACGGTGTAAATAAGTTTTATAACATCAGTGAATCACAACCGTTAATTTGTTAGAAGTGTTTGACTTTTATTTTAAATCTTTTTAAATAATATAATTGAGTGGTTGTGATGTATTGATAGTGTAAAAAGTTTTATACTGACAGTGCATAGCAATTAAACTCATATGAAATATATTGAAGTAGATATAAATTTAAATCAATGTTAAATTATATTAAATAAATCTTGACAATTATATAAGTTAAATATTGATTATACAAAAATATATAAGTGTAATTTATTTTAACATTTAAAATAAAAAATATTATTATAGTTTTATTAAATTGGGACAAATGTCAAATGGAGTATATTTTTAAATGGAATATATTTTTAAATGGAGTATATCTTTATTGATTTTCGTTTATTAATTATACAGATTTTATTATAATAATAAAAGTCAATATAGTAAATATACATTTGGAGGTTGAACGAATGGAAAACAACTTCAACATTAGAAATCGACACATTTTATTATCATAATAAAAATAAATTAATTTTAGGTTCTTGTACATTTTATAAATAATATATATTTATGGTGTGTATTAAAAAAATCCATCGCCCATTTTTTAACTTCTTATATAGTAAATATATTATATCATGTAATTATTAATGTGTGATGTTTTTTTTCTTCAAGATATTGAATATAGCAGAGTTATTATTTGTTGCAATGAAAATATTATGACTTGTCCCATCATGACTTGTTGTCTCATCACTTTGTTGCTACAACACTTGCAAATTTAAATAAATTAAATCCGTGAAAGCTGGGTGGATAGATTGTAATATTTTGAGACCCACAAAGTGTACCAACTCTACCGTTATCAAAAAAAAATAGCAAGAAAATTTCATTCTGATACATAATTTTTTCATCTAATTATATACTTACTTGAAATAATTAAAATTATCTCTAAAAAAATATAGACATTTCATATAAAAACAAATTCAACATAAATATAATCAGAAAAAAATAAATTGAAAAAAAACAAAAAATTCATCAAATATATTTTGTCCATAAAAAAACACAAATAGTTATGATTTTAAAAAATAGTAATTCTTCCACACTTTAAAATATTCTCCTTAAATGCACATCAAATTCACATCATTCAAATTAAATACATACCATAATTTCCAAATATTTACTTAAAAAATTTGAATATTTTTCAGCTTCATCACTCTCACGTCTCATTTTATTCATTCTCTCTAAATAATTATATCATTGTATTTCCCCTCTCAAGTCTCAATTTGTAGAAACATCCAAAAAATTGTTACACTTCTTTATTTTTATAAAATTTAAAAAATATATAATAAATTTTGAAATAGAAGACAGAAAATTAAATAAAACTCAAAAGAAGATATTAATTATCTAAAAAATACATACAGTTACATATATGATATAAAAGCAACATATCTAAAATTAACATATTTAAAATAATAGATCTGATATAAAATTAACAACCATAATTTATATTTTCACAAATATTGTCGACGTTGTTGTTTTAGTATCGTGTTCATCTTTGTTTCAGTAGATTTACGACCTGAAAAAATAAAAGAAGTTAAAAAAGTGTTAAGAAGATGAAAAGAGAAAACTTTTATGTTAAAGATAACATTTTTAATATAGATCTACAAACTTGAGAAAACTATGTGTTCATCTTTGTTTCAAAAGATTTACAACCTGAAAAAAAAAAAAAAAGTGAAAAAAGTGTAAAGAAAATGAAAAAGAAAAATCTTTTATCTTAAAACTGTAAAATGAGGAGAAATCAGAATCATGAGCATGACTGTAAGAAGATATAATGACCATCATTAAACAAAATCAAAGAAACCATAAAATCATACCAAAAAATAGAACAAAATAAGCTTCTAAACAATGAAGGAGAACCTGGAAAAAATATGTAATGAAATATTATTAAATAAAGATGAGTACACCTAAAAAAATGATGAAATTGCTTAGAAAATATTGAAAGAAAAGTGAAGGAAGAAAGAGAAAAAGAGAGAAAGAGAGAGTTTAGATTTAAGAAAGAGAATGAGAGAGTTTAAAGAGTCAAAGCTTCTCAAAGAAGCTAGAAAGTTTTCTTTAATAATAAATATTTTAATTGATAAAGTTGAGTATGGAGTTAAACAAAGTTGTATGGGAAAGGTAACATCAAAAAAAAAAGTTACATTGGAAACGTAATAGAAAAGTGTAATATTTATTATTTGATTAAAAATTGGAACAAAAAGAATATATAGAAAGGAAAGCTATTTGAAATTCAGCAATGAAATAAAGAAATTCAGTTAGGCCATCCACGTGGCAAGCCACAAAACCAGAAGGGTAATGTTGGTATTTCCAGAACATAGTATTTTCTTATATTGTAGATAGTTTATCCTAATATTCTTCTCAATCTCAATTTCCCTCCTCACTAAAAGTATCTCATGCACTAACAATTTGGTATCTAGAGCTTCGGTTAGGTTCTTGATCATGTTTTCAAGAATCGCACGTCGATGGTCGTGTTTTTCGGGATCATGGATAGTCAATCAATCGTTGCAGAGATGAATGACACCAACGACATTCTGAATTCTCCTCCAATCCTTGACTGTAAAAATTGAAACTGTTGGAGAAAGCAGATGAAGTTTTTTTCAGTTTTCATTAAACCCTTGAAGTGATCAACTGATGTTCCTGAGCTTACTGACAATGCAACCGATGATCAGAGAGTCAGTCGCAAGGATGCGAAGAATAAAGATTTACTACTATGAAAAAAAGATTTAACAACGGTTGAACAAGATACATAATTACGTAGATCCTGACGTTGTTATGTAAAATGATGTTGTAAATGTCATTAAGAGCATCTCCAATGGAGGTTACTTAATGTACACTAGAATTCATAAGTTCCAGAACTTAGGATTTTTACTATTGGAGTAGATACACGTGGCGTTTCCATTGCTTAAATATTTGTGTAAGTTACATCATGAATCAATCCAAAAAGTGGTTGATTAACATTAAATAATACTCCCTCCGTTCCTTTTTAAGTGTCGTTCTAGAAGAATTTTTTTGTTCCTATTTAAGTGTCGTTTTATAATTTAATGTTATAATTTGTCATTTATACCCTTATTTTCTCAATAACTCCACCTCAAATTTTTCAATTAGTTATTGGAAAAAGAGAATGTATGATTGAATTTATTTGGAAAGAGAAAAATAAATAAGGGTATAATAGGAAAAGTAACTCTAATAATCCACTATCTTGGTTGAAGAGCTCTTTGCTAAAACGACACTTAAAAAGGAACAGAGGGAGTATTAATTAATTTGATAATTGGTGGGGTCAAACATAAATTGATTGGACCACATATAAATTTGCTTATTCAAATTACCAGTAGAGTGAAATTGGTTTAAATTACTTAGATGTTGCTTAAATACAATGTGGCAATTGGTCCCACAAAAATTATCTCAAACAACTACAAATAAGTTCTCCTATTGGAGATGCTCTAAGAAACTAAGCCTAACTTATCGGCAGAAAATAGCCCAAACAAATAGCCTATGTATTTAAAAGGAATACTCTCGATTTTACATTGAGAAATAGAGTTTTTGAGTAAGATATCAACACTTTGAATAAATTAAGATTTCTCACATAACACAATAAAATAAGACTGCATTCTATGAGTTAAAAAAGACTATGCATTACATCAAAGAATAAAAAAAAAAAGACTATGCATTCTATTAGTAAAAAAATAGACTATACATTCGAATAAAATAAGACTGCAAATGAGACTCACTCCATACGTCTATTTTTGTTTGACTAATAAACAAAAAATTGAAAATGTTGTTTATTATGGAATATTAAATTATTTTATTAATAAATTAGTCGAACTAAATAATAAAGGAAATTTTTAAACATATAAACTACTAAGTAGAACTTGACATCTCAACTTATATTCTATAAATATGTTGATCTGACTTTTAAAGAATACACATCTTTTCCATAAAAAGTTTTATATCTTCAAGTTACTTCTAATAAGAGATGAAGATTTCCTACAACTCGATGCCATTTCGTTTCTTCATCATCCTCACTGCATGCTTATGTATATACTTTGCCATTCGAAAGAAAACAATTATTGAAAATGAAGATATGTTAAGTATATTTTCAAGTTTTGAGATCCCAGCCAGTAAGTACACCTCCATATTGGGTCCCAAATTTGATAAGCTTCCTAATGAAGATGATGTTATACAATTATTTCAAGTATGGAAGAAAGAACAGGGACGAGTCTACAATGATCTAGAAGAGATGGCAAATAAATTTGACACATTTGTTACAAATTTGAAGTATATCGTAGAGACTAATGCAAAGAGAGACTCACCTCATAGCTCTCTTCTTGGTCTGACCAGCTTTGTTGATTTGAGCTTCGTCGAGTTCAAAGAAAGATACATGACCACAAATAGTGACACGATAAATATTGTGAACAACGATGATGTTGGTGACTTAACATGTAGTGATCCACCACCATCCAAGGATTGGAGGTCAGAAAAAGCTGTCACTTCTGTTAAGAATCAAGGCACTTGTGGTAAGTTTGTTAGTTCATTTTAATATTACGCCCATGAATTGTTTTAAAAATTAAAAGCTTTAAAAATGGCATCTTTGCGAACTTTTCAAATGGATCATACTACAGCTTACCAAATCATAAAATTAGCACCTCTATACTTAATCTTCACAACTAATTGTCACATTGAATTTGATTTATCAGGTAGTTGCGCATCATTCTCAACTGTAGGTGCCATTGAAGGAATAGTTGCAATAGTGACGAAGAAGCTTCTCGACCTTTCTGCGCAAGAGCTTGTGGATTGTGTTGGTAATGGTTGCCATGGCATATATACGCACGAGGCATTCCAATGGGTTTTAAATCACGGTGGGGTTGCATTGGAGAGTAAATATCCTTATACTGCAGTGGAGGGTTCATGCAAAGCCTCACAGGTTCTTAATTTTTATCATTATTATTATATATCTTTTTCTGAGTGTTGTATTAATTTACCAAACTCCTTTCTTCATGAAATATAGATTCCAAACAGTGCAAGTAGTAAGATTGATTCGTTTTATCACGTGGACAAATCAGAGAAGGCACTATTGTGTGCAGTTGCTAAACAACCGATTAGTGTCTGTATTTATGCAGCCACACAAGAATTTCAACATTATTACAACGTAAGCGTTTCTTTGTATTTAACTTTTTTAGTACTATTATATTTGCTAATAAAAAACATATATCTATCCATTGGCAGGGAATACTTCAAGGTCGAGATTGTCCGGTGGATTCTACGGTTATGAATCACTGCATGTTAATAGTGGGCTATGCCTCTCATGAAGGACAATATTATTGGATAGTTAAAAACTCCTATGGCACAAAATGGGGAGGAATGGGAGGTTATATGTTTATCAGAAGGAATACTACTAAAATGTATGGAGTGTGTGCAATCAATGCATGGGCCATATATCCAAACAAAAATAAATGAGCTTTTGAGAACTAAAATTCTAAATTTGAAAAATAAGTAAAAATAAGATTTACAGATTTGTGAGTCTGGTGTCATTTTTCTTGTTCAAAGTTGTGAATCATAAATAGTAAATAAACAGAAAGAAGCTTCTTTTCTACAATGAAGTTAAGCTTAGGACCTTTTGTTATCCGGGTTGAAGCATCTTTGGATTTCCTTTATTTAATTCAATTTTGCATATTAAAAAAAATAATGATGTTTCAAAGTCAATGATGTAATAGATCCTTCCTGAGTTATTAAGCATTAATAATAAATAATTAAATAAAATAATATTGCAGCTTCACGGGCAATGATGTAATAGAGCCGTCATGATAGTAAAGTGGTTGGTATTCACTAAAAAAAAAAGTTAAATTGTGGCGTTTCCATAAAATGACATAAATTTAGCTGCCGCTAAGAAACATTCACAGCTTCTGATTCCTGCTTCCATCGGACAGCTTCAGAACTTGAATTTCTTTGATCCTCAGAACATTCACAGCTTCTGATTTCTTCTTCCATCGGACAGCTTCAGAACTTGAATTTCTTTGATCTTCAGAACATTCACAGCTTCTGATTTCTTCTTCCATCGAACAGCTTCAGAGCTTGAATTTCTTCTTTCATCACTTCATGCTAGAATGTATCAGAACATTGTTGAATGAACCAGAGCATCATCAGAGCATCTCTTCATCCTGAAATGTTACAGAACAAAACTAAACGACAAACGTCAGCATGAATGAGTCAGAACATAGAGTATGTTTCATAACACATAATATGTATCAGAGCCATATGGTATGTGTCAGAACACATAAACATAATGTTTCAGATCATATTCTATCATCAGAATATCTGAACATTCTTCCTTCTTGCTTCTGATTCTGAAGCTTCATAGCACTCAGCTTGCTTCATGAATCCAAGAGCTTGATTCTCTAAAGAATTACTTTTCCTCATCTTGTTGCTTCTTATGTTGATCTTCAGTTCCTGCAACAACACAACTTAAAAGCATAGAACTTTGCAAGTTCTGTTAGTAATGTGGGGCCTTTTTACCCGATAACTGATAATATTTAATCAAATCATTTATCATATATTTTCTCCCCCTTTTTGTCATAACATCAAAAAGAATATAAAAGATTCAGATGTAGAAAACGACAAAGGAAAGAAACAGAATCAAACTTTTCATTGATTTAAACAAGCAGGATTACAAAAGATGTATGCAGAATATGCAGATGCAATCAAGGAAAGAAAACTACAAAGGCCAAAGACTAAGACCCTAGCTTAGACAAAATCTGCGCTAGAATGTCATGAACCCCGTCAGTGCTCCCAGTTTGTCTTACCATGAAGGAGCGAAACTCAGCGTTGGCTGCTTCTTGCGCATCCAAACGAGAAGCCAGCATAGCCTGATTCTGATGCAGAGCTTCCAAGGTCTCCATCAGAGCTGAGGGTACACCAGAAGAAGAAGCACCAGAATTTCTGCCAACAGGGACAGCAATCTCAGCAGGACGATCTTCTGGGAGGTCTTCAGCTTCTGTACCTTCCATCTCAACATCTGAGTCTGACTCAGGAGCAGCCTCAGCATATTCTGGTTCAGGCAACACAGACGCTCCAACTTCCAACGCCTGAAGAATAGCTGCTAGGTTTATTGGAGGAGTAGGACCAGCAACTTCAGCAGGATAAACCACTTCTGGAAAGACCATGTGAGGAGCACTTTCAGAAGGGTTCATTCTGAACCAATCAAACAACCACTGAAAATCTCCAGTCAGCACAGGGTACCATGGTCTCCAAACCACGATGTCTCTGCAGAGATTTTCTTCTTCCATCTCATCTGCAGGTATCCTCTCTTCAAGAACTCTTCTGTTCCTGATGAGATGGTGATAGCTGCTTTCACCAACTTCCAAGAGACGACCACGAACACCAGGTGCGTCAGACATGATCCTTCTCTGGACATCCGTAGCCTTGACCAGAAAATCCTGACGAAATGCATCCCAGAGGTTGCAGGTAGCATACTCATCCAGATGGTTAAGGTGAGCAGCGCCCAGAATCTCCAACTAGCTATTTACATCAGAATGTAAAAGCTCTAGAAATGATTGAGTGGTAGGTGTTGGAGGGTTGACAGTGAACCTGGAGTCGGGAAACACAAAACTGTAGGGGTTAGGTGTTCTGGTGGGAAAGGGTGTGAGAGAGATGAGGATATATCTGAGGGATGGGTTGAAGGAGAGGAGATATCAGATGGTGAAGAAGGTGGTTCCAGAGAGATGAATGAAGAGGAAGAGGTGGTGGATGTTTGTGAAGAGGAAGGTGATTGAGGGATACCGTCAAGAGGTTTAAACACACGTCTAGAATAGTTTCCAGACATCATAGCTTCAAACGGGTTCACTTTGAGAGGATCGTAGGTGATCCTTACTCTTTTTGGTTTGTTTTCTGGTTCATCAGTTGCCTTTCTCTTTTGTTTTCGATCAGATTCTTGATTTGAGGAGCTTGAAGAAGGATTCATGATGAGGTTGCAGATAGTGAAAACCGCTAGGGTTTATGATATGAATGCAAAGAGAGAAAGATAGAGCAAAAAGAAAACTGAATGTAAAAGAGAGAAATATAAGAGGAAAAAGAAACGTTTGAAGAATATAAAAAGAAAAGAAATAAAAAGAAATGATGGATAGCATTTAATGTTACGTGACGTGAGGAGAGATAATAATGACAAAAGAAGTGATTAGCACAGTTACCTAAGTAGGCGTCCCCTCAACTGCACGCACGCTTGTCCAGGGATAGTGAACACGTGTTTACCATCTGGATAGCCAGTTACAGCTGTTTTACTTTTAAAGAGATTCTGAATCAACTTAGACAATGAACCGTTAGTAATAACCGAATCACTACTTCTAATTGATTGCAATCAGAACTTCTTATAAAAAACTAATCCAATTTCATTTCAGAAGATACTCATACATAAGATCTTCTCATCTTCTCATTCTGGGCATAAATCCATACTGATATTCTTCAGAATGATCTTAAACCTATCTTCAGCAAGGGGTTTTGTAAAGATATCAGCCCATTGATGGTCTGTATCCACAAAGTTTAAAGATATAACACCCTTCTGAACATAGTCCCTTATGAAATGATGTTTAATCTCAATATGTTTAGCTTTTGAATGTAAGATAGGATTCTTAGATAAACTGTAATTGCAAAGCATCTCAAGCATAGTTTGTTTTGATGAAGACAATATGGACATCAAGCTTTCATAAAGGATGTGCAAAAAGAATCTCAAGTCTTAAGCAAAGAACACACAATTTCAAAGTCTTGAAGAAATAATAAAGATTCAAGAATCAAGCAATAAATGGCAAAGGTATAAACAATACTCACTTTGACATATAATTGTTCACAAAATATACTCTCATGCATATCATAATCATGAACAAGTCTCATATATCAAAGAGTTCATTTAAAACCTTTTTCATAGTTAAAATTCAAAATAAAGGTTTTAGGAACCGGGTTGTCCCTATGGGGGAACCGGTTCCCAGCATTCTCAAATTTCAGCAATCTGTAGTTTACTATGGGGAACCGGGTTGTCCCTATGCAGGAACCGGTTCCCACGTTCAAAATTCAAATTTTCTGCTGTAACGTTCAGCAGGAACCGGGTTGTCCCAGGCAGGAACCGGTTCCTACTGAACCAGTGTGTTTTTCCATTGCATTTTACACTCAAACGAAATTGTCTTTATACTTTTTAAACATTGCATTGCTTCATGGAAAAATAACCTTTTGAAGAGGTGTTTTACACACTATATATTACACATCTTTCATATTCAAAAATCACCTTCTTCATTAACAATTCATAAACCATATTCTTCATCTTTCAATATTCTCAAGTGTTCATAAATTCTCATTTTCAAGTGAAACTTTCCATACACATTTTCATTGAGAAATCTATTCAAAGTTTCATGCATACATTGTGAACATTTATATTCATTGTTAGAATTGTTTATTTGAAGAAGAAGATCAATCCAAGATTGATAGTGCTATACAAATTTCATCTAAATCTCTTGTATAAATTCAAAAGTATTATCTCCTTACTATCCAGGATTGTTGGAAGTAAGTGTTGTGTTTGAAGAGGATTGTTCTTCACTCACATTAGTATTGAATTGATCTTAAAGGTGTTAAGAACCTTTGATCACCCTATAGGTTAGATAGTAGGCATAGGCTTGTACAATAATTCTAACTATAGTGAAATCTCTTTCGTGTTTGAAAGGGGACTGGAGTACTCTCGGATTGTGAGGGGAACCAGTATATATCGTTGCGTTCTTTACTTTTCCGCACTTTATTGCATTCATCACCATTACCAAAGAAAAGAAAAGAACCTTACAAAAAACCTTCAAACACTTAACCAAAAATTATTAGAAGTATTCTCATAAAACCGATTAAATTTTTGAAAACCTAATTCACCCCCCCTCTTAGGCGCACTCTTATACTTACATTTGGTATCAGAGCGCGCCTTTTATGTGATAAAAAATGCTTTATAAATGTTCATTTATTATGACTTGATAATCTTATATGGTATATGTGCTTTATATTTCATAAAATAAAAGTTTTTGGAAATTTTCACTCCAGGAACCGGTTCCCATGTAGGGACGAACCGGTTCCCCATACTAATTTCCAGAGGCGTGTTTTTCTTTGTGTCTCAGGAACCGGTTCCCATGTAGGGACGAACCGGTTCCCACGTATTTTTTTCCAGATTTCACTTATTCCTTTTTGGCTGTACGTGAAAGGTTTGTGTGGTTAATCTTTCTCTTCCTTATTTTATTTTCTTTTCTTATTTTATTTAATACACATTATACCATTTCACACCACACATTTATTCTCTTTTACTCTCATTTACACACATTTACTTTCATTATTCACATTCACTCATCTTCATCTTCTCCAAAACATCCTTCCACCTCCATAGTCAAACCCCAATCAAAGCTCCATTATCTCCCCATAACTCTCCAAATTAAATTACCCACTACCTCTAAACACTATATAATCCTCCACTCTTTCACAAAATTCACTCAAATCCTTCTCCACTCACCAAATCCTAAAATCCCAAACCCTAACTTTCAACTCCTTTCAACAATGGCACCCAAAGTTTCAAGAAGTGCAAAGGGAAAGAACAAAATGGGAGAGACAAGTGAAGATCCTCAAGAGATTCAACCCACGGTCAAGAGTCGGAGACTCACATTCAACATCCGGAGTCGAAAACTCCTTGCGGCAAAATACGGTAAACTACCCGATTTCCCTAATCACAGCTTCAATTTTCCGGGTAGACTAGCTAATGCAGGGGTAGCTAATTTTGTGCTTGACCATGGTGATTATTATCCGGATTTGGTTAGAGAGTTTTACCACAATCTTAGGATAGTAACCGATGAATTTGATGATTTCACATTACTGTCAAAAGTTTCAAATAAGGACATATGCTTAGATGTTGAGGAATTTGGTAGAGTGTTAGGCATTCCCTCTCAAGGCTTAGTGCTCCTTCAAGGTAACATACCGGAGGATTGGCAACCATATAGTAAGATGGATGTTTTTGTGGATATGTGCCGACCAACTCAACGCGACACAGTTCGCCAACAACTTGCTACAAAATTTAACATGTTCGGTTCTAGCTTATCGGTGAGTGATAGGATGTTCCATCTTATCATTGCTTATGTTTTATTTCCAAAGAATTCTAACCATTCCAGGGTCAATGAGTTCGAGTTGATGGTTCTGCTTGCTCTGAGACGTGGCATTGAAGTCAATTGGGCACTTTCAATTATGCGCCACATGCAGCTTATGGCTTCCCTTAAAGGAGGCTTACCTTATGCAAGGGCCATCTCTCATATTGTTCGGAATGCTGGTGTTCTCCTCCAACGAGAACCAAAGAAAAATATGGATGAACAAGAGTGTGCCATCACCACCGCTACTGCTCTTAAAAATACAGGAATAGTTACGGATCGTGAAGGTAGATTCGTTTACAAAGTTGATTTTGAGCCAGCCGTGCCACAAGATCCTCAACGTCCCGAAGGTGGATACACAATGGATATGATGTTTGCAAAGCTTTGTTCTATTCAAACATCTATTGATAACAACAAGAGGGAGAATGACTATGAGCATAACCTTATGAGAAGACAAATGCGGGAAATTCAACGGACTCAAAAGCGTATCTTGGCTCATTATGAGGGAGAGGATGGAAGCGAAGAAGAAGATGAACATGATGATGATGATGATGATGATGATGATGAAGAACACATGGATGAAAGTGATTAATTTATTTCCTTTAATTTCTTTGTAATGTTTTCTTTCTATTATTCGTATTTTACTTATGCTTTCTAGACAATGTTCCATTCATGTTCGTGATGTTTAGGATTATTATTGTTTTATGTTGTAACCGTAACAAACTACGTTTCGTATCGTTTGTAGTATTTCATTTGTGTGCTAACTTTGTGGTATTTTACATTTGTGTTATAATTCATATCTTTTTATCTTTTTTCCCATCCTTTTTGATAATAACAAAGGGGGAGAAGAATATGCATGTATTGTTGTTGTTTTGTTCAAAGCAAATGCAGGCCATTGTTAAAATTATCAAGTAAAACTCATCACCATAAATCAAGGAATCATGGATTTAGGGGGAGTCTCTAACATAGGGGGAGTCTTGCATTGTTCAAACACTTTTTCAAAAGCACAAAACAACTCTCTTCAAAAACGTTTTCAAGACTTGGTTGTCATCATCAAAAAGGGGGAGAATGTAATTGCAAAGCATCTCAAGCATAGTTTGTTTTGATGAAGACAATATGGACATCAAGCTTTCATAAAGGATGTGCAAAAAGAATCTCAAGTCTTAAGCAAAGAACACACAATTTCAAAGTCTTGAAGAAATAATAAAGATTCAAGAATCAAGCAATAAATGGCAAAGGTATAAACAATACTCACTTTGACATATAATTGTTCACAAAATATACTCTCATGCATATCATAATCATGAACAAGTCTCATATATCAAAGAGTTCATTTAAAACCTTTTTCATAGTTAAAATTCAAAATAAAGGTTTTAGGAACCGGGTTGTCCCTATGGGGGAACCGGTTCCCAGCATTCTCAAATTTCAGCAATCTGTAGTTTACTATGGGGAACCGGGTTGTCCCTATGCAGGAACCGGTTCCCACGTTCAAAATTCAAATTTTCTGCTGTAACGTTCAGCAGGAACCGGGTTGTCCCAGGCAGGAACCGGTTCCTACTGAACCAGTGTGTTTTTCCATTGCATTTTACACTCAAACGAAATTGTCTTTATACTTTTTAAACATTGCATTGCTTCATGGAAAAATAACCTTTTGAAGAGGTGTTTTACACACTATATATTACACATCTTTCATATTCAAAAATCACCTTCTTCATTAACAATTCATAAACCATATTCTTCATCTTTCAATATTCTCAAGTGTTCATAAATTCTCATTTTCAAGTGAAACTTTCCATACACATTTTCATTGAGAAATCTATTCAAAGTTTCATGCATACATTGTGAACATTTATATTCATTGTTAGAATTGTTTATTTGAAGAAGAAGATCAATCCAAGATTGATAGTGCTATACAAATTTCATCTAAATCTCTTGTATAAATTCAAAAGTATTATCTCCTTACTATCCAGGATTGTTGGAAGTAAGTGTTGTGTTTGAAGAGGATTGTTCTTCACTCACATTAGTATTGAATTGATCTTAAAGGTGTTAAGAACCTTTGATCACCCTATAGGTTAGATAGTAGGCATAGGCTTGTACAATAATTCTAACTATAGTGAAATCTCTTTCGTGTTTGAAAGGGGACTGGAGTACTCTCGGATTGTGAGGGGAACCAGTATATATCGTTGCGTTCTTTACTTTTCCGCACTTTATTGCATTCATCACCATTACCAAAGAAAAGAAAAGAACCTTACAAAAAACCTTCAAACACTTAACCAAAAATTATTAGAAGTATTCTCATAAAACCGATTAAATTTTTGAAAACCTAATTCACCCCCCCTCTTAGGCGCACTCTTATACTTACATAAACATATAGCAGAATTATTATCACAGAAAATAGGAATGTTACTCTCATATATCTGATAATCTTCTAGCTGACTTCTCATCCAGAGCATTTGTGTGCTACAACCAGCAGCAGCAACATATTCTGCTTCTGTTGTTGAGAGGGCAATAGTAGCTTGCTTCTTGCTGTACCATGAGATCAGATGACTTCCAAGAAATTGACAACTTCCAGAAGTGCTCTTCCTTTCAATTCTATCTCCAGCATAGTCAGCATCACAGAATCCTACTAAGTTGTAGTCTTTGGATTTTCTGTAAACTAAACAAACATTAGTAGTACCTTTCAGATACCTCAGAATTCTCTTAACTGCAGTTAAATGAGATTCTCTCGGATCTGATTGAAATCTAGCATACAAACAAACACTGAAGAGAATGTCAGGTCTAGAAGCAGTTAGGTATAGAAGAGATCCAATCATACCTCTGTACAACTTCTGATCTACCTTCTTACTTACCTCATCCTTACCTAGGACACATGTTGGATGCATAGGAGTTTTGGCTTCTTTACTTTCAGAAAGATTAAACTTCTTCAGAAGTTCTTTCACATACTTCGTTTGATGAACATATGTTCCATCAGAAGTTTAGTTGATTTGAATCCCAAGGAAATACTTGAGTTCTCCCATCATGCTCATTTCAAATTCAGCCTGCATAGACTCAGCAAACTCCTTTCCAAGTGTAGCATTAGATGTTCCAAAGATGATATCATCAACATATATTTGACATATTAAAATATCCTTTTTAAAGGTTTTACAAAAGAGAGTAGTGTCCACTTTTCCTCTAGTGAAACCATTTTCCAGAAGGAAAGAACTTAAACGTTCATACCAAGCTCTAGGAGCTTGCTTCAATCCGTATAATGATTTCTTTAATTTAAAAACATGATTTGGAGACTTGGAGTCTTCAAAACCAGGAGGTTGATGGACATAAACTTCTTCATCTATATAACCATTTAAGAAGGCACTCTTGACATCCATCTGATAAAGAGTGATGTTATGTTGAGTGGCAAAAGAAATTAATAGACGAATAGATTCTAACCTGGCCACTGGTGCAAAGGTTTCTGTGTAGTCAATTCCTTCTTGCTGACTATAACCTTGAGCAACCAGTCTGGCTTTGTTTCTTACCACTTCTCCCTTCTCGCTTAGCTTGTTTCTGAATACCCACTTAGTGCCGATGATGTTAAATCCTTTTGGTCTAGGAACCAAGTCCCATACATCATTCCTTGTAAACTGATTGAGTTCTTCTTGCATGGCAATTATCCAGTCTGGATCTTCTAGAGCTTGATCAACAGAAGTTGGCTCGATCAAAGAAACAAGACCTAATTGACATTCTGCATTGTTCTTAAGGAATGCCCTTGTTCTGATGGGATCATTTTTCTTCCCAAGGATCACATCTTCTGAATGAGCTGAAGCAAGTCTAGGTGATCTTCTGACTGTTGGCTCTTCAGAAATCCTGAGATTCTCTAAAGATGCAGCAACTTGATCTTCTGATCCATTGCTTCTGAGACTATCAGCTTCTGCAGCTTTGCTTCTTGGTTCTACAGCTTCTGATATATCAATATCTATATCTGCAAAATTCTCAAGCTGCTTTGGTTTCTCAAGACCAAGCTTATCATCAAACCTGATATTGATTGATTCTTCTACAATCAATGTTTCAGTATTGTATACTCTGTAGCCTTTAGAGCGTTCAGAATATCCAAGAAGGAAACACTTTTGTGCTTTAGAATCAAACTTACCAAGATGATCTTTAGTATTCAGAATAAAACAAACACATCCAAAAGGATGAAAATATGAAATGTTGGGCTTTCTGTTCTTCCACAATTCATAAGGAGTCTTATTTAGAATAGGTCTTATAGAGATTCTATTCTGAATATAACATGCAGTGTTTATTGCTTCTGCCCAGAAATGCTTAGCCATATTGGTTTCATTGATCATGGTTCTGGCCATTTCTTGTAGAGTCATATTCTTTCGCTCTACAACTCCATTTTGCTGTGGAGTTCTAGGACAAGAGAAATCATGGGCAATACCATTTTCTTTGAAGAACTCCTCAAAGAATCTGTTCTCAAATTCGCCACCATGATCACTTCTGACCTTTATGATTTTGCACTCTTTCTCAGATTGGATCTGAGTGCAGAATTCAAAGAACACTGAATGAGACTCATCCTTGTGTTTTAAGAACTTTACCCATGTCCAGCGGCTATAATCATCAACAATGACTAATCCATATTTCTTCCCTCTGACAGATGCTGTTTTGACTGGGCCAAACAGATCAATGTGCAAGAGTTCTAACGGCCTTGAGGTAGAAACAACATTCTTAGACTTGAATGCAGGTCTGGAGAACTTGCCCTTCTGACATGCTTCACAAAGAGCATCTGATTTGAATTTCAGATTTGGGAGTCCTCTGACCAGATTTAGTTTGTTAATCTGAGAGATCTTTCTCAAACTAGCATGTCCTAATCTTCTGTGCCAGACCCATTGCTCCTCAGAAACAGACATAAGACAAGTCACCTTCTGCTTCTCAAGATCAGAAAGATCAATCTTATAAATGTTGTTCTTTCTCTTGCCTGTAAATAGGATTGAGCCATCCTTCTGACTTACAGCCTTGCAAGACTTTTGATTGAAGATTATATCATAACCATTGTCACTTAATTGACTTATGGACAATAAGTTATGCGTTAATCCTTCTACAAGAAGTACATTAGTTATGGAAGGAGAGTTACCAAGACTTATGGTTCCAGAGCCAATGATTTTGCCCTTCTGATCTCCTCCAAACTTGACTTCTCCACCTGGTTTAAGCACCAGGTCTTGGAATGTAGACCTTCTTCCCGTCATGTGACGCGAGCATCCAGAGTCCAGGTACCATGACATTTTGCTTTTTGTCCTCTTTGCCGCCAAGGATATCTGCAACAGAAATTATCTTCTCCTTAGGTACCCACAATTTCTTGGGTCCTTTCTTGTTAGTTCTCCTCAAGTTCTGATTGAACTTGGGTTTAGCAAAATATTTAACAGGAGGAACAGCATGATATTCTTTAGGTTTGTCAGCATGATATTTCTTAGGATGTGTCACATGCTTCTTGGTGTGAACAATGTTAAACTTCTGTGCATGTGAAGTAAGCCTAATATCATGAGCATGGCCATATTTGAACTGATCATACAATGGCTTGTATGTGATCTTCAGATCATCAACAGGTTCAAATTTATGTGAGGTATCACCCTCATAGCCAAAACCAAACCTTCTGTTTCCAGAAACACCATATATCATAGAAGCAAGATGACTTCTGCCAATACTTCTAGATAAGAACTTTCTGAAGCTCGAGTCATATTCTTTCAGAATATGATTCATGCTAGGAATGGATTTTTCTGTTTCAGAAGGAGATCCACTATCTTTGGATAGATTTAAAACTTTTTCCTTCAGTTCAGAATTTTCCAATTCCAGCTTCTTAGTTTCAAATTCAAACTGCTTTTTCAGCTTTTTGTATTTGATACTAAGATGAGCCTTGAGTTCCAGAAGTTCTGTTAAACTGGAAACTAACTCTTCTCTAGATAGTTCAGAAAATACCTCTTCAGAATCTGATTCTGATGTAGATTCTGATCCATCATCTTCTGTAGCCATCAGCGCGAAGTTGGCCTGCTCTCCTTCAGAGTCTGATTCTGATTCTGATTCAGAATCATCCCATGTTGCCATAAGACCTTTCTTCTTATGAAACTTCTTCTTGGGATTCTCCTTCTGAAGTTTTGGACACTCGTTCTTGTAATGTCCAGGCTCATTACACTCATAGCAGACAACCTTCTTCTTGTCAGATCTTCTGTCACCAGAAGATTCTCCTCGTTCAAATCTCTTTGAACTTCTGAAGCCTCTGAACTTCCTTTGCTTGCTCTTTGTCGCACGCTCGCGAAAAAGGAACAGAGTCGCCACCAATATATTTATCCCCTAAGGGAAAGGAATATCAGAAAACCTAACAAAGGGTAAGAACAAGGTCTTGCGACCAGAGAATCTAGGTACGGGAGTCGGTTACGCAAGGGGAAGGTATTAGCACCCCTCACGCCCATCGTACTCGATGGTATCCACCTATGTTTGTTTCTATCTAAAGGGTGTATAACTATGTCTATGTCTAAATGCGAATGAATGCAAAATGTAGGGAAAAGAAAGAATTGTACTCGCACGGGCCCTACCCCGCTGCCTACGTATCCTTTTCAGGAATCAGAGTTACCGTAGCTCGGCTAAAGATTTTCTGTTTGTTTTTGTGTTTTTTAGTTGGGCGGCGTTAACGCTCACGCTCTTGCATAAGGGATCGCCTAGGATGCAATGGAGCGGAGATAACTTGCCCCTAAGAAAAGAAAAAAGAGATTGGTTTGTATCTTTTAGGGTAATTCCATGATGACGAGAACCCACTACAAGGTCTCGCATCACTTCCTTACTTTGTGTTAAATCTGACCATTTATTAGGTTTTTTGAAGTGTTTTTGGTTGATGTTTTTTTTATGGGGATTTTAACTTTGTGACTTAGATCATACCAAAAAGAGTTTTGTTTTGCATATTTAGAGAACGCACATCGAGGCCTACGCCACAATCGTTTCTCTAAACAACGGTTAAGAAATACATCGAGGTTTCACACCTCAATCATTTCTTCTCCGCTAAGTAAAGGAGATACAAAAAGAGTTTTTTGTGAATATTTAGAGAATGCACATCGAGGCCTACGCCACAATCGTTTCTCTAAATAACGGTTAAGAAATACATCGAGGTTTCACACCTCAATCATTTCTTTTCCGCTAAGTAGGAAAGAACATACATCTGGGCCTACACCCCAATCATTTCTTTCCTACTATGAAATATAGTAGCGATATGATATTCATCGATATTTATTAAGTATTTTAAAAGGTTGAAAAGAAAAGAATGCAATAGGGAACTATTTCTAAATTCTAGTCTAAGTTGTCTATACAAGGGAATCAAAATAATAGAAGCCATACAATTTTTAAGGAAAACTATACATGAGATAGGTAAAGGAAAATCAATATGCGACAAATAAAATTGAGAACTACAACAAACAAATGACACTCACAAGCACACATACAAAAAATTGAGGCTAAGAATTAATTCCTAAGTCTATTAGCAAGTTTACTTACAAGGAAGTATTAAAAACAAAGAAATTTCAAACATATTGTAAAGAAAAAAGTTTATTAAAAGGACTAAAAACAATTAAAAAAAATATAACAAAAATCGTGACAATTATTTAAACACCCTAAAATATCTAAAACAAATTTTGTACATTTTTATGTGATTGAAAAAGAAATATGAGTTGAAAAATAAGAGGAGACAAAAAAAAATAAAATGAACTAGCTCTAAACTGCAGGGGGGGGCGTTAGTAATCTTCTAAGGAACTAAAATTAATGTTAGCAGCACTCTGGGCCTCAAAACAGGGGGGTGTGAAAAGCAAGGGCGCTCAGGCCCAGGTTCACAAGGTGGTAGGTGCATCAGTAAAGGGGGCGCAATTTCAAAAAAGTCCAGGCCAAGGCTCATGAGGCCCAACGTCACCACAATTGATTCACATGTTTCCACTATTCTTTCACTTATTTCATTTATTGTTGACTCAGCATTTTCTTTTCATTCAAACAGCAGCACTTATTATTCTCACGTACAATTTTTTTTTTGCAATGTAACATGGCATTTATACACATACATCAATTGGTCACCATTCTCACTTAAATCACTAAGGACAAAATAGAATCAACCACCAATCAAAGCATGACACGACGTGAGCCAATCATTGGCATCAGATAGGACAAAAACTAATTGAACTGCATGGGCCATCGACATATTGCCACGTAGGAGAACGGAAAATGAAGAAGAAAATCGCAGACGCCGGAGAGCCACCTCCGGTCGTCTTCCCCGGCGCTCCAGCCCACCGGAATCCAAGAGGAACACCCAGAAATTAATAAAAGAACCACCAGTCCGCTCGGTTATCTCCACTGATTACGGATCTGGCTTCGGTTTCCTCTAAAACTATCCCTATCACATGAAACGAGATAAAACGCAAGTCCTAACATGAGCGGTATCCACCAAAACGCACGCCATACACACGAATCAGACCGTTTTCAAACGCAGAGCAAGAATATCATAACCAAAACGCAAGTAAATCTAGATTAACATCAAGTATCCGAAGCACGGCGAAGATCCACAAGAATCATTCATATGCACATACACAGTAACACACAAATACCATGAACAAATGCTAATGATCTATCATGCTTTTTAGAAGTTAGATGGATTTACGGCTTACCTGAAAAGTCTTGGAGCAAAGCGAAGAAAGAAAGCTTCACGAACGGTGCAATCCTCTTCTTGTTCTTTGGACGTGATAACGGCTTGCGATGAAGCAATTCAGAGCCTCTGAGAAATAAACTCAGAGGCGAGACGTGTATGCGGCGAATCTTCCTTGAGCTTCCTAGCCACGGCGTTGAAGATGGACGGTATACTCGACTTCGGAGCGTGGTGTGGATTAGAGGTAGGTGACGGTGGTGCAATGGTGGGGAAGAGGACTGGAGGTTGCAGGTTTTGGTAGTGGTGGCGATCGAGGGAGGTTGAGCCGTAGATGATGAGAGTCTATGGAGGATGAAGAAGTTTTTCGGTTATGGAGTTTGTTAGAGACTTGTAACAAACTCTTTGAGAGAAGATGAAGGAGAATGGAGGGAAGAGAGGGTTATGAAGCTGAGAAAAAAATGAAGTGTCTATGTTTGCGAAGAGCTTTATCTTTTTATATGGTGAGGTTGCATAGAAGTTATTATGTGGTGTTGTGCAGTGTATCATTTTCTACACTAAACTTAGAGAACGAGCTTTGTATATGAAGTAACCTTTTCTATTTCCTTTTTACGCGCAGAACTTATATTAACCATTTAGAGTAATGTGACGGCATGCCGCGAGCTAGGTTGTAAGTTCAAAAACGCCCATGCGAGTTGCGTGCACTCATGTTAAGCTATCCACTTTAAGTGACTATACCTCATGACACGGATCATCATATGAATCAAACTTATGCTCAGTGGAAAGATGACATACGAGAGGACGGTTTCGATGTTAAGACTCTTGGGAGATGGTGGTCGCAACCCTGTGAAAAGTGACATTGAACTTGCATGACAATAACTGGTATCATGCTGCAACATAATCGTGTCAGGCCAGCTATTATAACAACTTCAAATGGCTGACTTTAGGGTGATGTAACTTGAGGCATAAGTGTCCAAATGGCATCATTTTTGAGTTATTGGATAGAGGACCTGGGATAAAAGAGCTTGGTATGACAATGGGGTCTTGGAAATGCCCGTGTCCTCTTAAAAACTGATTTGGAAATAGCCCGCCAAATGCTTGATGAAAGGCCTTGCGCGTGACTTTGGTTTTGGTCCATATATGTGGTCATGCTTGACTTGGTCAGGGTGCGACTTTGAGCTCCCATATATCTCTCTACACTCACCCAAAATCCCTGATCCTTGTTTGGGTGGATAGAAGACATGGAGGTGATTAGATTCATACCAAGTTTAAGTTTGTAGGGTTTTTGGATTTCCGTATAATTGGATTCAAGGTTGGCACTCCACATGTTCGATGAATTGCTTCACGCGTGCCCAGCAATCTGCCCAGCCTCATGACTTGATTCAAATGAAAACCTCAACTTCACACCTTGATAACTCTTCAACCAAGCTTCAAATGGAAAAGTGTCCAACTACAAAGTTGTTCTCCTCCATGAGAGGAACAACTTTGATGTTGGAAATTTCTCCAAATAATGTCATTTGCCACGTGTAACTATGCTGTGAAGTTGGTTGATCATCACACTTGAAGTGTACCAAAATTTTTCTAAGTATGAAAAACTTCCATTTTTGTTTTTTTCTACTTTTGGCAACTTTTGTCAAACTCCTGATTTTATCCATTCTCTGACTTTCCTTGACTGATTTTCCCCCAAAAGTCGATATTCGAATAATTCTTCTGATTTTGACCCAAAAGTCAACTGTTCCGATTTTTCCGACTATTGATGAAATTCCCGATTAGATCTCTTCCACTCACATCCAGTCAAACAAACACATCCACAGTCAGTATGAGAAGTTTTCCACACATAGAAGCCACTTCTGATTACATGTTGACCAGAAAGTCAACTGGTTGACTTTGGTCAAAGAAACCCTGATTCAAAGAACCAGATGATTTGCAAGCTTGTACCCTCTAATCAATGCCCTGATTTGAAGCAGAGAGACACCCCAATTCAGGAGCTTCCATGAACATAGAACCACATGATTATACCTCAGTCTTCTTATTTTCTGATCAACAATTCTTTGCAATAAAGCTCCTCCTTGTTAATCTTTGAATAGTACCAATGGTATGAATGCATGCATGTGAGTTATGGCCTAAATGATGTATGTACATGAATGCAAAGCCTAAGCCAGTTAGAAGTTAAAGGGTAGGACAAATTTGGGGTATGACAGCTGCCCCTATTTAATCGTCTTATACTCGAAGGTGAGATTGGCGCCAGCCTTTCGAACATTCAAAGTGGAAGAAGATTAAATACCGAAGACCTGAAATTTGTCCTGAGGAGATGGAGTGGTTTTTATTTCTTTATTTTTGTTTTGATATCTGCTGGGGAAAGAGAATTTTTGTTTTTTCCGATGGAAATTTATGGTGAGTAATTGGAAGAAGGGTGATAGCTTGTAACGTAGCCAAGGTGCCAATACAAGGTTCTCAAAGGAGGTGATATTTACATGGAAATGATTGGGAGAGGGGTAGGTTTGACAGAAAGATAAAGTGTCATAGACAATTGTTTTTGAGGGAGATACAAACGAGTATCGAAAGAATGACACATACGAGCATCAAAAGAAGACACAGACGAGTATCGAAAGAATGACACGGACGAGCATCAAAAGAGATACAGACGAGTATCGAAAGAATGACACGGACGAGCATCAAAAGAGATACAGACGAGTATCGAAAGAATGACACATACGAGCATCAAAGGAGATACAGACGAGTATCGAAGGAATGACACGGACGAGCATCAAAAGAGATACAGACGAGTATCGAAAGAATGACACGGACGAGCATCAAAAGAGATACAGACGAGTATCGAAAGAATGACACAGACGAGCATCAAAAGAAGACACAGACGAGTATCGAAGGAATGACACCTACGAGCATCAAAAGGGGATACAGACGAATATCGAAAGAATGACACAGACGAGCATCAAAAGAAGACACAGACGAGTATCGAAGGAATGACACATACGAGCATCAAAAGGGGATACAGACGAGTATCGAAAGAATGACACATACGAGTGTTTGAAAAGCTTAGTAGATGGACTTATTGGGGATTGGGACACCAGGCATCGGCACCGTGGGTGGAGGAGATTTGCGATGTAGTAGCAGATATCAATTGGAATTTGTAAGGGCATTTTATGTGAGGATGTATCATTGTCCTGATAGAGGGGTGATTTGTATTATCTGGCTTATGCTTTGTATGCATATTTGACTTTTTCTATGGCGTAATGTTCCATTTTGATGGATATGCTACGCTTTTGAGGATGCAAATGCTATATGCAATGGATTCTATATGCAAAGAGTGCCAAATAAAGGCATTAGTGAGGGAACCGGAGAGTAGGATCATTGGGGTCCGTTGCTTTGTGATCTTGACCCATCATCGTGAATTGATATTGGAACCCTACAGTACCAAAGATTATTGGTAACTGCGTTGAGGGTTGGAACATAGCCCTGCTGGGGGTGGAATGATTTTGCTCGACTTTCCTTACATCCTAAGCTGCTTGGGGAATCACGAGTTTTGAAAGACCGCTCTTCGTCTGCCAGATTGAAGGGGAATATGGACTTTCACGTGGAATGATGATGACCTTTGTGACATCATGAGCCAAGATGATGGCTAGAACCTGCAACCTGCACAGAAAACAACGTTTGGATGCAAATGGTGCCCCTTAGAGCACTTTTATGTTTATGTAACCTCATGTTTCGTTTTGATTTTATGATTATTGCCCCCCATGTTCTCAATGCAATGTTTAATAACGAATTAAATCACACCTCGCATGCGTAAAAATGAAAAGAAAGAAAGAAAGCTTTCGCATCAAAAGATCATTTTATTGATGGAATGCCTGTGAACAGGCTTCTGTACAAGGAAGCAACTCCTAAATGAGGTAGTTGCGAAAAAGAAAATACAAATGCAAAGAGCAAAATGGCAAAGAGAAATGCTCGGATTTCCACTAAAACTGATATTGCTACAGTTCCCATATCCTCGATCCTCTCAATGCTTTGCTTCAGAAGGGTAGTGGTTGGATTGATCCGTCTGTTCTGCCAAGGGCGTAGAGGGATCTTTGTGAAAGATATTCAGACTGCAGCCTCTCGCTTTTGATCCCTAACTTTTGCCTGGATCGCCCTTTCGGGTTTTCAATCCAGCGGGATGCCCCTTTTTGCCTAAGTCGCCCTTTCGGGTTTTCAACTTAGCGGGTTATTCTTCTTTTTTTTTTTGTTTTATCCCTAATTTTTGCCCAAACCCTTTTGGTTTGCCGGGATGCCCTTATTTTTGCCTAGGTACGTCGACCTAGCGGGTCTTTTATGCGTAGTATTTTTTGACTGAGTCTGAATTGACTGGAAGTGGAACGTCTTCCCCATCCATCTTTGTCAGGATTAAAGCACCACCTGAAAATGCTTTCTTCACAATGTATGGTCCCTCATAGTTGGGAGTCCATTTGCCCCTTGGATCGGTATGAATTGGCAAGATCTTCCTTACGACTAGGTCACCTGTGTGGAATTCTCGAGGCCGAATCTTCTTGTCATACGCTTTCTTGATCCTCTTTTGGTACAACTGGCCATGGCAGATAGCAGATAAGCGTTTCTCCTCGATTAGATTGAGATGGTCAAGCCTCGTTTGAACCCATTCTGTTTCATTGAGTTTGGCGTCCATCAAGACTCTCAACGAAGGGATTTCCACTTCGACAGGTAGTACGGCCTCCATACCATAGACAAGAGAGAAGGGAGTTGCCCCAGTTGAAGTACGAACCGAAGTTCTATAGCCATGCAAAGCAAATGGCAACATCTCATGCCAATCTTTATACGTTCTAACCATCTTCTGGACGATCTTCTTTATATTCTTGTTAGCAGCTTCGACTGCGCCATTCATCTTTGGCCGATAGGGTGATGAATTGTGGTGTTCAATCTTGAACTCTTCGCACAACTCTGCCATCATCTTGTTATTAAGATTGGACCCGTTATCAGTGATGATCTTGTTTGGAACCCCGTATCGGCATATGATCTCCTTCTTGATGAAGCGAGTAACGACTTGCTTAGTTACGTTCTTGTAAGAAGCAGCTTCAACCCATTTGGTGAAGTAGTCGATAGCAACAAGAATAAATCTATGTCCATTTGAAGCTTGTGGCTCTATCCGTCCAATCATGTCTATGCCCCACATAGCAAAGGGCCAAGGCGATGTCAGGACATTCAGAGGAGTCGGAGGAACATGAATTCTGTCAGCATACACTTGACATTTGTGACATTTCTTCACGTACACATAACAATCACTTTCGATTGTCATCCAATAATACCCTGCTCGCAAGATCTTTTTGGCCATAGAATGTCCGCTGGAATGAGTTCCAAAAGATCCTTCATGAATTTCCCGCATGATCAATTCTGCTTCGTGTCTATCCACGCATCTGAGCAAAACTGAATCATAGTTTCTTTTGTACAGGACGTCTCCTGACAAGAAGAATTTGGATGCTAACCTTCGAAGCGTTCGCTTATCACCAATCGTAGCATCTTCGGGATACTCTTGCTTCTCAACATACCTCTTGATGTCGTAGTACCATGGCTTTTCATTATACACATCTTCAGTAGTGAGGCAATGAGCAGGGAATGCATGGGCAGGCTCTTTGTAACGGAGGATCGTTATGTCTGGTACTTCTTTAGGGGAGCTAACTCTGAACATAGCCGCCAAAGTAGCCAAAGCATCCGCCAATTGATTTTCCTCTCGGGGGATGTGATTGAAAGTGATCTCCTCGAAAGCGGGCAGCAACTCCAAGATATAGTCCTTATAAGGAACCAAATTGGGGTGTCGTGTCTCCCAATCACCTCTTACTTGATGTATGACCAATGCTGAATCCCCATAAACCTCAAGGATCTTGATCCTCATATCAATGGCTGCTTCGAGGCCCATTATGCAAGCTTCGTACTCTGCGACATTGTTTGTGCAATCAAAGCATATTCTAGCTGTGAAAGGGATGTGAGTTTGACGAGGAGAAGTCAAAACTGCCCCAATACCATGGCCCATAGCATTTGATGCACCATCGAACGTGAGAGTCCATCGCTCCCCTGGTTCGGGTCCTTCATTATCATCTAGTTTCATGATATCTTCATCAGGAAAGTCAAATTTCATTGACTGATACTCTTCTAATGGCTGATGAGCAAGATGATCTGCAAGGACCCTTCCTTTGATGGCCTTCTGTGTGACATACTGGATGTCGTATTCTGATAAAAGCATTTGCCATCGGGCTAGTCTTCCGGTAAGAGCCGGCTTTTCAAAGATGTACTTTATCGGGTCCATTTTGGAGATCAATAGAGTGGTGTGAGTCAACATATACTGCCTCAGTCGGCGAGCAGCCATACCAAAGCACAGCAAGTTTTCTCGAGTAGTGAGTAGCGGGATTCACAATCGGTAAACTTTTTGCTCAGGTAATAAATGGCGCACTCTTTTCGACCAGACTCGTCATGTTGGCCCAGCACACACCCCATAGATCCTTCAAGCACAGTTAAGTACATAAGAAGCGGCCTCCCAGGAACCGGAGGCATGAGAATTGGTGGCTCTTGGAGATACTGCTTGATCTTTTCGAAGGCTTCCTGACAATGATCATCCCAACGGATATCTTGATTTTTGCGCAGCAGTTTGAAGATGGGTTCACAGGTGTCAGTGAGATGAGAAATGAACCTGGCTATGTAATTCAATCTCCCAAGGAAACCTCGGACCTCTTTTTCATTCTTTGGTGCTGGCATATTCTGTATTGCTCTTACTTTGTCAGGGTCGACCTCAATCCCTCGTTGACTCACAATGAATCCAAGTAACTTTCCAGATCGCACTCCAAAAGTGCACTTATTTGGATTAAGCCTCAACTTGAATTTTAGCAAACGAGCAAACAATTTCTCAAGGTATACCAAATGTTCCTCCTCAGTTTGGGATTTTGCAATCATATCATCGACGTACACCTCAATCTCCTTATGGATCATATCATGGAAAAGGGTCACCATAGCTCGCTGATATGTTGCACCAGCATTCTTAAGACCAAAAGGCATCACCTTATAACAATACGTACCCCACGGAGTGGTAAAAGTAGTCTTGGTCATATCTTCAGGAGCCATTTTTATTTGATTATAGCCAGAAAAACCATCCATGAAGGAGAACACCGAATACTGAGCAGTGTTGTCGACTAGCACATCAATATGAGGCAGAGGGAAATCATCCTTCGGACTTGCCCTATTCAAATCTCGGTAGTCAACGCACATGCGTACCTTTCCGTCCTTCTTAGGAACGGGTACTATGTTTGCAATCCAAGGAGGATACTCACACACAGATAAGAAGCCAGCCTTCAACTGTTTTTCAACTTCTTCCTTGATTTTCAACGCCATATCAGGTCGAGTTCTTCGTGGTTTTTGTTTTACAGGCGGACATTCTGGTTTGAGAGGTAGCCTGTGCATAACTATGTCCGTGTCTAAACCAGGCATGTCTTCGTATGACCAGGCGAAGATGTCAACATACTTTCGAAGCAACTCAATCAACCTTCTCTTTACATCACTTTCCAAAGCGGCACCTATCTTGACTTCTCTCTTTGCTTCTTCTGTACCGAGGTTGATGATTTCTATGGCTTCCTGATGCGGCTGAATCGATTTCTCTTCTTGTCTCAAAAGTCTTGCCAATTCCTCAAGGACTTCACAATCTTCCCCACTATCCTCATCAGCTTGGTCAATTGGATTCTCAAGGATATTAAGACGCGGAACTGTAACATTATCATCTTTGATGGAACTCGAGCCGGATCTGCACGATGGATGATTTATGCCTTAGAATGCAACACATAAAAGAAAAAGAAAAAGCTTTGCCATTTTTTGAAAAGGTTTTTAAAGTAAAAAAAAAAAAAAAAAAAAAAAAAAAGAAAGAAATGGAACAGTAATTGCATGCGAAGATATGATTTTTATTCAATATTAAACAAATTGAAACAACATGGGGGCCCTTCTTTGTACAAAATGGTCAAAATGCTTAGGGCGAAGCATATGACTTATCGAAACAAGAAAATTACATCTCCATAAAAGTGACTCTGGGGATGTCCAAGATAGTCCAATTATTGAGTTCCTGTCCAGGCGCAGCATGGCAAATGAATTTGGAGAGATCTTCTTCATCATCATCGTCCACGGCGAGAACCTGACTTCCAGGATTGGTGCTTGCACTGACGAATACTTGAGAAATGGGGGGAATCACCTTCTTTCCAGGAGTTATGCTGAGCTGAGTAGAGGAAGATGGCTGATACCCAAGGCCATACTTGTCTCGCTTCTCATGAACATCAATCAGCTTGCCCCAGGCACTATGGGGAATACCAGCTTCTAAGAAGGCCTTAGCATCATTTAAAGACGAGAGGGGTGCTCCGAGTTCCTTCTTATTCTCAACTACGGGGAGTTTATCAACCGACACAATCTCTAAAGCTTGAAAAGGTGTCTCTTGTATCTCCCCCTCCACTTCAACATAACGGTATGATGCCAGATTATTGACTATCAAATCCTCTTCACCAGTGATCACAACAATCTTGTCGTTCACAACAAATTTCAGGCACTGATGGAGAGTAGATGTCACAGCTCCAGCAGCATGAATCCAAGGACGACCCAAGAGGCAAGTGTACGAAGGGTTTATGTCCATAACGTAGAAGGCAATGTAGAACATGTGAGGACCAATCAAGACTGGCAGATCAATTTCTCCTTCTACGGACCTTCTAGAACCATCAAATGCTCTAACACTCATAGTGCACGGTCTCATCATAATCCCATCCATACTCAACTTAAACAACGTGGCCTTGGGCATCACATTAAGAGAAGAACCGGTATCAATCAGGACTCGAGACAACACAGCGTCCAGACACTTGACGGAGATATGCAACGCTTTGTTGTGTGCTCTACCCTCAGGTGGAAGCTCATCATCAGAAAAACCCAAACAATTACCAGCAGCAATGTTGGTCACAACCCCTTCAAACTGAGGCACTGTAATGTCTTGAGTAACGTGAGCGGAAGCCAGAACTTTCATCAGAGCATCACGATGGGCTTCAGAATGCACCAAGAGAGACAAGATGGAGATCTTGGCTTGGGTCTGATCAAGTTGGTCAATCACTTTGTAATCACTTTTCTTAATGATCTTCAAGAGTTGCTCGGCATCTTGTGCATTACGTGTTACAGGAGGATCAACAGCAACTTGCTTTCCTTTTGCTTGTGTACTAGCCTCTTTATTGGTCTCTTTAGGAAGTGGAGGAGGGGCAGCAAAGATCCGACCACTACGGGTAATGCCACTAGTGCCAGTAATGTTAGTGATGCTCGAATTACCCACTGGAGGACAATCATATTTCTTCCCTCGAATATACACGGCATTATAGCTCCAAGGGACAGCCTTAGAATCATTCACAGGAGAAGGAACAAGAGACGAGGATGGAGGGGTCGAAGGAGCATTTGGAACCTGAATAACCAAAGGAGTCCTCGGAGCCTGAATGACCAAGGGAGTACTCGGAGCCTGAATGACCAAGGGAGTACTCGGAGCGCGAATGACCAAAGGAGTACTCTGATTCTTTGACACCTCAGCAGGATGGTAAGGTATCTCTAGAGTAGCCACGTCTTCGACAGGAACGACCCTTTCCACTCTAAGAACACCTTCATCCATTAGTTTCTGAATTTCTTCTTTCAACCTAGTGCATTCCTCAGGGTTAGAAGAACATTGCAAACAGTAATCATGTAGTTCACACAAAACCTTTTGTTGCATAAGATATTCTCTGACAACTGCTAGCGACATCCTTACCTCATTAACATCACTCACTAGGATCTGATCATCACATAACTCAATAGCATTGGTCGCACCGGCATGAGGAGGCATAGGATTATTCTGCACATTAGGACCAGTAGGAGTGAACGAGATGAGCTTGCCATCGAGAAGATCCTGGACTTTCCACTTGAATGCCCTGCATTTCTCAATTGTGTGGCCGGGAGCCCCAGAATGAAATTCACAATGAGCATTCGCATCATACCCAGGAGGAAGAGGGTCGGGTGGAGGACCCATTTCGCGGAGTTGCACTAATTGACCAGCAAGTAATTGGGGAAGAAGCTGAGCATACGGCATTGGAACCGGATCTATACGCCTGTCAGGGTATCTTTGCCTCTGTGGACCTCTTTGACCTTGAGGCCTAGGATTCTGTTGACGATTCTGAGGAGCAGCAGCTTGTTGTTGTGGTACGAAAGGCTGTTGGGGTGCCATCCATGGTTGTGGAAGAGCAGCAGCATATGCTTGAGGGACATATGGACCAGGAACAGCATAAGGCATCGGATAATAAGGAGGCGGAACAGCAGAATATGCAGGAGCTCGGCTTTGGTCAACAGAAGCGGTGCTAGTCTCACCTTCCTTCTTCTTCACAAACCCAGAATACGGCTTTTTACCATTACCACCTGAGGTGCTAGGATTAGTAACACCTTGAATGGTACCGGCTTTGACACAATTCTCAACCCTCTCACCAATGATGACCACATCCGAAAAGGAAGGAGAAGTATTACTAACCATGTGTTGAAGATACGGCCCTTTCAGAGTCCCCATAAACAGATCAATCAACTCGCGGTCCAAAAGAGGAGGTTGGACACGGGACACAAGTTCACGCCACCTCTGGGCGTATTCTTTAAAAGACTCCTCAGATTTCTGTGACATATTCTGCAGTTGGGCACGGCTAGGAGCCATAGCAGTATTGTAGTGGTATTGTTTCAGGAAGGCATCAACAAGTTCTCCCCAAGTACTGACATTAGACCTCTCGAGTTTCATATACCACTCCAACGGGGCTCCAGTGAGACTATCCTGGAAGAAGTGCATAAGCAGAGGTTCGTTCTCAGCGTGAGCGGCCATCTTACGGCAGTAGGAACGAATGTGAGTCTCTGGGCAGGTAACTCCCTTGTACTTATCAAAATCTGGCACCTTGAACTTCGGGGGAATAACAATCCCAGGTACCAAGCACATAGCAGCAGTGTTAAAACTCGAAGTTTTAGCAACCTCAACGGCCTTAAGGCGTTCTTCAAGAGCTTGGTACATCTTAGCAGTCTCGGTCAACTCAGCAGTGAGATCATGTTCAAGATCAATAACCTCATGGTGGTCGTCCACCACTTTAAGTGTCTCATTAATAGGAGTCTCTTTAGTTTTCACCCCTCCGTCAGCAGAATTGGTAGGAGTATCTTTGACCAAACTAGCGACACTCTTTCTGAGTTCATCCTGTCCTTGAACAACGGCATGGAGAGTCTCCATAAGTTGGGCCATTCTTTCCCCCATAACATCCATATCCCTACGGAGGGCAGCTTGATTCTGTTCAAATTGATCCATGAGTCTCTCGTTGCTCCGGGTACGGTAAGGATGTAAGAAAGTCAGCTTCGTCGTCGGAAAAGAAATTTGTTGCTGAAAGGGACCCCAATTAGTTTCTTGTACAATAACCTGAAAAATGCAATGTGATAATGTGAATGTATGAGTGCATGTGTGCGTATGACGTGATGTGCCATTTTCAGAGTATCCAAGTTTAATATTGATCCAGAATAGCTAACAATGTGACAAAAGATAAGTGTCAAGAGAAACTAGTTCTTTTTATTCATAACAAGAAATTTAAACTTGGGCAAGCCATACATTGACAAGATAGTTCAACAAGGGAAATAAAAGACCCCATCCAACAAGTCTGGTGGTGGTCGAAACATACAGACTCAAACATCAATCCATCTGAATATAAAACAGAGGTCCTCCTTGTCTGAAGTGCTCGTCACTCCACTTCTTAGTTTCATCAAACAGTTTCTTGGTTGCTTCTCGATCTCTTCCTTTAAGAAGGCTTTGAATCACCTCATCTTTGCGAAACAAATGCCCATCTAGCTTCTTGCAACACTCCCTGAGTTCGTCACATCCTTTGCATTCTGGGAGATAATCCTTTTCAGATACGTCCTCCATACCCATCATTCGATCTCTGAGCTTGACATTTTCTTCTGTTAGTCGAGCATTACGGAGGTGACTTCCTTTCAGTTGAGTCTCAATTGCCATTCTTTTAGTGGTCTCTTCTTCCAGTTTCTTTTTCAGATTCTTCACTTCAACTCTAGCATCCCTTTCTATCTTGAGCTTATAAGCTTTCAAGTCTTCTCGGTACTCTCGCTTGAGTTTCTCTTCTGCCTCTTTCATGGCCCTTTTTAGGATCTTCTGGTGATCCTCGACAATAACAGTAGTATCTTTTTCACCTTTTTCCGTTCTAGCCCTCTTTTGAACTCTGGAAGATCCTCCCTTCAGCATTTTGGCTTCATGTGTCAACTCAACCCTTTTTTGGTCCGCAAGACAATGTTTTGGTCGCGCATCCGATCTCTTTTCGTGCAATTGGGTGTTTTCCATATCTACCTGGGTACATTTCTCAGCAGGCACAGTGGCAATTGGAATCTTAGGTGGTTGCTCGTACAATGGGTTAACCTTCGGGAAAGGCAACAAGCGATCTTTAACTCTATTTTCAACCCAATCCGTGTAGGCTTGTTTGGCAACGACACTCTTTTCACCTAGAGAAATCTGATCACTTGTATGGATGTCATTCCAGGCACTCACCACTTTTTCTAAACCTTTTAGATCGGTTCCCTGCTCAAAGCAAACGGATTCAAATATCTCTTTGTCCAAAGGCTTATCTTCAAGTGCAAAACCCAACTGACGCAACGCTAGCTTAGGATTATAATTGATAACTCCTTTTGTTCCTATAAGAGGAACGTTGTCAAAAGTACCACAGCTAGTTATCACTTTCTCCACGTCCATTCCGGTGGGACACCAGACAATGTCATTTCCAGTAAGCCCCATGATCCTTTGAGGCCATTTCTGAGTAGAAGTAATGAAAGGACCACTTGTAGGTAGGTGGGACTTAAACCAGGTGTATAACAATGGCAAACAATTTCTTATGGCTCCTCCTTTCCCATATCGAGAGTGAATGGAATAGTATGTATCGGCTAGCAAAGTAGGGATCGGATTCCTATCCATGAAAAGACATATAGCGGCCAGATCAACGAACTTGTGAATGTTAGGGAACATCACGATCCCATAGATCAAAACGGCCAGAAGGGCGTTGAAAGCCTCCCACAACTTTTTGTTGGCCAATTCTTGGGCCTTCTCAACCAAGAAACTCATATAGAAACCATGAGTGTTACCATTCTTCTTCCAATTCCCAAGGACGTCTTCTATGCTCAAATAAAGAGCGTTGGCAATGTTGTCCAAATCCGGTTTCTCTGGGACACAAACGAAAGGAACCTTGTGTTGAACCTTGATATCGAGAAAGTGAGAGTACTCCTCGAGAGTGGGAGCCAACTGATAGCCTGAGAAGGTGAAACAACGCAAGTCAGGATCATAGAACTGGAGAAGAGTAGATAAACCCCATTCGTCGACGTGTGAGTCCAAAAGAGTCAAGATGTTTCCGTAATTCTCAGTGAACACAGTTTTATTATGACCAGTGATCAATCCACCCAATTGCCCCAACTGAATCAAGCCTTCGCGATGGAAACTGTAAGTGTGAGTACGCCTTGTAGCTTCTCTGGTAGCGGTCACGTTGTTAGCCATCCTGGGTGAAAAGTAATAACCTCGGATACCCTGAAAAATGGCATGCATATGAGAAATAATACTATTTTCTTTTTTCCTTTTTTCTTTTTTTTTTTATTACATCTTTTCTCCTTTTTTCTTTGGAAAATAAATATGCCATGATGAAAATGATGCAATGGAGATTCTCCCAATATGAGAGAGTTGTTGTGTCGTCTCTGAGCAGAATCACACGTCATAAGGTCAAAGGTTCGGCATAGGTGCCACACAGCCATAAGAACAATAGTCACCAACAGAACAGAATAGTCACCAACGGTACCTGTCATGTATATCCCTCCCCACTCACAGGTGAATCTAGGTCAGGGTAAGGTCATGAAACGCAGTATACGGTCCGCCCGAAGGTAAGCATCATCACAGCGCGGATGCGGGTGACGATAATACCTCCGTTTGAAACCACTACTCTGCTCGTAGTCACATGATCCATCCCGAGACGTACACCTCGAGACAAACCATGCTCCCACTCTATCCTAGGGTACCTAAAGTGCACTCATAGCCTGTGTATTGGGCCTTTTACCTCATAGAACATCCCACCCAACCTGCAAAACAGAACAGAAGACCCCAAGGAACACAGAATATAATCCATATGCATGATGTGCAAACAGAAATAAACATGATATGCAAGCAGAAAAATAAACATGCAAACATATATACAAGGTATAGACATAAAAAACAAATAAACACCCAGTAAATAAACAAACAAACGCAGGCTAGGATCGACTCGCTATGGATGGACCAGCAACAGGTCTAACAACATCCCCAGCAGAGTCGCCAGCTGTCGCACGCTCGCGAAAAAGGAACAGAGTTGCCACCAATATATTTATCCCCTAAGGGAAAGGAATATCAGAAAACCTAACAAAGGGTAAGAACAAGGTCTTGCGACCAGAGAATCTAGGTACGGGAGTCGGTTACGCAAGGGGAAGGTATTAGCACCCCTCACGCCCATCGTACTCGATGGTATCCACCTATGTTTGTTTCTATCTAAAGGGTGTATAACTATGTCTATGTCTAAATGCGAATGAATGCAAAATGTAGGGAAAAGAAAGAATTGTACTCGCACGGGCCCTACCCCGCTGCCTACGTATCCTTTTCAGGAATCAGAGTTACCGTAGCTCGGCTAAAGATTTTCTGTTTGTTTTTGTGTTTTTTAGTTGGGCGGCGTTAACGCTCACGCTCTTGCATAAGGGATCGCCTAGGATGCAATGGAGCGGAGATAACTTGCCCCTAAGAAAAGAAAAAAGAGATTGGTTTGTATCTTTTAGGGTAATTCCATGATGACGAGAACCCACTACAAGGTCTCGCATCACTTCCTTACTTTGTGTTAAATCTGACCATTTATTAGGTTTTTTGAAGTGTTTTTGGTTGATGTTTTTTTTATGGGGATTTTAACTTTGTGACTTAGATCATACCAAAAAGAGTTTTGTTTTGCATATTTAGAGAACGCACATCGAGGCCTACGCCACAATCGTTTCTCTAAACAACGGTTAAGAAATACATCGAGGTTTCACACCTCAATCATTTCTTCTCCGCTAAGTAAAGGAGATACAAAAAGAGTTTTTTGTGAATATTTAGAGAATGCACATCGAGGCCTACGCCACAATCGTTTCTCTAAATAACGGTTAAGAAATACATCGAGGTTTCACACCTCAATCATTTCTTTTCCGCTAAGTAGGAAAGAACATACATCTGGGCCTACACCCCAATCATTTCTTTCCTACTATGAAATATAGTAGCGATATGATATTCATCGATATTTATTAAGTATTTTAAAAGGTTGAAAAGAAAAGAATGCAATAGGGAACTATTTCTAAATTCTAGTCTAAGTTGTCTATACAAGGGAATCAAAATAATAGAAGCCATACAATTTTTAAGGAAAACTATACATGAGATAGGTAAAGGAAAATCAATATGCGACAAATAAAATTGAGAACTACAACAAACAAATGACACTCACAAGCACACATACAAAAAATTGAGGCTAAGAATTAATTCCTAAGTCTATTAGCAAGTTTACTTACAAGGAAGTATTAAAAACAAAGAAATTTCAAACATATTGTAAAGAAAAAAGTTTATTAAAAGGACTAAAAACAATTAAAAAAATATAACAAAAATCGTGACAATTATTTAAACACCCTAAAATATCTAAAACAAATTTTGTACATTTTTATGTGATTGAAAAAGAAATATGAGTTGAAAAATAAGAGGAGACAAAAAAAAAATAAAATGAACTAGCTATAAACTGCAGGGGGGGGCGTTAGTAATCTTCTAAGGAACTAAAATTAATGTTAGCAGCACTCTGGGCCTCAAAACAGGGGGGTGTGAAAAGCAAGGGCGCTCAGGCCCAGGTTCACAAGGCGGTAGGTGCATCAGTAAAGGGGGCGCAATTTCAAAAAAGTCCAGGCCAAGGCTCATGAGGCCCAACGTCACCACAATTGATTCACATGTTTCCACTATTCTTTCACTTATTTCATTTATTGTTGACTCAACATTTTCTTTTCATTCAAACAGCAGCACTTATTATTCTCACGTACAGTTTTTTTTTGCAATGTAACATGGCATTTATACACATACATCAATTGGTCACCATTCTCACTTAAATCACTAAGGACAAAATAGAATCAACCACCAGTCAAAGCATGACACGACGTGAGCCAATCATTGGCATCAGATAGGACAAAAACTAATTGAACTGCATGGGCCATCGACATATTGCCACGTAGGAGAACGGAAAATGAAGAAGAAAATCGCAGACGCCGGAGAGCCACCTCCGGTCGTCTTCCCCGGCGCTCCAGCCCACCGGAATCCAAGAGGAACACCCAGAAATTAATAAAAGAACCACCAGTCCGCTCGGTTATCTCCACTGATTACGGATCTGGCTTCGGTTTCCTCTAAAACTATCCCTATCACATGAAACGAGATAAAACGCAAGTCCTAACATGAGCGGTATCCACCAAAACGCACGCCATACACACGAATCAGACCGTTTTCAAACGCAGAGCAAGAATATCATAACCAAAACGCAAGTAAATCTAGATTAACATCAAGTATCCGAAGCACGGCGAAGATCCACAAGAATCATTCATATGCACATACACAGTAACACACAAATACCATGAACAAATGCTAATGATCTATCATGCTTTTTAGAAGTTAGATGGATTTACGGCTTACCTGAAAAGTCTTGGAGCAAAGCGAAGAAAGAAAGCTTCACGAACGGTGCAATCCTCTTCTTGTTCTTTGGACGTGATAACGGCTTGCGATGAAGCAATTCAGAGCCTCTGAGAAATAAACTCAGAGGCGAGACGTGTATGCGGCGAATCTTCCTTGAGCTTCCTAGCCACGGCGTTGAAGATGGACGGTATACTCGACTTCGGAGCGTGGTGTGGATTAGAGGTAGGTGACGGTGGTGCAATGGTGGGGAAGAGGACTGGAGGTTGCAGGTTTTGGTAGTGGTGGCGATCGAGGGAGGTTGAGCCGTAGATGATGAGAGTCTATGGAGGATGAAGAAGTTTTTCGGTTATGGAGTTTGTTAGAGACTTGTAACAAACTCTTTGAGAGAAGATGAAGGAGAATGGAGGGAAGAGAGGGTTATGAAGCTGAGAAAAAAATGAAGTGTCTATGTTTGCGAAGAGCTTTATCTTTTTATATGGTGAGGTTGCATAGAAGTTATTATGTGGTGTTGTGCAGTGTATCATTTTCTACACTAAACTTAGAGAACGAGCTTTGTATATGAAGTAACCTTTTCTATTTCCTTTTTACGCGCAGAACTTATATTAACCATTTAGAGTAATGTGACGGCATGCCGCGAGCTAGGTTGTAAGTTCAAAAACGCCCATGCGAGTTGCGTGCACTCATGTTAAGCTATCCACTTTAAGTGACTATACCTCATGACACGGATCATCATATGAATCAAACTTATGCTCAGTGGAAAGATGACATACGAGAGGACGGTTTCGATGTTAAGACTCTTGGGAGATGGTGGTCGCAACCCTGTGAAAAGTGACATTGAACTTGCATGACAATAACTGGTATCATGCTGCAACATAATCGTGTCAGGCCAGCTATTATAACAACTTCAAATGGCTGACTTTAGGGTGATGTAACTTGAGGCATAAGTGTCCAAATGGCATCATTTTTGAGTTATTGGATAGAGGACCTGGGATAAAAGAGCTTGGTATGACAATGGGGTCTTGGAAATGCCCGTGTCCTCTTAAAAACTGATTTGGAAATAGCCCGCCAAATGCTTGATGAAAGGCCTTACGCGTGACTTTGGTTTTGGTCCATATATGTGGTCATGCTTGACTTGGTCAGGGTGCGACTTTGAGCTCCCATATATCTCTCTACACTCACCCAAAATCCCTGATCCTTGTTTGGGTGGATAGAAGACATGGAGGTGATTAGATTCATACCAAGTTTAAGTTTGTAGGGTTTTTGGATTTCCGTATAATTGGACTCAAGGTTGGCACTCCACATGTTCGATGAATTGCTTCACGCGTGCCCAGCAATCTGCCCAGCCTCATGACTTGATTCAAATGAAAACCTCAACTTCACACCTTGATAACTCTTCAACCAAGCTTCAAATGGAAAAGTGTCCAACTACAAAGTTCTTCTCCTCCATGAGAGGAACAACTTTGATGTTGGAAATTTCTCCAAATAATGTCATTTGCCACGTGTAACTATGCTGTGAAGTTGGTTGATCATCACACTTGAAGTGTACCAAAATTTTTCTAAGTATGAAAAACTTCCATTTTTGTTTTTTTCTACTTTTGGCAACTTTTGTCAAACTCCTGATTTTATCCATTCTCTGACTTTCCTTGACTGATTTTCCCCCAAAAGTCGATATTCGAATAATTCTTCTGATTTTGACCCAAAAGTCAACTGTTCCGATTTTTCCGACTATTGATGAAATTCCCGATTAGATCTCTTCCACTCACATCCAGTCAAACAAACACATCCACAGTCAGTATGAGAAGTTTTCCACACATAGAAGCCACTTCTGATTACATGTTGACCAGAAAGTCAACTGGTTGACTTTGGTCAAAGAAACCCTGATTCAAAGAACCAGATGATTTGCAAGCTTGTACCCTCTAATCAATGCCCTGATTTGAAGCAGAGAGACACCCCAATTCAGGAGCTTCCATGAACATAGAACCACATGATTATACCTCAGTCTTCTTATTTTCTGATCAACAATTCTTTGCAATAAAGCTCCTCCTTGTTAATCTTTGAATAGTACCAATGGTATGAATGCATGCATGTGAGTTATGGCCTAAATGATGTATGTACATGAATGCAAAGCCTAAGCCAGTTAGAAGTTAAAGGGTAGGACAAATTTGGGGTATGACACTCTTCCAGAGTTGGTTTACCCTTCTGGAGATCATGGACAGTTCATCTTCTTCTTCAGATTCTGATTCTTCGGGATCTTCTTCTCTAGCCTGAAAAGCGTTAGTGCATTTTTTAACATTAGATTTTAATGCAATAGACTTACCTTTCTTCTGAGGCTCGTTTGCATCCAGCTCTATTTCATGGCTCCTCCAGGCACTGATAAGCTCTTCCAACGAAACTTCATTCAGATTCTTGGCAATCTTGAATGCAGTCACCATTGGACCCCATCTTCTGGGTAAGCTCCTGATGATCTTCTTTACATGATCAGCCTTGGTGTAGCCTTTATCCAGAACTCTCAATCCAGCAGTTAGAGTTTGAAATCTTGAGAACATCTTCTCAATATCTTCATCATCCTCCATCTTGAAGGCTTCATATTTCTGGATTAGAGCAAGAGCTTTAGTCTCCTTGACTTGAGCATTTCCCTCATGGGTCATTTTCAATGACTCATATATATCATGGGCAGTTTCCCTGTTAGATATCTTCTCATACTCAGCATGAGAGATAGCATTCAGCAAAACAGTCCTACATTTATGATGATTCTTGAAAAGCTTCTTTTGATCATCATCCATTTCTTGCCTTGTAAGCCTTACGCCACTGGCTTTCACTGGATGTTTGTAACCATCCATCAGAAGATCCCATAATTCACCATCTAGACCAAGAAAGTAACTTTCCAGTTTATCTATCCAGTATTCAAAGTTTTCACCATCAAATACTGGTGGTCTAGTATAACCATTGTTACCATTGTATTGCTCAGTAGAGCCAGATGTAGATGCAGGTGGATCTGTTGGAATTTCACCAGCCATCTTTTACTGAAGAGTTTTTCTCTTCCTGAATCTTTTCTAAACACGGTTAAGTGCTTGCACCTTAGAACCGGCGCTCTGATACCAATTGAAGGATAGAAAAACACTTAGAAAGGGGGGGGGGGGGTTTGAATAAGTGTAGTCTAAAAACTTGAACGATAAAAACAATTTGCACAGTTATTTTTATCCTGGTTCGTTGTTAACTAAACTACTCCAGTCCACCCCCACAGAGTGATTTACCTCACCTGAGGATTTAATCCACTAATCGCAACAGATTACAATGGTTTTCCACTTAGCCCACGACTAAGTCTTCTAGAGTATCCTGATCACAACCTGATCACTCTAGGAACAAATGCTTAGACACAAGCTAAGACTTTCTTAGAGTATCCTGACCACCACGTGATCACTCTAATTACAACTGCTTAGACACAAGCTAAGACTTCCTAGAGTATCCTGATCAACACTTGATCACTCTAGTTACTTACAAATTAATGTAATCAATTCTAAGAGTATTACAAATGCTTCTGAAAAGCTATAATCACAACAGTGATATTTCTCTTAACGTTTAAGCTTAATCTCACTAATATATTACAACAGCAATGTAGTGAGCTTTGATGAAGATGAAGTTTCTGAGCTTTGAGTTGAACAGCGTTTCAGCAAGTTTTTCAGAATAAGTTCGTTCAGGATTGGTTAACCTTGCTTCTCATCAGAACTTCATATTTATAGGCACTTGAGAAGATGACCGTTGGGAGCATTTAATGCTTTGCGTATTCCGTACAGCATTGCATTTAATGTTTCACGCTTTTGTCAACTACCTCGATCCTTGTTCACGCTGTGTCTACTGACGTTGCCTTTAATAGCTTCCAACGTTCCTTTTGTCAGTCAGCGTAGCCTGCCACCTGTACTTTCTTCTGATCTGATGTTTGTGTATACAATGTTTGAATATCATCAGAGTCAAACAGCTTGGTGCATAGCATCTTCTTGTCTTCTGACCTTGAAGTGCTTCTGAGCGTGATACCATGAGAACTTCAGTGCTTCTGCTTCTGAACTCAAGTTTTTCTGATGCTTCCATAGCTGCTTTGACCATCTTCTGATGTCTTGCCAGACCATGTTCTAATGTTGCGTGCTGAACCTTCTAAGACAAAGCTTCTGAGCGCTGATTTGTGCATACTCTTTATATATTTCCTGAAAGGGAAATTGCAATGTATTAGAGTACCACATTAGCTCACACAAAATTCATATCCTTGTTATCATCAAAACTAAGAATATTGATCAGAACAAATCTTGTTCTAACATATCTCACTTTTGAATTGTTTGATTTGTTTAAAACAATTCCAAAAAAAGTTTTAGTATTCAGATGAAGAGAGTGAATTCCATCAGGAAGAAGAAATGGGTTAGCAGCAGGAAAATTCAGAAACTCTGTTTCGATGAACAGTGCCAAAAAGTGAAGAATTCGAAAAATACCAGGAAAAAGATCAGGGAGGTGTTGGACTTAGGGGAGAAAGTTCTTGAATTCTCTCATCCAATCCAAAGTAGGTTACAACAAAGGATGGAAATTCTACAGAGTACAAAACTTCAAATCAATAACCAGAAAAATCTTTTTGCCAAGAAGAATTATCTTTCAGGAGGTATTCCTTTAACTTGTGAGTCCATTTCAAGTTCTGACATTAGGAATTGCAACAGAAGAGAAGCAAATAATGTGAGCAACAATGCTTTAGAGGAGCTATGGAATTCTATGTCAAGGTTGGGGATCATTAATATTTCTGACAATTTTGATCCGATCAAAAGTTTGAAGGAAATGGAGTTGAGGGATCATAAAGGGGTGAAGGCGGCAAAGGGGATTCAAATTGTGTATCCCCATGACAATTATATCGTATAATTTACGTGGTGGTGGGAATCGGGCTAAGTGTAAGAGAGTCGGGTTTCTAATTCAAAAAGGAGACGTTGATCTTTGCTTTATTCAAGAAACAAAACTTAGTGGAATCGGAATGAATTTGGTCAAAGAGATGTGGGGAGATGTTGATGTTGAATGGTCTTTTTTGGATGCTAATGGAGCTTCGGGAGGTATTCTCACTATGTGGAAGAAAAAATTCTTTTCTCACAATTATAGTTTTAGATGTGAAGGATTCCTAGGTCTATGTATGGAGAAAGAGGGTAAACTTGTTTACTTTGTAAATGTTTATGCCTCTTGCAACAAACCTACTAGGAGGAGAACATGGAAAAAAAATTGTGAGTTCAATAACAATAACATTGAGGGATCTTGGTGCATTGGTGGTGATTTCAACTCTATTTCTTCTTTAGATGAAAGAATTGGAGTTCCTAATATCGGCTATAGTAGGGATTTAAGATTCTTCAACGAATTCATAGAGGAAATGGAATTGGTGGATCTTCCAACTATAGGCGGCAAGCTGACATGGTTCAAAAGCAACGGGAAATCTATGAGTAGGCTTGATATATTCTTACTTTCGGAGTGTTTCATTGAAGATTGGAAGGTGGATGGGCAACATATAGGTGAGAGGGATGTGTCAGATCACGCTCCCATTTGGTTGAAAGACAATAGAAAGGATTGGGATCCTAAGCCGTTCAAGTTTAACAACTTGTGGTTCAAACATGAAGAGTTCGATAGATTCATGGAAGAGGAGTGGAACAAAATGGTAGTTAAAGGGAGAGGAGACTATTACTTGGTTGAAAAGTTTAAAATTATTAAAAGTCGGATCTCTTGGTGGAACAAAATGGTTTATGGGTGGATAGACCTCAAAATTGACAAAGATGTGAAAGAAATGCATTCTTTAGATAACTTGTTTGTTCATCTTGCAGGTAATGTTCCGCAAGAGGTGGTTAAGGATAGGTTGAAAGTGGCGGAGGGCTTTTGGGAAAACTTAAACAAAAAAGAAGGGCTTCTTAGACTAAAATCGAGACAACTTTGGCTTTCCGAAGGGGATGATAACACACGCTTTTTTCATAATTCCCTAAAATATAGAAGAAGAAGAAGGAATGCTTTATGCTCCATGGAGACTAGGGGGAAGAATGAAAGAGGTCACGGAGATTAAAGACTTCATATTTAAGCACTTTGAAGGATTTTTTTAAAGAAGAGGTATGTATTAGACTGGAGCCACATTGGGTTAATTTGAATGTGTTATCGTTAAGGGATTCTTTGGATCTTGAAAAACCTTTTTTCGAAGAAGAGATCAATGATGCTATTTGGTCGTGTGATAGGAACAAAAGTTCGAGCCCGAATGGTTTTTCTTTGGAATTCAATAAAATATTTTGGCTTCTTCTTAAAGATGACTTGAAGAAGCTATGCAATGATTTCTACTTAAAAGGTACGCTTGTCAAAGCCATCATTTCTCCTTTTCTTGCGCTTATTCCTAAAAAGAAGAATCCGCAAGACTTGTCTGAGTATCGTCCTATTTGTTTAGTGGAGAGCATCTACAAGATTCTTGCGAAGATTTTGGCGGCTAGAATGAAGGGTGTTTTGGATAAATTGGTTTCTATCAATCAAAACACTTTTGTTCCTGGTAGAAGCATGATGGATGGGGTTCTAATGGTTAATGAGATCCTTGATTGGGCAAAAAGAAAAAAGAGGGGGTGTATTTTACTTAAAGTGGATTTCAAAAAGGCTTATGATTCTATTTCTTGGAATTATCTTAGGTGGATTATGGGAAGAATGGGGTTTGGGAAGAGATGGATGAATTGGATGGAATCATGTATCTTCACTAGCCATATGTCCGTTTTGGTGAACAGTAGTGCTACCAAAGAATTTAAAGTTTAAAGAGGTTTACGTCAAGGCGACCCGATTTCTCCTTTTCTCTTTGTCATTGCTATGGAAGGCCTTAGTGCTCTCATGAAGAAATCGGTGGAGGTGGGGGATTTTCAACCATTCAAATATGGAGAAGAAGATCATGTGGATATTCTCCAATTTGCGGATGACACCGTAATTATTGGAGAACCTACTAGTGAAAATCTATGTAGCATGAAAGTAATGTTGAGAGGCTTTGAACTTGTTTCCGGTTTGTAAATTAATTTTCATAAAAGCAACATTTTCGGCATCCATATTAATGAGTGGCTATCTATCTGGGCAACTTCTTTCCTATCTTGCAAAAAAGGATCTTTTCATTTTAAATTTCTTGGTATTTGGGTTGGAGAAAGAGCTAGCAACAAGAGAGTGTGGAAGGATGTGGTTACTAATATAAAATCAAGATTTTCGATGTGGAAGGGGGGAAATATTTCCATAGGCGGAAGGGTGACACTTATTGGTTCGGTGCTTAATGCAATTCCAATTTTTACTCTTTCCTTCTTTAAAGCTCCGAGCAAAATTATCAAAGAGATTAGAGGCCAACTTAGTAACTTCTGGTGGAATGGGAATGCAAACAAAAGAAGTATTCATTGGGTGAAGTGGGAGAATGTTTGTAAACCTAAGGAGAAAGGTGGGCTAGGCATTAGAGATGTTGGTGATATTAATAGATCTCTTCTTCTCAAATGGAAGTGGAGAATTTTGAAGGAGGATAAAGCCATTTGGAGTATATTTCTACTCTTGAGATATCAAAATCTAAAATTCAAAGTGCTAGCTTCTAGCAGGGAAGTTCTAAACCGGGACGATTCTAGTTGGTGGAAAGACATCATCCTTAATGACTTTAAAGATGAGGATTCCGTCGAAGGCTTTATCGATTGGGTCAAATTTGATCTTAAGAAAGGTAACAACATTCTTTTTTGGCATAGTTGTTGGTTGGGTGATCAAAATCTTTGCGACTCCTTTCCGCATTTGTTCGATCTCTCAACCAATAAACTTTGCAAGGTTAGTGATGTCATTTCTTGGAACAATGGTGTTTTTTCTTAGAATGTCAATGTTCTATTTTTTCTTGATGGATTGGCTCCTACAGACCCGAATCCCTCCCATTCCGCCTCAAATGGTACTCCTACGGTTATAGTTCTTCAATTGAGGGAGTTAAAAGCGTCATTGGAAGGCATTGCTCTGAACAATATTGATCACAGTGATTTCCTTGGAAACTAACTCCTACCGGTGTGTTCTCGTTCGCAAGTGTGTCTAAATTGGTGTCTAATGCAAAAGACATTGCTTGGTCAATTAATACCATCAAGTTGTTAGAAGAAATGTGGAAGACTAAGGTTCCGAAAAAGGTCAAAAAAATTTCTTGGAGATTCTTTATTGATAGACTCCCTCTAAAAGACCTTTTGGCCTATATAGGTGTATCTAACTTCAGCTCTCTTGATTGTTTATTTTTCTCCAATCACCCGGAATCTTCGGAATATATCTTCTTCCAATGTCATGTTTCGAAAGTGGTTTGGGATAGAATCTATAATTGGTTAGGAAATGACTTGGAGTTTAATTTGGAAGAGTTCAAAAGCTTCGGTTGCATTCAAGAAAAGGTGAAGAAATCCAATACTAGAGTTAAATTAAATTAGATTTAGTTAGCTCTAATTTGGTGCATTTGGTTAATGAGAAATGCTATTATTTTCGATAATGCTTCCTTTAGCTTTGAAACGGTAATTTTCAATATTTTGTTCTTTTCTGGGAGATGGTTAGGTAGTAGTGGTTCTTCTTCAAGGACTAATTTTTATGATTGGTACAAGTAACCTTTAAACTGTTTCAACTCTATTTAGAGTTCTTGTTGTAAGGGTTGCACCCCTAATGCGATATCTTATATCATTGCTTATTAAAAAAGACAAGTACCAAGAACAATAATTATCATAAATAACTTACATCATAAAAAGTATTAAGAATATTAACATCAATACCATCTTCATTCTTTATATAGTCAATCTCTCACATGTCATGGCCATCTTTTTATTTTTCAACTTAATAGGGAAACAATGTGGTTGAATTTTGAATTTGATTGACCATAAAATTTGAATTTTTGATGCATCAGGCTTTGCAAGATCAGTATAACATGCCATATGAAGATAACAATTATGAGATTGAAGTAAAAAGGTGGCTTGAGGCTGTGAATCAGTACAGAAGCACAAAGTCTTACCATCCGAATGCGTTTCATCTTGGAGGTATCATATATTGCCAGATCTGAAAATAACTAAACATGAAATGCATCAAAATATGTTAAAAACTACAAACAATTACCAACACCATATGACCTGAAAATCATTTCTACCATACCTAATAACTCCTCACACAAAACATATCCAGTCAAATTCAAAATTACCTCATTATTCTTATAGTACTACTAAAAGATTAAGGATACATTAATACAAACACTACTAAACAATGAGTACATTTCTATTATTAAGAATTTAAATATAATATTATGAACGGATATTCTGAGTTTTTTCAATCTCTACCAAGTCAATGCATATAGAAAAAACGGCAATCATGCATATTGTAGGATGTATATATTAAAAATATAAATAAACTTTAGTAACACTTATAGAAAAGGTGTCATGAAAAAGAGAACAACTTACCCAATAAGCAGCAGTGAAACCAGTAATTCCAGAAGAAAGATGAATAACATAACCACCAGAATAATCCATAACACCCCATTGAAACAAAAAACCCCCACCCCACAAACTAAAAGCACCAATAGTATAAGAAAAAGTTAACCAAAGAGGCACAAACATCATCCACGCCTTAAAACTCATCCTCGCCAAAACCGAACCCGCCAATATAACAACCGAAATAGCTGCAAAAACACACTGAAACCAAACCATAGTGGCCATCGGATAAAACGGCGTAGCTTCAGCGGTTTCAACTACTCCATTGTGATAGTAATGCGTCGTAGCCGGTAGCCCGACCTGGTTGATAAGAAATTTCTGGCCCAAAGCCGGCCCGGCCTTACCCCAAAATGGTAAGAGTTTTTCACCAAATGACATCTTATAAGCCCATGTTACCCAACAGATTATAACTTTGATCTGATTTCATTTGAATAAACACTTAGAACACAACCCACGAATATTATTCAGAATAAAACACAAAACATGTAAAGAAATTGTTAGAATTTGTCAAATTTAAAGTGTTGATACCTTGAATAAGCAGCGTACGAAAATGTTTTTTCCGTTGGTAGTAGTCGTAGATACAGGAGAGAAAGGGGCGGCGACGGACATAAGGTTTGAGGGGAAAGAGAGAGAAGACAGGGAAAATACTTAGATGGACACAACCATACCACCTGTACTTACACACAACCAATCATATTTTTTTTATTAATTAAAAATTAAAAATTAAATTGTCTCTCTCCTCTTTTATCTCAACCACCCCCCATGATGCCAATTAAAAACGAGATTAATATTAAATAAATTTATATTCTCTCTTTTCATTGGTATGCCTAAAAAATTGGATTTAGGTTCGTGTCCATGCAAGTATTTCTCAGAAGACAGAGAGAGTTGATGAAAAGAAGGAAAATGAGGAAGAAGAGAGAGAAATGGGTTTCAACGAATGGAAAAGAAAAGGGAGAAGTTGAGATAAGTTTTTTAATTTGGACCAATCAGACTTTGACAATTGGTGCATAAGTTCAAAAAAGTTGAAAGAGCTAAGGCTTAATTTGTTAATTACTAAAAAGTCCTTTTTGTAGTATAATGTTTTTGAGTGGGAAGGGCAAAATAGACAGTTTGGTCAATTGATTAGTATATGATAATAAAAAGGGCAAAATAGACAGTTTGGTCAATTGATTAGTATATGATAAATAAATAGTAGATCAGTAAAACAGAATCAAGATCTCATCATCTTCTCCATCAGTAAAACAATCCCTCCAATCAATTTCCTCCGGCTCGACCACAACTTTCCAATTGAAACTCGAAAAAGTTTCAAGCCTACTCGCAAACCTCTTCATATCACCCATCGGCGGCGCTTTTCTCCCTCCCCCAACATATCCAATATCATCGAATTTCCTTTCCACAAACTTCGGTTTCAATATCTGTGAAAACATTCTCTGAAACTTCGATCTCGATTTCTTCACATCTGCATCCTTTGGTTTCAAATCTTCGGTGAAGTAGGTTCTTATGTTGCACTAAAACCAGTACCATCTCTAGGTTTTCTTCTAGCTTCGTAAGGAATCATAGTAACCATAGGTCCAGAAAATCCTTTGCCACCGCTCGTTTTTGCACTCCATCTGTTTGTGTTATTGTCTGATCTAAATTTATGATCTTTTCAGGACTGAAAGGTGCATTGTTATTGCTTTCAAAAACATGTTCCGAGAAAATCCTCTGTGTAGTAAGTAGAACAAGACATGGAAAACAAGTTTGGTTACATTATACTTTATCTATGGAATCCGATGCACTGCACACCACTGCACACCATAGTTGTCTTGTATGAAGATGGTGGGATATTGTAAGCTTTACTTTGAGTACTTATACCAATTTATGTGTCTCACTAATTGATTTCTATATATGTGTTTGGAAACAGATTCATGTAGAGTTGCGTCTGTCGCACGCTCGCGAAAATGAACAGAGTCGCCACCAATATATTTATCCCAAAGAGGGAAAGGAATATCAGAAAACCTAAGGTGAAGGATAAGAAAAGGTCTTGCGACCAGAGATCAAGGTACGGGAGTCGGTTACGCAAGGGGAAGGTGCTAGCACCCCTCACGTCTGTGGTACTCCACAGGATCCACTTATGTTTGTTCTATTCTAAGGGTGTATAAATCTAAAGCTTAATTACTAAGGGAATGCATGCAAATGAAAGAAAAGAAACACGGGGAAAATAAGGTTTTTAAATAGTTGTGCTCGCTTAGGCCCCGCGACCCAATGCCTACGTATCCTTTTCAGGAATCAGAGCGCCGTAGTTCGGCTCTTTAGTTTTTGTTTGTTTTTGTGTTTTTTAGTTGAACAGTTACATTCGCACTCCGCTGCTCGACCTCTGGAGTCCTAAGCTGGGAATGGAGCGGAAATAACGTGTCCGATTAGGAGGAAGAATGCCCTGAAGGCAAGAGAAAGAATGCCTCGGAGGCAAGAGAGAGAAGAGGGAAAATTGGTTTGTGTCTTTTAGGTGTAATTCCATGATGGACGAAAACCCACTACAAAGCTTCGCATCACTTCCTCACTTTGATTAGCTCTGAGCCTTTATTAGATATTTTGAAATGTTTTTGGTTAGGTGTCTTTTAAGGGAATTTAATTTGTGACTTGAATCATGCCATAAAAAAAGAGTTTTTTGAATATTTAGAGAATGCACATCGAGGCCTACGCCACAATCGTTTCTCTAAATGAAATACAATTTTTGAATATTTAGAGAATGCACATCAGGGCCTACGCCACAATCGTTTCTCTAAATAACGGTTAAGAAATACACCGAGGCCTACGCCTCAATCATTTCTCTTCCGCTAAGTGGGAAAGAACATACATCGGGGCCTACGCCCCAATCATTTCTTTCACACTAAAAAAAGGCATTTAGCATGATTCGCGTCGTCCTTTATTAATGTTTTAAAGTTGAAAAGAAAAAGGAAAAGAACTTAATCTAAAAGAACTAAAAGATGATTCTAAGTCCTAAATTGTCAAGTTAAAGTCTACCTAAATTATAGGATTTCAAAGGGAAGACTAACCTAAAAGTTATGGATTATGGGTCCTAAAATTCTAAAGGAACACACAAGTGAAACCACAATTACAAGTAAAAATTACAAGTAAACAATGGTACAAAATTAGTACAAAAGCATGACTTGAAAATATAACACCAAACATGAAAACAAATGATTCAAAATATAGTGCAAAATTGAATTAAAGATACTATTTATTTTTATGATTTTTATATGACCAAAACAAGAATTCTAATTAAGCAAAAGAACTAAAATAAAAGCCTAAACTAATATTTTTGTGAACATTTTCATATGACAACAATTATGTATTAAAGTCTAAGAATTAGTAAGAAAAATTAGCAATTTAATTACTCAAAGAAATGGTATAAAAACTAATTAGAACCAATTAATTAAAAATGTAAGGAAACAGTGGGTGTAAACTGAAATATATGGTGTGAAGAGCAACTGGGCGCAGGGCCCATGGAGTCTGGCCCAGAGGTTATTTTTGTTGCAGCATTTTTCTTATGTCAAAAACAAGGTGAGAGTGATACATGGGCCAAGGGGTGTGACTTACAAATCGTTGGGCCCAAGGAGGTGTGTATCCAGATTATTAATTTATCCAAATTTATATCAGATTTTTAATAAAATTAAAATAAGAATAAGAAAAAAGATTAATCAAAATGGGGATTTAGGGTTCATTTTATGACTCTTCAACTTCTCCTCTCAGACTCAACTCCGTCTTTCGCTCGAATACGACGGCGCCGGAGCTACTCCGACCAAAAATTACAGCGCCGCCGTGATGAACACACCACCAACGACCTCTTCTTCCTAATTTCGAGTTTAGCCTAACGTGATTCCTCATTAATCTCTCGTTCTCACTCTCTAATCCTCAAAACGAAACGAACTAAAACCTAAGTGATATCAGCCGGTTTACACAACAATTTCGATCCAATTAGAAGCTACCACCATAGGGGTTTTGATCAACAGAACGAGCTCTATCACATGGTAGATGAGAAAGAATGCGAGAATTGAAAGATTGTAGCGTTCACCTGGGGAGTATGAAGCTTGAAGATAATTGTTGAGGAAAACCGGAGGTGAGATAATACTAAGCATCCATCATTCTTCAGTTCTTTGCTCTTCTTCTTCGTTTTCTTCTTCTTTTTCGGTTTTCTGTGAATTGTTGATGAGCGATAATGATGATGATGTTGTTATCGTTGCAGATGAACGTGAGTTGAAGATTGGCGGATGAGATCGAAGGTTCTTGATTCGGTGCAGCTCCGATTTCTGAGAATTGGTTGATTGAATTTGATGAAGATGATTGAGGTGTGAAGCACAGAGATAGCGAAGATGATGAAGGATGATTGGGGAAGGTTGTTGTTCATGGAGTCTTCTGATTATCTCTTTTCTTGTTCTTCAAATCTGTTTCTGAATTTCTGTGTGATTAAAGGCGTTATGCAGTGTTGTTGAGATGATGAAAGTTCAGAGGTGAGAATGGTGGAGAGAAGGTAAAGATGGTGATGAAGAGAACGGAAGAACTCAGAAGTGGTGGTGGTGATGAAGTGAAGAAGAATTGTGGAGATTGAAGAGATTGGAGAAGAGTGAAGGATTGGTGAAGTTGATGAAAATGGTGGAGAGCTGAAAGAATGGATCAAGGCTCTGATTTATAGAGATTCTTCAGGTTCGTTTCTTTTCTGATTTTTGTTAATCTCTGTTAGATCCTTCTGTTAGGAGTCTGTTGAATCTGGTAGTTATGACTTGGCTAGGTTGTTAGAAAACTGTTATGGTAGTTAGGGAATTGGTTAGAGGAAGTTATGAGAAGCTGAGTTTGTTATTTCGGTTATAGTTGGTCATTGAGGTGGTTAAGTTAGTTACATGGCAGTTGGAGGTTAGTTATTTGTGGGAAAGTTTGTTATAGATAGTTGGGATTAGTGCATGGTTGAATATATATTAGGAATAAGATAGGTTAGTTGACAATTGGTTATGTGATGTCATTAGTAGAAATTACTCTTGACTCTTGTACTTGTTTTTTCTGGCTTGTTAACTGAACTTGGCTGCCGTTGCGTAAAGGAATTCGAAACTCGAATAGATGGTATATTGTTCTGAATGAATTGTTAGTAACTGTTCTGTTTGCAGTTAAATCCGGCTGATATTCCATCGGTATGAACTGTGTACGACTAGTAACCCGCACTGACGTTAATTGCACTCAAACCGTGTTGCTCATTGTATGCTTTTTCTGTCTGTTATTGAGTTTGCTGAACCACTCTTTGAAATGTACTGATTTGAACATATGCAGGACCATATCTTCTTCAAGTTTCTTGTATTGTCTTTGTATGGCTCTTTTTGTAATGGCCTGGACTGTATGTATTTGGTGGCTTTTGACTGTTTGGAATTTAGGAAGTATATGCTGAACTCTTTATATTATTATATTTTTTGAGTGCAGGCACAGCTTCCCCCCTGCACGATGTCTATTGTAGGCTTCAGTTTGAATGATGCAAATGTGGAGGCTTTGAAGAATGCTTGAAGAATGAAGGATGCAAGGTTGACTAACTTTGGTTCAAAAACAGTTGGCTACTAGTTGATAGTTTAGAATAGGGATTTGCATTTGTCATGGTTTTCTTTGTAAGGTGCAATGTGAAGGATAGGAGTTATTGTAATGAATGGATTTCGTGATTTTGTATGAAGTTTGGAAGATTGCTCTTGGACATGTAATAAGTAATAGTGAATGAGATTGGTTCCTTAATTCTTGAATTTGAACTTTGAAAGATTGTAAAGAACCAATACGAAAAGCTTTGTATTCAGCATAACTCTTTTTTTATTCTGTATTGAATTTACAATGTAGCATGTATGTAATGGATCCCATTTTTGTAGTAGAGCTGACTTTTGAATCCTTGTAATGGGAATGTAATGATTTTTTTTTTTCACATTTTCAAATAGGATTTGAATTACCTCCTTTCCCTCCAATTAGTGATACTTTAAAATTCAAATCTTCTCCTCCTTTGCCAACTTAGATGAGCACCATAACATATAAGTCAAGTGGTGTACCAAATACTTATATCCAAACTCCATAAAAATCCTCTTGATTACTAAATAAATATGGAAACAAATCTTGATCCAATTGATGTCTTTAATCCATCACTCCTGATTTAATAAACCAATATTATTTTTAATGAATGCATGATGTGTAAATGACCTAAAATGCAAGTGAAGTTAAAAGCAATAAGCCAGTTAATAGAAAAAATGGATGGGCAAATTTTGGGGTGCAACAGCTGCCCCTATTTAATCATCTTAAACCTGAGGGTGAGATTGACGCTAGCCTTTCGAACATTCAAGGTAGAAGAAGATTAAATATCAAGAGAACCTTAAAATTTGCCTGATGAGAGATGTGATCCACTAAGGTAGAAATGGTGTCAAATCCACTGTGGAAGATTGTATCAACTCTAGGTTGAACAAATTAACTCTGGGTTAGAAATGAAATAGAACTCAACTCTGAGTTGAATGGGAAAGGAGAAAAGATAACCGTCAACTCTGGGTTGAGTGGGAAGAAAATAAAAGATAACTGTCAACTCTGGGTTGAGTGGGAAAAGACAAAAGATAAGAAATATTTGTCAACTCTGGGTTGAGTGGGAAAAGGAAAGGATCAACTCTGGGTTGCAAAAAGATAACCGTCAACTCTGGGTTGAGAAAGAAGTAACCGTCAACTCTGGGTTGAGTGGGAAAGAGATCAACTCTGGGTTGAATAAAAGATAACCGTCAACTCTGGGTTGAGTGGGAAAGAGATCAACTCTGGGTTGAATAAAAGATAACCGTCAACTCTGGGTTGATTGGGAAAAGACAAAAGATAACCGTCAACTATGGGTTGAGTGGGAAAAGGATAATCAATTCTGGATTGAACAAAGGATAACCGTCAACTCTGGGTTGAGTGGGAAAAGACAAAAGGTGATTGTCAACTCTGGGTTGAATGGGAGAGAAAGAAGGTAACCGTCAACTCTGGGCTGAGTGGGAAAAAGATAAAAGATAACCATCAACTCTGGGTTGAGTAGAAGGGAAGATAAGGATCAACTCTGGGTTGAATAGAAGGTAAACGTCAACTCTGGGTTGAATAAAAGATAAACGTCAACTCTGAGTCGAGCGGGAAAGAAAGACAAGGATCAACTCTGGGTTGAATAACAGGTAACCGTCAACTCTGGGTTAAGTGGGAGAAGGAATCAATTCTGGATTGAGTAAAAGATAACCGTCAACTCTGGGTTGAGTGGGAAAGAGAAAGGACAACCGGTGACCGTCAACTCTGGGTTGAGTGGGAAAGAGAAAAGAAGTCAATTCTGAATTGAACAAGGGACAACCGTCAACTCTGGGTTGAGTGGGAAAGAGAAATCAATTCTGGATTGAACAAGGGACAACCGTCAACTCTGGGTTGAGTGGGAAGAGAAATCAATTCTGGATTGAATAAGGGACAACCGTCAACTCTGGGTTGAGTGGGAAAGGACAAAAGATAACCGTCAACTCTGGGTTGAGTGGGAAAAAGAGATAATCAATTCTGGATTGAACAAGGGATAACCGTCAACTCTGGGTTGAGTAGGAAAAGAAATTAACAAGGAATAACCGTCAACTCTGGATTGAGTGGGAAAGGAAAATCAATAAGAAATATCCGTCAACTCTGGGTGAGAGGGAAAGAAAACAAGATAACCGTCAACTCTGGGTTGAGTGGGAAAGAGAATCAATTCTGGATTGAATAAAAAATAACCGTCAACTCTGGGTTGAATGGGAAAGAGAAATAAGATAACTGTCAACTCTAGGTTGAGTGAAAAGACAAGAGATAACCGTCAACTCTGGGTTGAGTGGGAAAGGAGAAGAAATAACCGTCAACTCTGGGTTGAGTGGGAAAAGGAGAAATCAATTCTGGATTGAATAAAGAATAACTGTCAACTCTGGGTTGAGTGGGAAAAGGAATGGATCAACTCTGAGTTGAATAAAAGATGACCGTCAACTCTGGGTTGAGTGGGAAAAGATGATTAACTCGGGGTTAAAAGATGAAGGGAAAATCAACTCTGGGTTGAACACAAAAACATCAACTCTGGGTTGAAGAAAGATGAACATGATTGACTTTGAAAGATGACACCACAATGGTAACTCTGAGTGATCCAGTGGAATATCAATTGAATGCTTGTAATGGACCTCATCTGATGAGTAACTTGGCTTATGCTTCGTATGTAAATGTTTTATTTATTTTTATGCACTTCTGGATATGCAATGCAATGAATTCTATATGCAGTGTACTGATGGATTGTTCAGGGTTTCTGCTTTGTGTGGGGAATAGATTAGGTGGAGTTCTGACACTCTGTTTGAGAATCAAGGTGGGGTGGATGCCCCTTGCTTTATTGATGATTGGATCATGCGGGAGAAATGATAATGAAAATGCAATGATATGCATGATATATGTATGATTATGAATGGAATGATTGCTTCCGGGATACAAGGAGTGAATGGAGTGTGCCCTTGCGGAAAAGTCATTGCTTGTGAATTTGTTGGTGAAGGTGAGGTGTTTGGATTGACCCCTCAACACTTGTCTCGATATCTGACACTTGATTGAAGATGAAGAGATGAATTGTTACTAGCTTGCCCCAGTTTGTAAGATCTCTTGAGATAGAACTTTGATATGCTTGAATCATGGAGATTTTGCAATGGTCTGCCCCAGTATAGATCAAGGGATGAATGCCCCAGATTGAAAGGAATTCTTCCACCAAATGGATGTTAGAGATATTTGCTCGGTGGATGACCAACCTTTGCCCTTGTAAGACTACTCGATAGAATTTCAATGTTGAACTTTCCTTGGTATCAAGCACTTACTTTCTGATTAGAGACAATTCTGTTTTGAAAAGGATAATGAGAATGCAATGCACATGTTAATCTCAAAGAAAAGTTTGATTTGTCACAATGTTGTACTGATACTAACACAAATGACACAGCAACATTAGGAGTCAGTTTGACATGATTTTACAGTTTGTATGCTTTCGGAACGAAACCTGCTTCAATTAGGACTTTTGAGGGTTGTAACGTGGCCGGGTTCACGGTTTAAGAAACAAAGGATAAAGGCTCAAATTCTACTTAACCCACCCCTTCTTCGTGATGTTCTCCAGTCCTACGTTCAGTTAGTTCAACACGAGTGTTCGTCCTTCAGGAAGGATTGTGATGGATGAGGATCCTTTGTAGCTTTGATGGAGATGGCAGTCACCTTTTGGTGCTTTTGTTGATGATCACAACAACTTGTCCCTTTGAGGTTTTTTCCTTTGCTTTGTTTTTTACTTTCCCTAACTTTTGCCTGGACAAAGAGTTTCTTTTGAATTTGGTTTTCGTTGTCCAGCGGGATATGCCCTAATTTTTGCCTAAGTCATTTGCTTCAAAGCTCTTTTTTTTTTTACTTAGCGGGCTATTGTTTCTTCTTTTTTTGATCATGATTCAATACTTTCTTTTCACTCTCTTTTTTTTTGCCTCGTTCAGGAATAAGTTGTATGACTTTGGTGATTGACATGATGAAAATGTTGTTACTGCCTTCTTCTCAGTGAATGGGAGACATCCATTGTGGATTGTGCTCTTCTTCTTTGTTGTGAGAGATAGAATATGATTGATCCTCTGATGGAATACCTGAAATTTGAACGCTCGGTCGCACTAACTGAAGACTACCCTGCCCCTGGTAAAGATTGAGGGTTTTGCATTTTTTGAAAAGAAACTACTACTCCATAGGCTCAAAGGGGTTTACGAAGGTTTCACTCCCTTATAACTCCGGTGTTTAGGAATTGAAACAATGCCTGTACATCCTCAGCAGGATCTTGTTCCAAAAGCATACAATTAGTGATTCATGTGTTTTTGATTTTCATCATTCTCCTTTTTTAGTTGCTTAAGACAAATGAGTGAAGTATCAATGAACATAATGACAAATATGAAATGATTTGAGAAAAACATGTATATTGCATTATTTTTATATATTCAAACAGAATGAATTTCTTACAATGAGAAGTACTTGATAACAACAAAAGTAATACAATTGAAAGTACTTTGAAGTAATCTAGACAATGGCAAGCTTGGCCTTATTTTGATGGAAATGAAATGTTCTCTGACAAACACAAAGTCTTTAGGCTCCTTTGGTGGAAGGTGCTCCATGGGTTTGCTTGATAATAGCTTGATCTTGACTGTAATTCCCCATGATTCTTTGTCTGTGAGCTCTTGTCAGATATCGGTGTGGAGGAATCGTCTAGACTGATCTGATGGAGAGGAAGAGTGGTAAAAGTCTTGGTAACCATGGATGCATATGCATGAATGCAAAGATGTTAATGAAGATGCAAATGTGTCATAAATCAGGATCAAGGATCAAGGCCTCTTGGATAACAGCTTCTCATGGTCAATAAGATATGGTCGACCCTCCAGATTCAGAGGTTCGACGTTGCTTTTTGGATAAATAGCTTGTGCATAAGTCAAGGATGGTCGAGCCCTCCAGATTCAGAGGTTCGACGTTGATTCTGATAGATAACTGATGTAGAACTTCTGTATAAGTCAAATGTCTCAGGATCAAAGGTTCGACGCCTTTTTAAATACCAGGAGAACCCATAGTCACCAACAGAACATGAATAGTCACCAACAAAACCGAGTCACCAACGGTACCTGTCATGTATATCCCTCCCCACTCACGGGTGTAGTCTAGGTCAGGGTAGGTCAAAATGGCAACCAGCGTTATCAGTTCTCCTGAGATACCACCATTGTTGCATCTACATGCCAACGATGATACCCCATTTGAACCTCGACTGGGCGTGGGTCTCATGATCGCACTAGACAAGACCTGACATCTCATCGGCGTCATGACTATCCACTCTATCCTAGGTATCCTATGTGTCAACTCTGGCCTGGGTATTGGGCCTTTTACCTCATAGAAACAACCCACCCAACCTGCAAACAGATAAAATATGTGGCCCCCACGGGGACCCATAATATAGTCCAGAATGCGAGAAAATAAACATGATATGCGAGCAATAAATAGTCATGATATGCAAGCATAAAATAAATGAAGCGAAGTATAAGCAATATATAAGCACACCCAAAAAACAGACAAACAAACAAAGGCTAGGATCGACTCGCTAAATACGGACCCGCAATAGGTCTAACGTCCCCAGCAGAGTCGCCAGCTGTCGCACGCTCGCGAAAATGAACAGAGTCGCCACCAATATATTTATCCCAAAGAGGGAAAGGAATATCAGAAAACCTAAGGTGAAGGATAAGAAAAGGTCTTGCGACCAGAGATCAAGGTACGGGAGTCGGTTACGCAAGGGGAAGGTGCTAGCACCCCTCACGTCTGTGGTACTCCACAGGATCCACTTATGTTTGTTCTATTCTAAGGGTGTATAAATCTAAAGCTTAATTACTAAGGGAATGCATGCAAATGAAAGAAAAGAAACACGGGGAAAATAAGGTTTTTAAATAGTTGTGCTCGCTTAGGCCCCGCGACCCAATGCCTACGTATCCTTTTCAGGAATCAGAGCGCCGTAGTTCGGCTCTTTAGTTTTTGTTTGTTTTTGTGTTTTTTAGTTGAACAGTTACATTCGCACTCCGCTGCTCGACCTCTGGAGTCCTAAGCTGGGAATGGAGCGGAAATAACGTGTCCGATTAGGAGGAAGAATGCCCTGAAGGCAAGAGAAAGAATGCCTCGGAGGCAAGAGAGAGAAGAGGGAAAATTGGTTTGTGTCTTTTAGGTGTAATTCCATGATGGACGAAAACCCACTACAAAGCTTCGCATCACTTCCTCACTTTGATTAGCTCTGAGCCTTTATTAGATATTTTGAAATGTTTTTGGTTAGGTGTCTTTTAAGGGAATTTAATTTGTGACTTGAATCATGCCATAAAAAAAAGAGTTTTTTGAATATTTAGAGAATGCACATCGAGGCCTACGCCACAATCGTTTCTCTAAATGAAATACAATTTTTGAATATTTAGAGAATGCACATCAGGGCCTACGCCACAATCGTTTCTCTAAATAACGGTTAAGAAATACACCGAGGCCTACGCCTCAATCATTTCTCTTCCGCTAAGTGGGAAAGAACATACATCGGGGCCTACGCCCCAATCATTTCTTTCACACTAAAAAAAGGCATTTAGCATGATTCGCGTCGTCCTTTATTAATGTTTTAAAGTTGAAAAGAAAAAGGAAAAGAACTTAATCTAAAAGAACTAAAAGATGATTCTAAGTCCTAAATTGTCAAGTTAAAGTCTACCTAAATTATAGGATTTCAAAGGGAAGACTAACCTAAAAGTTATGGATTATGGGTCCTAAAATTCTAAAGGAACACACAAGTGAAACCACAATTACAAGTAAAAATTACAAGTAAACAATGGTACAAAATTAGTACAAAAGCATGACTTGAAAATATAACACCAAACATGAAAACAAATGATTCAAAATATAGTGCAAAATTGAATTAAAGATACTATTTATTTTTATGATTTTTATATGACCAAAACAAGAATTCTAATTAAGCAAAAGAACTAAAATAAAAGCCTAAACTAATATTTTTGTGAACATTTTCATATGACAACAATTATGTATTAAAGTCTAAGAATTAGTAAGAAAAATTAGCAATTTAATTACTCAAAGAAATGGTATAAAAACTAATTAGAACCAATTAATTAAAAATGTAAGGAAACAGTGGGTGTAAACTGAAATATATGGTGTGAAGAGCAACTGGGCGCAGGGCCCATGGAGTCTGGCCCAGAGGTTATTTTTGTTGCAGCATTTTTCTTATGTCAAAAACAAGGTGAGAGTGATACATGGGCCAAGGGGTGTGACTTACAAATCGTTGGGCCCAAGGAGGTGTGTATCCAGATTATTAATTTATCCAAATTTATATCAGATTTTTAATAAAATTAAAATAAGAATAAGAAAAAAGATTAATCAAAATGGGGATTTAGGGTTCATTTTATGACTCTTCAACTTCTCCTCTCAGACTCAACTCCGTCTTTCGCTCGAATACGACGGCGCCGGAGCTACTCCGACCAAAAATTACAGCGCCGCCGTGATGAACACACCACCAACGACCTCTTCTTCCTAATTTCGAGTTTAGCCTAACGTGATTCCTCATTAATCTCTCGTTCTCACTCTCTAATCCTCAAAACGAAACGAACTAAAACCTAAGTGATATCAGCCGGTTTACACAACAATTTCGATCCAATTAGAAGCTACCACCATAGGGGTTTTGATCAACAGAACGAGCTCTATCACATGGTAGATGAGAAAGAATGCGAGAATTGAAAGATTGTAGCGTTCACCTGGGGAGTATGAAGCTTGAAGATAATTGTTGAGGAAAACCGGAGGTGAGATAATACTAAGCATCCATCATTCTTCAGTTCTTTGCTCTTCTTCTTCGTTTTCTTCTTCTTTTTCGGTTTTCTGTGAATTGTTGATGAGCGATAATGATGATGATGTTGTTATCGTTGCAGATGAACGTGAGTTGAAGATTGGCGGATGAGATCGAAGGTTCTTGATTCGGTGCAGCTCCGATTTCTGAGAATTGGTTGATTGAATTTGATGAAGATGATTGAGGTGTGAAGCACAGAGATAGCGAAGATGATGAAGGATGATTGGGGAAGGTTGTTGTTCATGGAGTCTTCTGATTATCTCTTTTCTTGTTCTTCAAATCTGTTTCTGAATTTCTGTGTGATTAAAGGCGTTATGCAGTGTTGTTGAGATGATGAAAGTTCAGAGGTGAGAATGGTGGAGAGAAGGTAAAGATGGTGATGAAGAGAACGGAAGAACTCAGAAGTGGTGGTGGTGATGAAGTGAAGAAGAATTGTGGAGATTGAAGAGATTGGAGAAGAGTGAAGGATTGGTGAAGTTGATGAAAATGGTGGAGAGCTGAAAGAATGGATCAAGGCTCTGATTTATAGAGATTCTTCAGGTTCGTTTCTTTTCTGATTTTTGTTAATCTCTGTTAGATCCTTCTGTTAGGAGTCTGTTGAATCTGGTAGTTATGACTTGGCTAGGTTGTTAGAAAACTGTTATGGTAGTTAGGGAATTGGTTAGAGGAAGTTATGAGAAGCTGAGTTTGTTATTTCGGTTATAGTTGGTCATTGAGGTGGTTAAGTTAGTTACATGGCAGTTGGAGGTTAGTTATTTGTGGGAAAGTTTGTTATAGATAGTTGGGATTAGTGCATGGTTGAATATATATTAGGAATAAGATAGGTTAGTTGACAATTGGTTATGTGATGTCATTAGTAGAAATTACTCTTGACTCTTGTACTTGTTTTTTCTGGCTTGTTAACTGAACTTGGCTGCCGTTGCGTAAAGGAATTCGAAACTCGAATAGATGGTATATTGTTCTGAATGAATTGTTAGTAACTGTTCTGTTTGCAGTTAAATCCGGCTGATATTCCATCGGTATGAACTGTGTACGACTAGTAACCCGCACTGACGTTAATTGCACTCAAACCGTGTTGCTCATTGTATGCTTTTTCTGTCTGTTATTGAGTTTGCTGAACCACTCTTTGAAATGTACTGATTTGAACATATGCAGGACCATATCTTCTTCAAGTTTCTTGTATTGTCTTTGTATGGCTCTTTTTGTAATGGCCTGGACTGTATGTATTTGGTGGCTTTTGACTGTTTGGAATTTAGGAAGTATATGCTGAACTCTTTATATTATTATATTTTTTGAGTGCAGGCACAGCTTCCCCCCTGCACGATGTCTATTGTAGGCTTCAGTTTGAATGATGCAAATGTGGAGGCTTTGAAGAATGCTTGAAGAATGAAGGATGCAAGGTTGACTAACTTTGGTTCAAAAACAGTTGGCTACTAGTTGATAGTTTAGAATAGGGATTTGCATTTGTCATGGTTTTCTTTGTAAGGTGCAATGTGAAGGATAGGAGTTATTGTAATGAATGGATTTCGTGATTTTGTATGAAGTTTGGAAGATTGCTCTTGGACATGTAATAAGTAATAGTGAATGAGATTGGTTCCTTAATTCTTGAATTTGAACTTTGAAAGATTGTAAAGAACCAATACGAAAAGCTTTGTATTCAGCATAACTCTTTTTTTATTCTGTATTGAATTTACAATGTAGCATGTATGTAATGGATCCCATTTTTGTAGTAGAGCTGACTTTTGAATCCTTGTAATGGGAATGTAATGATTTTTTTTTTTTCACATTTTCAAATAGGATTTGAATTACCTCCTTTCCCTCCAATTAGTGATACTTTAAAATTCAAATCTTCTCCTCCTTTGCCAACTTAGATGAGCACCATAACATATAAGTCAAGTGGTGTACCAAATACTTATATCCAAACTCCATAAAAATCCTCTTGATTACTAAATAAATATGGAAACAAATCTTGATCCAATTGATGTCTTTAATCCATCACTCCTGATTTAATAAACCAATATTATTTTTAATGAATGCATGATGTGTAAATGACCTAAAATGCAAGTGAAGTTAAAAGCAATAAGCCAGTTAATAGAAAAAATGGATGGGCAAATTTTGGGGTGCAACAGCGTCTTGGCTATATTTATACATTTTTGGTCTTCTAGTTGAATGCTTTCAGTGATCCTTTACCTGTAGTGTATTGATTATCTTCAGATTTAGATATCTACAGATTTCCTTCCCTCAATCAATCTATTTCTCTGCATGTATGAACAATTAAAGTATCTTCAATACTTGTTTTACTAATTGAGATGTTGATTGTGAATTCAGATAGTTCTGCTTGGAGGTCTCTTATTTTTGTGCATGACTGAAAGACTGCCTATTTCTTTTGTTGGACTGAAAATGCATTTGGTTCTTCCCAATCAATGTGTGCATTTTCTTTTGCTTGTGTGCTTTCATTGTCCTTTACTATAGAGATGTTGATTTGAATGTTGCTTGAATTTCTTTATTGATACTTGACAACTTTATAATTTTGAAATTGACCTTTCTTACTAATTTCTGAAAGCTATTGAACTTATGCTTCTTGTGTTGTGTGTTCTTAGAGTAGTGAATTACTTTTTTGTAGGAATTGCTTGCCTTTTTATTGGATGGGCTACATGAAGATTTGAATCGTGTGAAACAAAAGCCTTAATGTGAAAGGCATAACACTGTTTGGGTTATGATTCCTATATGTGATAGTTTTCATTGCTTATATGACATAACAATAAATTTGGGTTAAATAATTCTTCATAAATTCTTCATGATCTGCATAGTCATGCCTGCCAAGTCCTGATTTTGTATTTTGTGAATTCTGTGTTGCGTGAGATGTTTCTGTTTACAACAATATGTTATTTGTTCTTTGCAGTTGATTGATGATAATAAGTGGTACCATTTTAATGAAAATACAATTCGGAGTAACAACCAGACTGTTTTAACAACAATTAATCAAAATGTTATAGGTGAGGCTCTAGAAAACCTATTCATGTTAGAGGAGGATGAAGAAGGAGAAGAAGAAGAAAAAAAGTATGTGAAACTAGTTTCAGTTTTTTCATTTATTCAATCAGATTAGTACTATTTCATTTTACCTCTTGAAATTTCGATGTGGATCTTGATTACTCCATTTGATCTTAAGTATAAATTCAAACCACAAATGTACTTTTCCAAATTATATTTTATATCAGATAATACATTTTTTGAAATCTTTATTCGTTGATGATTCTCCAAGGCATCCTTGAATGCTGTGTTACTTTGGTTTTCACTTGTATGAGGTCTATTTGCTGGTTGTGCGTGTTAACTTCGATTGACTTAGCATATCTGTGTGTGCTTTTAGGTTCATTATTATTAATCCAATTGTTTATGTTGTCAAAATTTCGCTTAATGAGAGTTCTTTTCTTTAAGATGAAATCATTCATATTTATCATTAATCGATCAATCTCTGTAAATTGTATTACGTACTACTGTTTGCAAATTTGTTTATTGTTGTTTCATTGCAGGTATGTGGTGTTAGATTTACCTTCACTTCGGAAAGAGATCGAATGCCCTATTTGTCTTGGTATGCAATTTTTAACTCATGCTTGATTGCTTACTTTAATACTGTAATTTTGTTTTGCTAAAAAATGAAAACATATCAAATTGTTAAACGTGCCGGTTAAATATTAGTTGAAGAACAAATGTACATGCATAGATATGGAATTGATGATGTTGCGATTAATGGAACATAACTACATGCATAGCCAACAATGGATTTGTTTCAAACGAATATCAATTATTTGTACCACTTTGTTCAGCTATAAATAAACACCATCAAGCTTGACACAATATTTCAATTTTTTAATGTTAGGTTTGTGTTTGCTCAAATGGAGGTAGATTCATCCAATGGTTTAACCAACAAATCTGAATGATGTCCAGAAACTTTCCACGCCTATGTATAGAGATCATTCACATCAGTAAAGACATATTCATCCTATATTCGAGGAATTCAGCAAGGACCGTCTCCGGCATTCAAAGAACTGAAGAGAGGCACTACAACACCGTCTTTTTTAATTAATTTTGGTTAGATATGACTCATAGTTTATTGATAGGTGAATATGCTGCTCGAGTTGAGTTGCTATGATAAATTGTACCCTGTAAAACATAAATTGTGGCTTAATGTTTTATTGTATAATTAGATTTTAATTTTGACATGGTTAATGTTTTATTGTAGAATTAGATTATAATTATATTTTGACATTGTCACAACTATGCGGCACAAAAAGAAACTGTGGCATACTAAATGGTTTAAAACCGTAAGCAAAATTTAGTCGCGGTTTTAATTATTGGCCATAAACAAATTGTGGCAAGACCTATGCAACTCAACCGTATCTAGAAATTGAGGATAAAGATAAACTGCAGCCTTAATCTAGAAACCTGAACCGTGGCCTATACAAGCCACAGATGTCTATAAAACGTGGCACAAACAACAAAACCGTGGCTTATACTTTAGGCCACGCCTGCATATCCCACAGTCACTTTTCCGTGGCCAAAGCGTTAAACCACGGTTATTTTGCATATAGCCGCGGTTTTATGGTTGTGGCCGATGACTTTTTTTTTTGGGTAGTGTACTTACTATCATTTTAATCACGTAACTTATAGATGCAATGAAAGTCGCTTTTGGAGGGCACAACTTACTTTCTAAAAAAATTAATTAATACAAAGTTGTGCGTCAGTAGTAGACTATATAGATAAAACTAAATAAATACTAATTCATTGCTTTTCTAAGAGAAGCCTCAATTTCACATTAACTAAGACCTTTCCCTAGTAACAAGATAACTTACAATAATTTAAAAATGATTACAAAAGCAATCAATAGTAATATTTCTAACACGTTAGCTGGTGCAAAGTTCTATCTAGAATATCTCTTTAGTTTAGAATTTTTAGTACAACCATTTCAATTATCCTGATAAGAAAAATCAACTACTTAAATTAGGTACTTTTCTTAATGATTTCCGCATTCCTTATGTGTTGTAAATTAGGTGCTAGTTTTTATCACAATTTTGGTATACTGGTTGTTTTGGGCTTCATTTTGTCTTTATATTGTAAAATTAGTCAGAATGAGGTATATATATTATATTTTTATTATGATTTTATTTTAATTAGCATTTTTAAGAGTTATTTCATAGAACTTCATATTCAAATTTTGTGTAACTTAAATTTATTTATTTTAAATTTATTTTGGTGCCATCCAAAAAATAATAGTGATACTACAAAATTAAATACAACTTGCTAGGTCGGTTAAATATATTTTGAAAGTTTAAATTTATTAAGTCGGATGCTAACTAACCGACCTAATAAAACTTTCTTAAGTCAGGTCCAAATCCGACTTAAGAGCTCAAAACTTATGTCGGCAGTTCTTATGGTGGTGTGGTGGCTCTAGTTCGACCTGTTATTAGTAGAGTTAATTCTCCATTTGTGGGTGGTGTTTATCCAGACAAGGAGAATGCTCATAAAAAGCTTTTTGTGGATATAGTGAAAATCCAAGAAACTAACGACTCACATATGTAGACGTCTCTCCCCCCACCTCCGAAGAAACTGAACCCTTTCTCTTCTAGAATTATTTAAGTAGTTCCATCTGTAGGGTAGCTTAATATTTCCACTTCTTGATTGGTTGGAGCTTTCAAGACTCATCTAAGTTTTGAGTTGGTTAGAGACACTTTTTGGATTAATGGTTGTTTGCATATTAAAGCTACTTACATGGGTGGTTTCAAAGTACTGTTGAGTTTCTTAGTGGATGGAGCTTTGCCGGTATTTCTCACTAAAGAAGTTAGGTGGTGGTCTTTAATATTTAATTGTCACTACATCAAATAAGGCATTTAATAGCGCTTTTTATTCTTTTATAACGCTTTTAAGCGCTCTTAAATCTCCTAATACTATAAGTTGGATACATGTGATAAAACTTTCTAAGCGCTATTAAAAGAGAAGACTTTAATAGCATTATTTATTAAAGCGATGTCTTAACCTAGTTTGCGTTGGTTTATACAAAATAGGATTTTATAGCATTTTTATGAAAAGCGTTATTATAGACCCAATCTTTAATAGCACTTTTCGAAAAAGTGCTATTAAAAAAACATAATATTGTACTTGAAGACAACATCCTTAATTGAGAGATCAAAACACCGAGTAGAATATCCAAACTTCTGAGACACATAAACACCACAATAACTGAATTTATGAAGCAAGCCAAACTCGCCTTTGCATAAAACCAGTTCCTGCAATCAAATAATGAAGTTATGTATTTACACAATAGATAATTGAAAGCTATGCATCCCTCATCAAATAATGATGTCAAGTTATTCATTTTTAACTACTGCTATATTCATTTTCTCTTGTTGTTCATCATTTATTTAAGGATTGTTTCTTTCATTCATATCAAGTATTAGTATACTAAGATAAGTTATGATACTAGTATTCATTTTTAAGTTACTAGTGTTCAACTTGTCTCATTTCGTCTGGCTTGTTGGGTATTGAATTGACAGAGGCAGGGTTGGGTATTGAATTGTTTATATATTTCTTCTGGTTTGTTGGTAAGTTATGATAAGTTATGCCACTCATTGATTTTTGAGACTTTGCTGCTTTTAGAGATGACTATGGCTATCTCTGAGCTGCTCTCATTGCCAATGACCATTCATACTTATGTCCTCTCTTTCTATATAACAACAATGATAAAAATCTTCCATCTTTCTTCTTCTTTGGGATATAACAAGGTTGTGATGATTTTTCATGAGGTGAAAGATGTGGTCTCAATTAGAAACGATTTTGTCTATCTTTTGTTCTTATTCTTTTTCCTTTTTATTTTATACTTAAACATGGGATTGAGTAATGAGTCACATTGTGTGGGAATCTAAAAATGCTTCCTTGAAATATGGATTTTTCCATTGCCATTTAGTAAAAAGTTGAATAACAGTGAAGAAAGGTAAATGTGGTAACACACTAGTGAGAATGGTTGCATCAATATTAAATTTGTCTGAAAAACAATGTGTTTCCATTTAATTTGTTAGAACATATGTCGTGATTGTTTTATTTGTCCGCACTCATATTTCAAGCTATTGACAATATTGTTTTATTTTGTTTTTAAGTGACATGAAGAAGCCAAAAGGTTCCGATTTAAGGTTATACCGAATTGGAATGACATTGTAGACATATGTGCGAAAGTAGGGCTAATGGAGTTCAAGTAGAACATGCATTTGAGGCAGACGATGTCACGAGCAAAGAGGTAGTTGAAGATGAAGAAGGGTCCACTATGCATATTGATTTAGAGGAACCAAGTTCCGCAAAAAAGAAAAAAAATGCAACATACTCGTGCTTATAAGGGTAGAGACAAAGAAGGGATGATAAGCTCTATTAGAGAAGTGGCTGAGTCATTGAAAGATTTTGTGCAAGTTAGTAAAAAAAGGATGGAAGGAAATGTTCAAGAAGTGGTGCAAGAAGTGTTGAATAAAATGGAGATGATTGTTGATTGTGATGACACTTTATGCTATGGAGTAATAAATTGGTTGACCGGAAATCTGGACAAAATAGCGATTCTCAAAGCTCTTCCATTGTGGGAGAAGAAAAAGTTTCTATGGGCTTCCATGCCTTGAGACCAAAGTAATATTTTGTCTTGATATTTATTTTAGTTGCTAATATATTAAAAGTAAGATAGAATTTTGCTAACTTTGTATTTTTTATTTTTGTAGGAAAACAATTGAAGGATGAAAGTTTTAGTCGGACTCTCTTATACATGTGTATTTGACATTTATTATGAAATTGCTATATTAGTAGTTTATATTTTAAAGTCGAGTATGATAAAATTCATAATACATTGTTTTATGTTTTTGTATGACATTCTCAAGATAGACATATGATATATGTTTTTTCATATATAGACTTTTATAATACAAAGAACAAAGTTATTTGAGTTATTTATATGTTTTATTTTTTTTATATTTATGCTTTGAAAAAATACAAAAACAAAGGCTTCCAGTATTTAACTTTACATGTATTCATAATGAGTTTGTAAATTTGTTGTTAAATATGATGGATTTGTATACATGAATGCGATTTTTCCTATAAACGTTAAAATATATTTTTTTTAACATTTCAAACTAGTCTTTTTCATAAATTAATTTTAACATTTTAAACATATTTGTATACATGAATAAGATTAAATTTAAAATTGTTTTTTAATATTTTAAAATTGCATAAATTAATTTTAACATTTTAAACATTTTTTTACATTTTAAAAATAAATTAATTTTAACATTTTAAACATATTTGTATACATGAATGAGATTAAATTAAATTTTTTTCATAAATTAATTGAATTACATCACTTTATCCAAACAATAAATTTTGAAAATGAAGCAATTCAAATACTTCATCCAATCAATAAATTTTGAAAATGAAGGGAATTCCATGAAATTTCAAAATTCTTTGAATTTCCTATTACCTCATCCAAACACACTCTTAGGAAAATTGAATCCTAAGAAGAACCACTTTTGTATATAAATAATTGAACCAAGGAATAACCATTTGAAAAGGTATCTTATGCAATACTTTTTTTCTCTACTTTTGAAGCATGGTATAAAGGAAGAATGTTAGCCGTTTCAAATGCCATGTTGCACTAGAAATCTTGCAGGTAGCTTGGGAGCCTCTTGATTCTGGTTCATTTCCTGGTGGAAATAACTTCAAAGGGGGTAGAATTCTCATGGGAAGTCATGTTAGTGGCAGGGGTAACCTCAGTAAAAGTGTGAGTTTTTTTTTTAATAAGAAACTCTTGTATTAAGAAAATGAGTACTAGGGGTACTCCAACCCGTACAAGAAAATCAAGACCAATGACTATGAAACAACAACAGACTCGATTGCACAAACTCGGGTTAGATGTGATTATCCTTATCAGGGATGTCAAAGAAGACTATGTCCTTAAAATTGTGACATTATTATGATTGTCATTACTGGAACTCAAACTAGTATAGGGAAATACAGCTTCATATTTAAATAAAATAGACAAACCCTTTAGTTAAGCTTGAATTTTAGAAAAATACATGTCTTACAAGACTACCAATGAGTTAGGTCTTATTCTCCAACTTGAACATGTCTTACAAGAAAGAACAATTATAATCAATGGATAGAATCCAGTTCCATACATCTTTGTCAATTTGGCATGACCATGACGCATCACTAACTACATGGGAAGACAAAACAACTATCCACACAACTTACCTTAATTTCAACCATGAGGTCAAGGTTAATGTTTATGGGGATCGTATTATAAGGAATTGAGAAAAATGATCGATCATATAACATATGAATCTCATGCACTAGAGGACAAAATAGTCGTTAAGAAATGTGGTTAGGTCAACCCTATAAAACCGGCTTGTAGGATGAGGATTGTCCGATGTGGGACTCTTAATACACCCCTTACGGAATGGACATCTAGAGTGTGGAAATAAATGGTGGATGGCCTGAGAGAGGAAACCTGATAGCAGGTGGCCCACGAGATCTTAAACCTGACTCTGATACCATGTTAAGAAATGTGGTTGGGCCTAACTTAATCCTACAAAACTGGCTTGTATGATGAAGATTGTCTCCACCTATAAAGGCATGTTCAGGTCATATATTGTTTGATATCGAACTCTTAACAATAGCTGTGAAACTCATGCACTTGGTTAAAATCTGTTTGACGAGTGCTTTTATAATGAAATATGATTATTTGATCCCTCGGTTATAAAGAAACATCGAAGGATTAGTTCCTTTAGTTTACACTTATAAACAAATAAAAACATAAACTGCAATAGCTGGAATTCGAAGCGTGTATTGATTTGTTTGTACCCTCGGTTTTCTTAACAACTGAGGGAATATATTGTTTTTATTATTATAAAAAAATAAAACATGGCGTGCCTAGGCATAATACCTCGTTTTTTTCTGGATGACATGAAAGTTTCGTCATGAAATGTATTATTTGTAGTAGTGTGTTCTGCCCTTCATCGACGCTAACACCCTTTAGCGTCCAATTTTGTCTTTTTAGTGAGGGCTTTAGGTCGATGCTAAAATGGAGTTTTCTTGTAGTGGTTGCTGGTTATAAGTAAAAATGTGTCAATCTCTCCCAGCGTTGCGTTACAACTTTCAAGAGTAACACATAATGCACCAATTCCCCTAAGAAGCAGCGTCCCATCCTAGACGTCCATGTCCACAGATACCATGGCTGAATAACAACATATATCACAAACCCTCATCATACAAAGCAATGAGAGGGGCCTGGGAGGCAATTTCTTTGAGCTAGCCGCAAGACCCAATACGAAAAGTCCAATAGCGAAATAAGCAGCTATCCCATTTAGAGTCATAAAGTATCCATAATGAGGATACCATGTCAATCTCTTATGATCCATCCTTCGGGTGATCGCATCCCACACACATGCAATTACCAACCATCTCCCCTACTTAAAGAGGAAAACACACCACTCTTTAGGTATCAAAATCATTTCCATTAAAATTCCACGTTTTCACACTCTTATTGACATAAGCGTTGGAAGACTAACTTTGCAGGTTAGTCTCTATTCTAAATTATTAATAATAATTAATAATATGAGTGTGTTCCAAAATGACAAAGAAAATATGCTATGATTTGAATTTTGAATTTGGAGAGTGGCAACTCTTCATGTAATGGTGCAACCGTTGGTGAACCATGTTGTGGGCCAAAAGTGATAACTCTTGGAAAAGAAATTGTTTCACCAAGGGTCGCTACCTTGTGAAACAATATCAGCATGGCCTATAAAATCATAATTTCGGATTCAGAATTCTTATAAAAAAAAATGCAAATCCTCTAGAATAATTCCAGAGCACTCTTCGCTACATTCGAGTTTTCGCCGGTCTTGCGCAAACTCGAGAAGGCTGAAATATCCTGGGTATTCCTGCGTAGAAACTCCAAGACAATTTGGGAGTGCTTGAAATACTATAAGGAAAGTGTTCCGTACACGATTTTAGTCTCGATTCCATTCGGTTTAAATTAATTTTCTAACAATCTTATAGTATTTTCAAATAATGGCTATTGAGGCTTCCGTTTCAAACATCATAAGATAAATTATTGTATCGTCGACACATTCTAAATGCAGGAAGAATCTAGCTTACAAATTCGAGTAAGTTTTTATTATTTTTCATTTAATATTGAAACATTATTGAATTATTGAATAGAAAAAAAAAGGTCTTGGAATGATATATTGGGTTCTATCATGAATATAGCGTTGTATATGTTTGGTTATATTGATTTTTTTTTTTTAACTACTGCTCACATTACTTATTATATGGTATTAACTACTTTAAAGAGTATTTTGAAACAATTAATACTCGTTAGTAAAAGGAATATTTATTATTTTAATATTATTTATCAATTTGTTTATCCTTTTGATATTCTCACAGTGGCTGTAGTTTCAACTTTGCTATGTCATGTAGAATTCTTTTTGAATCAATATATTAGACTAGTTATTCTATCTAAAGATGATTGGAGTTTAAAAGAAATTATTGAAATGGTGCTAATTGTATATTTTTTGTATTTTCATCTTCTTTGAAATAATTGTGTCTAAATGGAATATATCTTCGATGGTTGTTTCTCTACAGAATATCATTTTCCTCAATCTATTATGTTCTAAAAATTGCAATGTCTATAATAAAAAAAAAGAAAAAAAGAAATTCAGTTTGAGAGATACCATCTGTTCTCTAAACAATGTGCTGCATCATCAACAACCCTTAAAATATATATATGCTGTAGGAAATTGAAATAATATTGATATATACGTTGCGTAACAAAACGGTGTCCCCAAGCAGTGTAGTGTAACGAAACAGTGTCCCCAAGCAGTGTAGTGTAACGAAACAGTACGTGTGTGTGTATATATATATATATATATATATATATATATATATATATATATATATATATATATATATATATACACTAACTTTAATTTATCCTTCTTAAAAGATGTTTTAGTATATGTATATATATGCATAAAATATACTTTGTTCTAGTTTTAATAATTATATCTCTTAAATTATAGTTTTCTATTTGAGTATAAAGATATAGTAACAGTACATAATGTTAGAATTGTTTAAAATGATAAATTATATTTTTTGAAACATTTATATGGAAGAGACATGAGCATATTAATTTATTAATTTTAAATTATCATCAAAATAGAAATGATTAATTCATTACTGTGTATAATTATAAATCTTGTAAATGAATTTTGATTTGGATGCTACGTGAATAATATTTTGTGAAACTTATTATTATAAGACATATAAAGATCATTCAAATTGATTCATAACGAGATGTAGAATTTTGAGAATCTTATCGTGGAGGATAAGGAATTTGATATTCCTACAAATAGGAACCCCGTGAGAAAGGTTCTCCGTGGATTGTTGAAACACAAATCGAAAGTTCGTCAATGATTGTTGAAAAACAAATCGAACTTAGAATAAGCAGAAAGTCTGAATAAAATCACTTTTCGACTTATTTCTCTTGTGTAAAAGGAAATAGTGAAAGTTTTGTTCGAAATGTTTTTATTCTTTATGTGGAAGACGATCCTAAGAATTATAAGGAAGCAGTAGCTTCAAAGGACTCTATTTTTGAAATAATGATATCCAAGATGAAACAGATTCAATAAAGTCAAACCATATTTGAGAACTGTCGATCTACCTAAAGGATCAAGACCCTATTGGAGGCAAGTGGGTGTTTAGAAGGAAGTATCATCGTAAAGATACACTAAACACCTACAATGATAGATTAGTAACCAAGGGTTTTAGACGAAAGAAAAATGTTGATTATTTCAACACATATGCACCGGTAGCAAGGATGACGACAATTAGGAATATTGTTTGCATTAGTTTTTGCATGAACTTATAGTTCATCAAAAGGATGTCAAAATGACATTCCTAAAATGGAGATCTCGATGAGGAGATTTACATTGAGAAATCAGAAGGTTATATACTTCCTGTTAATGAACAAATAATGTACAAGCTTGTTAAATCCTAGTATGGATTAAAACAAGCACTGAAACAACGACATTAAAAGTTTGACTTTGTCGTTGTAAGATTTTCCGATTAAGGAGGAAACACAAACTAAAGGGGAGACACAAGTTAGAGAGAGAATTTTCAATCTTATCAAAACAAGAATTCAAAGAGTTTGTCATCATCCAAAAGGGGGAGATTGTGAAGAATATATCTTATATCTAGTTTTGATGAAGACAAAGGTTATCAAAGAAGAAAATGATCAAAAGTGTCATGCACATCAATGATGAAGTTGACCAAGAAGGTTTAACATAGAAATTCAAGTGAATATTTGAGAGAAGTGAACACAACCAAGGTACTCATTGCAATTTATACTATACTACTTTAAATTGCTCATAATTTTATCTCTCACTTCATTTAAAACCTTCTTGCATCATCATGCATAATTATCGAAAAACCTTCTTCATCTAATTCTTGTGACAAGTGTTTATACACAAAGTTGTGTGAGAACATTGTGATTTTCTTGTCTCCATGTTGATTATATGTTGATCATTATCAACGAGATGAATGAAACTTTAGAAACAAAGAGGTTTCTAGATCCGACATTCAAGATAATAAGATCTTGAAATGATAGACACCACTTTCGATCAAAGTAAAGCGAAATAGTGGGGGTTAAAAATATATTGAGAAAACTTCCACATTCAAGATGAAAGATCTTGGACTAGTTGACACTCTTTAGGGATCAAAGTAATGCAAAAAATAGAGGGGGTTATGAACTTAGTCAAATACACTTTGTTGAGAAAGTTCTTGATAAGTTCAAACTGTCACGTTTCAAGAAAGTGAATATTCAATTTGATCTTAGTGTCAAAATGATGATGGAAGAGCTATGGCTATATTAGAATACACAAGTGAAATTGGTTTTCTAATGCAATGTACTATATACAATATAGTAGTTGCAAATAGTAAATGAGTAGATTTAGTAGCAATCCAAATGGTGAGCACTCGAAGGACATCACAAGGATTTTTATTATCTTTTAAAACCAAATCTTGACCTCCATTATGGTAGGTTTCCTGCCGTATTAGAAGGATATACCAATATGAGTTGGATATCGAGTGTTGGAGATCATATATTTACAACTAAATGGATATCTACATTAGTTGGGGGTGAGATTTCTTGGAAGAGCAAGAAACAAGCGTGCATCACTATCTTGACCATGAAGCCATAGTGTGTGGATATCGCTTCCACTGGTCAAAGAAGTTAATTGATTGAGGGACCTTCTGTTGGAAGTTCCATTGGCTATAGACAATGTTTCAAAGGTGTTAACACAATGTGACAGTTAAGTGTAAAATGAAAAGTATAGTTACTGAGGCCTTAGACATTCTTTTGTGAGAAAATTGATAAAAAATGTAATCATTTCATTCACATATATACGATCGATCTATAAATTGAATGATGCATTTACTAAACTACTGGCCAGGGATTTAGTAAAGACAACCTCGAGAGGTGTGAGGTTGAAACTCCTTGAATAAGCGTTCCGACAATGATAGCAACCCAATCTGAAGTTAATACATCTTAACCTAAGATTCAATGGGTAACAACAAGTCGTTGATTTGGAAGTTGGTACAACATTTTGTGACAATGTTGACTATTATATAATTGAGGGTTGAGTTTTTTAAAAACTCTTAATGAAGTTCTATATCGAGGAGGATATGTATCTCAAGAAATAGATACAAACTGAACTTCACCTATATGAATTTAAAGATGGTGCCGTCTTAAAGTGAGAGTCGGAGTTTCTCTCATGAAAAATTCATGAAAACAGGAAAAGCACATGGCCATAAATAGTGCTAGGCGATATATGTAGGCGAAGAACCTTTAAATAGTGTGTGTATAGTAACGCCGGTCTGATCACATGGGATAACGGTTCAAAGCATAGCTACCTAACGTTCCGATTAGGCTTTGCTTTGTCTTTACTAAGGTTAAGTTCAAATTGAAAGATACCTAACTGTATTAACACTCTTTTGCTTTCTATATTCTGGAATTAGACTTGTCATTATTAGAACAAGTGGGGGATTGTTGCAAATTATTAATAATAATTAATAATATGAGTGTGTTCCAAAATGACAAAGAAAATATGCTATGATTTGAATTTTGAATTTGGAGAGTGGCAACTCTTCATGTAATGGTGCAACCGTTGGTGAACCATGCTGTGGGCCAAAAGTCATAACTCTTGGAAAAGAAATTGTTTCACCAAGGGTCGCTACCTTGTGAAACAATATCAGCATGGCCTATAAAATCATAATTTCGGATTCAGAATTCTTATCACAAAAAAATGCAAATCCTCTAGAATAATTCCAGAGCACTCTTCGCTACATTCGAGTTTTTGCCGGTCTTGCGCAAACTCGAGAAGGCTGAATTATCCTGGGTATTCCTGCGTAGAAACTCCAAGACAATTTGGGAGTGCTTGAAATACTATAAGAAAAGTGTTCCGTACACGATTCTAGCCTCGATTCCATTCGATTTGAATTAATTTTCTAACAGTCTCCTCTCTACCACATTAGAAATCGTGAATCACCGCAACAAATTGCAAACTCATCCTTTACGATCACTAACCAGTTCAAGAGTAGAATAGAAAGTGATAAAAAAATTATTTACTACATAATTTTAGGATATGCAAAATACAACTACTTTATTATCATGACTACTTTTACATCAAGAATAACAACCATAAAGAGGAGAATTCACATTTTAAAAATAATATCAAGAGTAACCACAGAACAAACTCTAGACTCACAAAACGTTAAATTTTGCTTTAAATTATTCTTCATATTTAGATTCTTAGTTTTCTAAATACTTTTTTGAAGAGAGAGAAAGATAAATTAATTCTCATATGCTCATTTATTTTTTACTATTTCTATAGCCCATGCATTGATGCATTGATTGCACACACTCCATACTTTTTACCGGTCTCCCTTTTGATAAACATATAGCCATTCTTTCCCCATTTTGTGCCAATTGAATTCTTCACAATCCAATATTTGTCATTATCTACAGAATCATAACCGACTATTACCATAGAGTGACTTACATCCATTGAATCCAACGGGCACTCTTGACCTCTAAATACTCCCTGCCATAAGATAAATATGTTCTTCATTAACAAATATAAAAGAATATATATCTGCAGTATTCTTTTCAATATAACGTACTCTTTTCAATATAACGAGTATATAAAGCTATAATCCAATAATCACCCAATTATTTTTAAGGGTTAAATACGTTTTTAGTCCCTATAAATATAAATATGAAACCCTGTATTTTTAGTCCCTATAAATACGTGACCCTGTATTTTTAGTCTCTGTAAATTTTTTCTTCAATGAATGGTCCTTATAAAATTAGTATGCACCTAGTTTTTGTCTCTATTGTCAAACTAATGTGTATTTTAGAATGATTATTTTGCATACATGTTCATAATGTTTTAAAAAGTTCTTGAAAAAAAAACCTCAATATTTAATTTCTAAGTTGAGATTTTCATTACTTTTATCATTATTTTTTTGAAATTTGAAAAATTTATATTTAATTTTTCTCGTTTTAAAAAATTCTATTGATAAATAAATATTTTAAGTATTCTAAACATATATAAAAAAAATTATTCAAAAATTTAAAAATTAATGAGTAACTAAACAGTTTTTAAAATTTTAAAAAATAGGAGGGACTGAAAATGCATTCATAAAAATTTTAGAAATCCTATTCATTGAATGAAAATTTTATAGGGACTAAAAATGCAGAATCGCATATTTATAGGAACTAAAAACGTATTTAACCCAAGATAAAATACCTACATCTTCAATATTAAGATAGGTGTTAAATGGGTGTAAACAAAATGTCATGAATAGAAACTCTACTTTATATGACTACTTACACCGGTGTAATGTTGAAACTCTTGTGTCGCTGCATAAATACCAACGTTCAGAGGTTGCTTCGCAATTGAACACAATAGACCGTTCTCCGATCTCTTCACGAGATGATGTGATTTAATGTGATTAGTTGCACTATTTGAAATATACATTTCAAAAAAAAAAAAAAGTTGACAAAAATTAATACAATGCTTAAACTAAAAAATACAAAATGAAATATTAATAGTTTTTTTTTTTATTACAAAGAGAGCCGAAGCCCGGAAATATTAATAGTTTTTAATGTGTGATGGATGCTATATAATAATTAAAAAAAGTTAATAGCAAAACAATAACTATATATATATATAATGGTAAAATTGTTAGAAATTAAGAACCGTGGAGTTTTTGCAAACACCCTTGTTAGCTGTATAAGGATAACGATCTTGTGTTGCAATGCCTTTGTTTCCTTCTACCCAAATGAATGCTTTGTTTACATTTCCTCTCAAACAATTTCCATATGGTTCACAATCTAGAAGCTCTTGATCTGAAAGGCTGATAAGCTTCTTCGTCTTATTGCAACTATTCCTTCGATAGCGGCAACAGTGGAGAATGCCCAGCAACAACCTAATAAAATAAATAAAATATAGTTAGTGATGGATCTTACCTAAAATTCTAGAGGAGCTACGTATACTATAATTGGAATTTAATAACTAAACCACATTTGTTCTTAAATATAAGATCTTTTAAGTTTTTTTAATTTCTTTTTTTAAAAATTATTTTCCAATTTCAAAATATATTAATGATTTTGTAAACTTACCACAACTGCCTTGATCCTTAACAGGAGTGACAGCTCCTTTCAACCTCCAGTCCAATTTTAGAGGTGGTTTACTAAATGTTAATTCATCAACATCATCATTCACAATATCCATGTTATCACTGTTCATGGTCATGTATGTTTCCTTGAATTCCATGAAGCTCAAATCAGCAAAATTGGTCAGACCGAGAATAGCGCTATGAGGTGAGTCTCTGTTTGCATTACTCTCAGTAATATACTTCAAATTTGTAACAAAAGTATCAAATTTCTTTGCCATCTCTTCTAGGTCACTGTAGACTCGTCCATGTTCTTTCTTCCATATTTGAAATAATTGTATAGTATTTTCTTCATTAGGAAGTTTATCAAGTTTAGGACCCAATATGGAGGTGTACTTACTGCTTGGGATCTCAAACCTTGAAGATATATTCAAGATATCTTGATTTTCATAAGTGTTTTTATTTTGAATAGCAAAATATATATATATATATATATATATATATATATATATATATATATATATATATATATGGACTTGGATCCTCTGCTTCAATTTTCTCTCCTTCCCTCTCCATCCTCTCTATCTCCCTCTTAATCTCACTCTCACTCATCAATAAAAAACAAAATTTAATCAAGAGAGAGAATGAAATTAAGAGAGAGATAGAGGATGGAGAGGGAAGGAGAGAAAAATGAAGGAGAGGATCCAAAGTAATATATATATATATATATATATATATATATATATATATATATATATATATATATATATATATATATATATATATATATATATATATATATATATATATATATATATATATATATATATATATATATATATATATATATATATATATATATATAAGAATGCAGTGAAGATGATGAGGAGGAGAAATTGGTTAGAGGTGTTTGAAATCCTCATCTTTTTTTAGAAGTAAGTTGAAGATAAATTTTCTAATGGAAAGATGTGTATTCTTTAAAAGACATTTATAGAATATAAGTTGGGATTTGTATGCTTTAAAAGTTTTGAGATGCTTTGTATGGAAATCAGTTTGAGGTAGTTTATATTGTTTGGTATCATGAAGTCAATTGTTAGTCAATTTATTGATCTAATATAAAAATGTGCTTTATTATTTTAAGTAGTTTTGTTTCATACTATTATAAAATGTGCTTAATTATTTTAATTTTTGTTTCATACTATTATAAAATGTGCTTTTTAATAATTATTTAGTCCTACTGATTTATCAATAAATAATTTTAATACTCCATAATATTAACTAATAATTTCAATTTTTCATGAATAAGAGAAACAAAAATAGACAAATGGAGTGGGTCTCTTCTGCATAGTCTTATTTTATTCTTTGATGGAATGCATAGTCTCTTTTTTAATCATAGAATGCATAGTCTTATTTTATTGTGTTCAATGAGAGATCTTAATCTATTCAGACCATTGACATGGTTAATAGAAAAGTCTGTTTCTCATTATGACAGTGGCTTCCATGAAGAACAATGCTAACATATGTGCTTACGCTAACAATGCTAATGCTAACATGTAACGGGTGGGCAGACCTCTCTAGCACGTCCAAGAGAAAAACAAAAATGTCTCGTCTGTCTATTTTGTGAGTGAGGGGTTTAAAAGGCACCGTGTTAGAATTAAATCGATAACGATTAATTAAATAGGGTAACAAAGTATAACATATAATTTAATGTCGAAATTAGATAGTCATACAAGTATGTAAATAATTGAAGAATATATAAGTTGATTTTAAGAATACCTCAATCCATTCAAAAAGTTTTTATCGGCGATCATCCTAAAGGTTAAGAAACCAACAACGAATACTTGATGACTTGAGTGACTCTTCCTTAACCAATACTAGGTATGGCTTGTGTGGCTCTTTCTTAACTGATACTCATAGTGCCTTGTGATAATGACAACGTTCAATTCAAATCAAGTAATTTGAAATGTGAGGACAAAGAAATAGTAGCAACCAAAATAAATGACTTTCAGCAATTATAATCAATAAGCAGAAGATATAACATAATAAGGCGAAAAGTTTCTTTACTCAGTTCAATCAAAAGATCTACGTCTGAGGGGGAGAAAAACTCTCCAATTCATCACTATACTCAGAAAATTGTTACAAGAGGATTGCAAATGAGTTTCAAGAAAATAGTCTTCGCCATCAGAGTTCCAAAAAACAAACCCTTAAGCCTCCCAAGAACAAACCCCTATTTTCTACCCAAGTGTTTCTCAACCTCTCAAACTCTCAATATATGAATCATTCAAACCCAAGTATCAAGAATTTTGTCTGAGCCTTATAGATAACTCTAAAAGGCCCCCTTGATTTCTAAATCCACTACTACGAAAAACACCTTCGGTAACACAATATTACCACGAAAATTTATCTACTGTAGTCATATCTCATTTTTTACGCGCTAATATATATTTTTATTTTATTAAGAAAATTTTCATCAAGGTTCCTTTAAATAACTGTTGTCATATAATTTAGATGACAAGTTTCGAATGTCAACATCAACATTTTTCCATTTTTTCAGTAAAAATAAGCGTGTGTCCTTTAACATTTATTTTGATTTAAAAATTTAAAGTATAACAACTACGGTTATTTCAAAAAATTGTGGTTATATGTTTCATATTTCACTACGGTTAAATCATGCAATCGTTGGGAAATTGTTTCCCACAAAATTAAAACATAACAAGTACTTTATTCCTTTCATAACACCAATGGGTGCCCTAGCGAATGAGACGACATCTTCAGAAGTGAAATCTTCACCATCCTCTTCGAATATCATTTATTGTACGTTAGAGAACAAGAGAAGAGCGCACGATAGCAAAATATTCACCATCTTCATTCATTTTTGGAAGCGAAATCTTCACCATCATCTTCGAATATTATTTATGGTACGTTACCATACTCTTCTGAATGTTTATTCTCCGTCAGGGTTACTTGTTTTTTTTTCTAAACGTGTAAATGATGCTTTTGTTTACGTGATATTTCATGAGTCAATGACTTCTATTTATGGTCTTTGAAATTGTCTTGTGTATTATTCATGTTTTATACTGATTTTGTAAATATGCTTTAGATTTCGGTGTTGGATATGCATATGCATATAATCATATTAGGATGTTGTGTGTGTAGCATTAGTGTGTCATTCACATTAGTCTTCTGATATAAATTTCAGAATTCGTTATGTATCGTAGTTAGATGAAATCTGATAGATTAGGTCCGATATATGAGAAAAGAGTTCTTGAATTCCTTGAATTTGCCAAAAAATATGTTCCCGACAATAATGGTATATTTTTATTGTCCTTGTGTTATTTGCGGGAATATCAACAAACCGTCGAAAAAAGAATGGAATAAGTAAAAATTATACAATATGGGCGTGGCATGGAGAAGTGGATGATAAATGAAATGAGATGTCCCAAATGGGTGAAGGTCATGAAGATATGGATGATCGACTAGAAGATACGATTTGTGATATGGGAGAACCGTCTTATATGAAAGCCCATATTTTTTTATCATTTATGCAGTGTCAAAGATGCGCCTTTATATAAAGGGTGTATCAGGTTTACACAATTGTCTGCGTTGTTAAAATTATTCAATCTAAAAGTAAGAAGCGGGTGATCGGATAAAAGTTTTATATAATTACTTGATTTGTTGAAACAAATGCTACTAGAAGATAACAATTTTTCGGATCGTTGTTATGAGGCCAAGAAGATATTGTGTCCAATGGGTTTGGAGTATGTAAAAATACATTCATGTCCTAATGATTGCATATTATACAGGAAAGAGTATGAAAATTTGGATAAATATCCAGAATGTGGTGAGTCGTGCTACAAGTTGAAGAACAATAATGGTGATGACAATGACAATGCTGATAAGAAGCGTCCTCCTGATAAAGTGTTATGGTACTTGATCGGCAAAATAGTAAATGTATTATTTTGTCTATGTAGTAATAAAGGAGGAAATTCCTCGAATGTTGATCTCAAGGACTGTGTATCAGTATAAAGTTCAAATTCTCGTTCAATTAAACAAAAAATAAATGTTGGTTTTGATTTGTAAAATTATGAAAATAAATGCGAATAAGATAAAGGATGAGGTTTTGGTTTTGGAAGATAAAAGTAACTTGCTAGGGAAGGTGTATGACTCACTCATGTAACAACTCTGACTTATTATTTCAACAACATATTTTAAAGAATCAATTACCGGTTCTTAAGGGTATTCACTCCTAAGTCTTTAGTGAGCAAACTTTTAAACATTCAATCCAAGCCCCTATGTCCATAGAAATTAGGGATGAAATTAAGCATTATACTATCAAGAATAGTCGATGACTATAGAGTATCCCTAGTCCTAAGTGATATTAACTATAACATATTCTCATGAAAGAATTATCAATGGTGGCCCAACCTAATTGATAATCATACAATAATTTCAATTTGTCTGAGAGAAAAAGCATTAAGAACATCAAGAGAATAACTTAATACTGAAAAACTAATTATCATTGCAAATACTAACTCAGAGTCATTACAAGTTTAAATTAGGGACACCCCTTTGCATTGGGGGGGGGGGGCTTAGCTACTGCTAGGGTGTCTCTGTCTGTACTGTTCAAAGAAAACAAATATAAAATAGGGACAATACGAGAATTGAGATGAAAATTGATCTTCAATCGCTTCCGTTAATGAAAACCTTCTTCTCTCCCAAACCCTTTTTTTCTCCAATCTTCAATCGTGTATTCTTCTTTCCAAAAAGTCCCCTAATTCTTCTTCAAAACTCATTTAAATAACACACATTCACTTAGGTTGATGGAAATTCCAAAAACACCCTCGCAGACCAACTACGGAGCAAAATACCAAAAATTACTGAAATCCGCGTCGCAACCCAACACGGACCGTGTTAGGCAACACGGGCACTCGTGTTGGGTCTTTGTCTATTTATTTTTCTTTTGAAGTCCCAGGACGTGCAACACATCCCGTTTCAGTGGACACAACCACCCGTGTTACACGACTGACTTCCACTTTTTCTGAACTTCGTCCCAGCCTTCCTCATGACACAGCCCGTGTCAGGTGACACGATCATCCGTGTCAAGCCTCCTAAAGCATTCTTTTTGTACTTCCTCTGAAACTCTGAGTTTTGCACTAATTTACCCCGATTTAGTCATCTGAGACTAAAAACAGTAAAACATAAAATGAAGAAGAATGCAATAAAATTCTTAACAAAGTAAGGTAAAGACAACTAAAGTCAACGATAAATAAATGAGTAAAAACCAATATTCAACTTTCCCAAACTTAAACCATTGCATGACCTCAAGCAATCAATACAAAAGCTCTTGAAAAGCAAAGTATCACAATATTCATACGCGAGACTTCTGTTCACATTGATCAAGAAACAGTTTGTCCGACATTCACATGACGCGAAGAGTTTCCGCGAGAACATTTTAAACCTGAGCTCCCCTTTCGGATACCTCTATAACTATGCTTTGTTCTTAAGTCTTTTTTTGATTTTCTTCCTTTTTCATTAGGACAATCAAATTAAGGCAATGCGAATTTATGATGATCATCACATGCATGGGACTAATCAAGGCTTTTTTATTTTATTTTGGCACCAAATAAGTAGCAATTTAAGATAACGATGAAATCATGCAAACACTACAAAGTTAGTATAATTTCCTTGATCCTTAACAGGAGTGACAACTCCTTTCAACCTCCAGTCCAATTTTAGAGGTGGTTTACTAAATCTTAATTCATCAACATCATCAATCACAATATCCATGTTATCACTGTTCATGGTCATATATGTTTCTTTGAACTCAATGAAGTTCAAATCAACAAAGTTAATCAGACCAAGAAGAGAGCTATGAGGTGAGTCTCTCTTTGCGTTGGTCCCTACGATATGCTTCAAATTTGTATTAAAAGTATCAAATTTCATCGCCATCTCTTCTAGGTCACGGTAGACTCGTCAATGTTCTTTCTTCCATACACTAAATAGTTGTATAACATAATTTTTATTAGGAAGTTTATCAAGTTTAGGACCAAATTTATTGCTTGGGATCTCAAACGTTGAAGATACACTTATGATATCTTCATCTTCATAGGTATTTTTATTTTGAATATATATATATATATATATATATATATATATATATATATATATATATATATATATATATATATATATATATATATATATATATATATATATATATATATATATATATATAAGCATGCAGTGAAGATGACGAGGAGGAGAAATCGATTTGATGTGATTGAAATATATATATTTTTTTTTAAAACTAAGTTGAAGATAAAACTTTGTATGGATAGATGTGTCATTTCAACATATTTATAGAATATAAGTTGAAATGAACATTTCTACTTGGTAGTTTTGTATTTTTTTAGTACGATGAAGTCAACTGTTTGCCAATTTATTGATTTAATTTAAAAATGTGCTTTATTATTTTAAGAATTTTTGTTTCATACTATTATAAAATGTGCTTTATTATTTATTTATTTATTTCTACTAATTTACCAATAAATAATTTCAATATTCCATAATATTAACTAATTTTTTCATTTTTTTTTTGTGAATTTGTCAAACAAAAATAGACTGGGTCTCTTTTGCATAGTCTTATTTTATACTTTGGAATGCATAATCTTTTTTTACTTATAGAATGAATAATCTTATTTTATTGGTTAGGTTAATCGAATGTCAATATATATATATATATATATATATATATATATATATATATATATATATATATATATATATATATATATATATATATATATATATATATATATATATATATATATATATATATATATATATATGCTAGTCGGTAGCTTCCGTGAAGAACAATGCTAACATGTGATTAGGGGGTGTCAAAATGAGTCGTGATTGTAACACCTTTTTTCTAACCCTAAAATAAAAATAATTATACACAGAGTATTCATATGCATATAATAAAAAAGGCGTCACATGTTATTTTCATTGTAATGAAAATTTAAAACAAAACATACAAAACATGCACTAATCATATCGTAACACAATTTGACACTTCATGCTTTCATATATAATGCATATCTCACGCGGAAGAATAAATACAACTCAGACAATTTCAATGAATATATCTCATAATATATTCATCTACCAATTCAAAATAACATACTCATTATGCTATATGAAATCCAAGATCTAGGCAACATAGCATTTAACAACATATCCGAATATCATGTCAAATACGAAAAAGATAACAATGTCCAAATAATTAAAACATGAGTTCAACTAACCCCTCTCAAGTGTTACATGACCAGAGCATTCGACTCTCTACCTAATAAAAAGATAAACCAAAACTCCTCGGCTAAATCCTCAGATAAGCTCACTACTCGTCGGAACCTGCACGATGTCACTATGAACATCGTTCAAACAGAAGGGTGAGAATTCAAATTATTATAGATAAACATAATAATAGGAAATGCAAAACACAACAAGAATACATTTCACAGGTTCATCACTCTTCTCAAAACATGCTTTCATATATCATATATCATATATCATATATCATATATCAAGGTTAACATGTTTAGCTCATTCAACCAAGTTCCAAAACTTGAGTAATCATAACCAATTACCAAAATCCAACAGTTGTAATCCAACAATGAAATACAATCAAGTATACAATATCAATTCACAACAATCCACATATATGCATATCCACCAATAATCATTTCACAAAATCATATCACATAATTACACACAACAAAATTCACACCGACACGTGCGACTCAAGTGTGACTCTATGCGATATGCATGTGGATCCCTCTGTTATCATTTCCGGCAAGCCGATTGTCATTCTCTACAGACTAGATAACAACCTCAAAGCCCCATACTCGTTAGGTTTGGGACAAACAAATAATCTCCACGAGATTATCCGACATTGCCTCTTTCAAAGACTCATGCTTGTGTAAGTGTGCAACACAACAAAACTCATGCATTTAAGACAATCTCTACCTCTTAAACTACATAATCAAATCTTTTCAAACATTGCACAACATTACACAACATAACTTCAAACCAATCCTCAATCATCAATTAGCACATAGCAATTCAATCACATATATCATGGTTATCATATCACATAATACATCCATGAATATTAGCCACAAATTCATTCATCCATAACACACACTTTCATAATTACATGTTATCCACATATTAACAACATAATTAATTCAATAAGTATCAAGCAATCCTATTCTATCACATAGAATATCAAATTAGCTTCCTAACGCTTCAATTGGCACATAAAAAGAAGTTACAGATCAAAAGTTATGACATATAGAAGTTTCATAAAATTTTACACAGCAATGTTCGCTCAGCGGCCTCCCAGCGCGCTAACTACAACTAAAAATAGAAAGTTAGGTTTTTAAAATCTCGCTTAGCGGACCAAGTTCGCTTAGAGGACACGCGATTTTCTAAATTTGCTCCCAGACTTCACTTAGCATCCTGAGCTCGCTTAGCGGACACGCAAAAATGCAGAAAAATTGCAAAGAACTCAGTTCTGCAAAATGGTGATTCTACCACTCCAAATCACTTTCATACAACAAATAATAGCACATACAACCAGCATTTAGCATCTATTATCAATAATCTATACTAAAAATATGTTTAATAGCACAAATCTCATGAATCTAGCATAAACCCTAACATTTTCCATCCATGAAATTGAAAGATGAATAGATTATACACAAACATAAACACCACATTACCCAATCATATAAACCTATATTAATTTGGATTCTAACCCTTACCTCAAGTCAATCTCCTCCTCTCTTCAAGAATCTCACAATCCTCTTCTCTTCTCTCTTCTACTCTTCTTTCTCTTTTTCCCTCAAAATGAAGTTATGAGACTAACCTAACTTTCCTTACTATCTTTCTCAAATCAAATGAGCTTAACCCACTAATCCACTCAATGTTATATTTTTAACACTTAAGCCCAATAATATATTGTCTCATAATATTTACTAATATTTCAATTAATCCAATTAGCTTAAACTCAATTAGATAATATCATACCAAATAAATAAATAACATGAACAATTAGTAAAAACACCAAATAACATTAATTAAATAGATAACTAATAAAATCGGGATGTTACAGTGACCCGTTAGACCGACCCACTTACCCTCCAAAAAACAACGGGTTGTGTTAGGATTTTAGGACCGCCTACCCGCTCTGCCAAAATACAAAACCCCACAAGATAAAGACGTAACAGGGCAGGTTGGCCCGCCAAGCTCGCTTTATTTAAATAAAAAAAGTTAAATACAAAAAAATAAGGGTCCATTTTTTTCTAACAATACATATAATATTATTGACCTTGATGATTAGGATTTAGATTTCAGAATGCTTCACTCTTGTTTTGTTATACAATGTTATATAATTTGAATTAATAACCCTTGATGTTGTACTTAATACTTATTATGTTTTTTTTTCCCTAAAAATACTTATTTTGGTTGCTTGATGGTTAATCTTAGTTTTTTTTATCATGGGTTATGCAAGTTAAATTTAAGTTATGCAAGGAGTAAGGCTTTATTGCCCAGTCACCGCAATACTAAGTTTTTCTATGATAAGGCTAACCAAAGAAGGGAGACAAGCCACATCTCAAAACTCAAAGATGGAAGGGGTTGTTGGTGGAGAGGGGAGGAATATTGTGAGAGGATAATAGTTAATCATTTTACTGATATTTTCTCTTCTTCTAGACCTTTAAATATTGAGGAGCATTGTGGAGGAAAACTTTATAGTGACCAAAGTCAGAGTTGTGCAGACTACGGTGTTTCAGATGCATCCTTTGAAGTCCCTAAAACTGATGGACTACTTGCTCTATTCTTTTAAAAATTCTGGCACATAGTTGGAAAAGACGTCAAAAGTTGGGTTTTGGGAGTTTTAAATAATAACCAAAGAATTCAGGATCTAAACAAGACCCACATTATTCTTATTCCAAAGTGAAAAACCCTAGCTCCCTCAAGGATTTCAGACCTATTAATTTGTGTATTATGGTCATGAAATTTGTAACAGATACAATTGCCAATAGATTGAAAACATTGCTGTGAACTGTGATAGATGAAGAGTAAAGTGTGTTTGAGAAAGGAAGACACATAGTGGACAACGTTTTACTAGCTATGGGGTGTTTCCACTGGATGAAGAAAAAGAATACTGGTAAGAAAGGGACAATGGCATTGAAACTGGATATTGTAGCGGTGAAAAATTGAGATCAAAGTCATTGATTGACTTAACTCGTATTATAGTGAAAGTCGCCATCGCGCTTTATTATTTCCAAAGTAGATGGGAAAAGAGCAAAATAAAACCCAAAGAAGTTTTTCAAATAAAAACTAATAAAAACAGAACAGAGATCTTAGGTATGGGGGTTGATTATGCAAGGGGAAGGTATTATCACCCTGTCATACCCCAATTTTTGACCTAAGATACCACCTCATATCATATCACGTGCATCATTTGCATCTCTAACAGAATTGCATAGCTTGTGTTTGCTACTTGTGACACAGCAGGGTTTAATCAAGAAATCACTCATCAGTACAAGTAACAATCAATTAGGGCTTTGTTCTCCCTCCATCTCAAATGAATTATCTTCATCAACAATCAACATTTGGTCCTCAAAGATTCGTTTCAACAAACTCAAAAGCTTTGAATCAACCAGATTAGGGTTTTGACTGAAAACAGCATACTCCTGACTTTTGCTCAGGATTTGACCTATTGGCTTGGGACATGACCTCAAGAACAAAAATTCATCATCTTGACCTAATCTATTGGCTCAAGACATCTCCCACACAAAGATTGATCAATAGTGAAATTTCAAGTCATCAGACTAGGGTTTTGAACCTATCAGGGACTGAAATCAAGGATCACATTTGGGAAACCCTAAAAAGCTCCAAGGCATCACTAAAAGGGTTCAATCATCTTCAAATAATACCTATGTAAATATCCAATGGAAATTTTACTTCAATTCAAGAGCCACAGTCATCAATTTCATCTGGCCCACAATTAGGGTTTTTAACCTAATTCACCTGAATAGCTGACTTTTTAATCAGGACATGGTGCCACAACTCAAAACATGGCTCAAGATCCTTTAATACCTCAATATGATCCATTCATACCATTCATTTGATGAGGATAGCTTGATTCACCTGAAATCTCCAGAAACGCGATTCACCTGAAAAAGTCAACTGTACAAGATAACCATTGACTTTTTGAAGAATTTGGTCAACCATGACTTTTGAAGTTTTGAATCATCAATATATGAAATTTGATCAAGAAAAATCAAGAAAATCAATCAAGAATCAAAAAGTCAAAGTTTGACTTTTCATACTTAAAAAATTTTCTAAGTGTTTTCAAGTGGTTTTTACCAAACTTTGGAAGGAAATATCTCAAACTTTCACCTACAAACTGAAAAAAACTTCCAACATGAAAGTTGTAGATTTTGATCCAATGAACAACTTTGTCACATATAATTTTTTTGCAACAGATTAACCATTTAAGAGATATGGAGCTTCAAAGTTGGTATCTTTTGAAAAATTCATTAAAAAACTTCATTTTCTCCAAAGTTCATGGATCTTTTTCACCCATTTCCTTAAAGACTTTGAAGAAGCTTTCAACTAGGGATTTGAAGTACACACCAAGGGCTTTCTAAAATTTCCAAGAGCATGAAAAATTATGGAGTGGAGCTATGGTTTTGAATTTTGTCATTAGAGGTCCTTAAGCTTGAATTATAAGCCATTTTCACAAAGTTTCAAAACACTTTTTGGAGTATGATGCAAGCAATAACATAAACAAGTAATGAATGCAAGATTCTTATCTCAAAAGATCAAATTGGAAAGAGATAAAAAGCATTGGAAATTTTAACCATGATTAACCATTTTAACCTTATGCATTAACTGTGAAAGATTCCATTTTATCTCTTAAGCCAAATCATCATTTTAATCTCAACTTGTAAAGCTTGAACTTCAGAATTCTTGGCCTATAAATAGAGGTTTAAAACTCATTCATTTGCACACCAAAACCTTTTAGAGCATTGGTTTTCTCTTCTTTCTTGAATTGCAAGTTTCTTAAGTTTCAAAGAGGTAGAAATTCCAACCTCCAAACCCTTGAAGTTATGGCCAAAGTGATGGTTCTAACATCTCATAAACATCATATGGGATGTGTTTGATCCACTCACACACCCCAAAACACCCTAAATCTCAGAATCACTCTTCAACCACCATATGAACACATATTGAACCTCATCATGCCAATTCTCATTCTAGTTCATATCTGTCCAAAGTAACACTTCAAACACCATCCATATATCACATATGAACTATCCAAACACTCATCCATGACCTATAACACCAGAATTATCAAATTCGACCCTCACTCCAAGCAACTGCAGATCGGGTACCACAGTTTGATCCAGATGAGTTCAGATTATTCCAAGCATTCAGACATGTTCCCTAAGGGCCATTGAAGCTGCCCAGATTGAGCAACAACATCTGTAACACCTCCAAGCACAAATTCAATTTCCAGTTTTGCAAACTTTTGAGGTAAGTGTTTTGAACTTCAAACTCTATCATCCATGCATCATAAATGAAAAACAGGTTTGCCATCTTGTTTCTGCACTATCATGGATCAATAACCCTCAATCAATTGCATCATAACTTGCACATACACGATTTCAGATTGAATCATAGAATTAGGGTTCTTCGTGTTCATCAGAAAATTGATAGCTTTAGAGTGAAAATAAATGGAATTAAAAGGTACCATCGTGTTCCTTGTGAAAAAACGAGTGAGATAGACTATCTACTCGATCAAAACAATTCAGTTTCAAGGATTTTCAAAATCAAATGGGGATGGTGTTCTTGGCGCCATTTTCTGTTCAGAAATTTCAAATATTAGTTTTCAAATATAATTAAATGGAGGTAATATAATAACAAGCTGCGCGCGCAGCTTAGTTGGCAAGTGTTTTGGTTGGTAACCTCAAGGTCGTGGGTTCAAACCCTTGTGAGACCAAACCTCTTTTTTTTTTTTTTTCACTTATTTTCCTCATTTTTCTTCACAAATTCATCAATCATTTTAACCAATCAAAATTCATCATTTTTACTTCATTTTTTTACACTTCTCATTTTACATATATATTTTATGAATGTCCAAAAAAATCACAAAAAAAAAAATATTTATTTGGTACATTTTTATCAGGTTTAAAATGACTTATTTTTAAGTGTTTTTAATACTTTAAAAAATAGTTTTTTCATTTGATTTTCAAAAACCTAATCACTTGTAAATATTTTGTGATCAAACCCAAATCACTTAGGTCTTAATTAGGTATAAGCTTTGTCTTTATCTTAATTAAGTTGACTTTTGTCAAAATTCAAACTATTTTCAACAAACGATTAAAGTTTTTCAAACGATGAAACCTCGCGTCTGTTAACAAATCAATCAACCATGTTTTATAAAATAAAACATTGGCATCCCTTAAGGTATAAGTCCCATTCCCTTGTATAAAATTAGGTATTTCTTTGTATATACGCCTATATTTTTTATACCTCGATCAATTTGATTTAAACCCTCGAATTACAAATCAAAAATTAGGGTTTTCTTCAAAATCTTCCTAGGCATCCCATAAGGTATAAGTCCCATTGTTTACGGTGATTTCCGGTAAACAACCGCTAGTCCTCCAAACTATAAAATATACTTTGGTTACTCGCAGGATCGACTAGACTGATCCTAGGACATAGTCAAACAATTGTCTCTTGATATGATTCGAATCATGTTTGTTTGTTCTGACTTCAAGAAAACTCGTTTATGATGTGATTGTGTGAATATTCACTTAAAACAACATTCGTTATACATGTTAATACAAATTTCGACAAAGAAAACGTAAATAAAAGCGTTTAAACTGCAGGAATGTAAAGTGCAAAAATATAACGTGTAAGAATGTAAAATTGCAAAAATGTAAAGTGCTTCGAAATGAAAGTTAAACGAAAAGGATAAAAGAATTGAAAAGATACTTGAATAAAGAAAGATACAAATGTATTTAAAATGGTGTTGGTGTCATACGTACATTTCTCAGCGAACTCGTTCTCTAAACACTTGATACTTGAGTGATTTGTGAGTGATTTATACAAAATGAACACACGGAATCCTAACATTAAGACCCTTATTTATACTAATTTCGACCCTAACGGTCCTAGACTAATCTGATGCCACGTTGCCCACAAGAATCCCTGGGATGCCATCTGTCCTTGTGCGGTTACACAAACTACTTCGAAATTCAAATCCTCCCGCCCGAATCCTCTTTCGACGCGTGGCAACGTGATCAGAACCGAGAATGCCACTAAAACACGTTCAGCCTCAGTACCTTACGTATTTCGCAAAACGTTTAAGTCTATAAAGATAATTCACTTCGAATTAGCTCCGATTCTAACCATATTTACTCCAACTCAAACAACATTTTCAAAAAATGGCCATCAGTAGCCATTTTTAATCTCCGAAATGGTCATCAGCAACCATCTTTCTTCGAATCCTAAACTCTTCAAAGAATATTCTTCCTGAACGAAATCTTCAGCCAACAAATTGCCCCCAATAAATACCTGTTTCAAAAAACAAGAGAAATAGGCGTTTCTTGTTATAATGAGATTTCATTTTACTCACTTCTCAGAGTTCCAAGAAAACTGAATAACGTCATAATCATTTATGACTCCACTTTCAAAACGTCTTGTCATTTTCAAAGATGTCTTCTCAGAACTTACATTCCCACGTTCTGTCATTACTTCATGATCATTACTCCTATATACTAGGAGTAAGGCTAACAACTATTCGACCGCCGTTGGATTAAATCAACGCCTGTCGCGTGTCTTTTGACTTTTACCCAAAAGATTTGGAAGGGTTTCCGTTAAACCTTTAAATACTTGAACTTCTACCCTCGCATAACTTCCACTCCTATTTTCCTTACATTCAACATAGAAAAGAAAAATCCTCTTTGGCTTTGTTTAACCTATTTCTAAAATCAAATTTACTCATGGCGTCTTCTTCAAATGCTCTTCAACCCATTCAAAAGCTTCAAAATCCTACACAGATAAGGAATCAAGAACACATTCCAGACCCAAATAATGCAGAGGCGCGCGCTATCTACGCTTCTCAGGTAATCATCCCTTTTGAACTTTCTAGAAAAACTCATGCTTTCATGGCTCCTTTACCAGGAGGAAACAACCCCTCTTTGAGTAAATTTTTCCCTGCTTATTATAAAACTAGACCTTTAGTTAGCAAGAATAAGATAGATGAAGAAGGTCATCCAATCTTAGCTGATCCTGACAACACAAAAGAAGCCTTGACTGAAACTTCTTTGGTCTTAGAGAAAATTAGGTTAAACTATGTAACCAATTTTGTGAAAGTCTCGAGGTCAATCCCTTTAGCAAAAGATCCTGAATTGTATTACGCTTGGCCAGCGAAGGTGGAAAAACAAAAGGCTTCTTTCTGGAAACAACTAGGGATTTATGACCTAATCCAGTTATCCAAAACAGGATTAGAATATAACCAAACCATGTTAGTGGCGTCAGTTTATTTATGGGATGCTTCTCACAATACTTTCCACCTTCCATGCGGAATGGTTACCCCTACCCTCTTCGACGTAGCTGCTATCACAGGGCTTCGACCAACAGGAGAAACCTTCGATCCCAATTTCATGGATACCGACACCATCCATTTTAATGAAGCAACAGTCACTTATACTGCTTTCATTCAACAATACCACAACGAAACGAACACAGACGTCTCAAATGAAGAACATATTGCATTTCTAGCACTCTTTCTTTCGAGATGCGTCTTTTGTTCTAAGTCTATACAAGTAGCAAAAAGATATCTTTGAATGGCTAACCAACTGAATGCTGGGAAAAAGTTAAACTTAAGCCAGTTAATTCTAGGGTTTCTCTACGAGAATCTCAGTGAGGCAACAGACCTTGTTAAGAACTACAAAACAGGATCTCTTCTTTTTGCTGGTCCTTTCTGGTTGTTGCAACTATGGTGTCATACCCCAAAATTTGCCCATAATATCTTTAATCCATTCGACTTTCAAATGCTTAAAGATCTCCAATTACTCAAAGCTACCTATCTCCTAAACAAGTGCCTCTGAATTAGGATTTATCTTTTCTCAAAGGATACTCAGGACCTGATACCTCAAATGGATCCCATGGTCTCACATATGTCCCAAATAATCCCTATGCCAAGTTTCAAACCCCGATTCCAAAGATAGCTCGGTCAATTGCTCAGATAATCAACGGTCGACCAGTTTGACCTAAAAGTCAACTGTGGTGAAAGTACAGTCAAAATTCCCGATTTTTGGTCAACATCCTTATTTTGAAGTATCATTCATCATTTGATCAAGGATTGATCATGATTCATCAAGGAAAGCTCTAAAATCATCAAAGCTCAAACTTTCTAAATTAGGGTTTTATAGGAGAATGTCAACTGAACTTTGATCAGCCATAACTCCTACATGGAACATCAGAAATTTTCCATCCAAAGCTAATTTTGAAGGAAATTTGATTCTCTACAATTTGGTCTCTCACATGCTAAGTCTAAAAATGCTTCATTTGAGAGATATAGACCAAAACATTATAGGTCCTTTTCAAAACTCAACAAAAAGTCATTTTTTTCAAAAGGACACACAAGGGGCATGGAAAATTGTTTTGACATGAGACCAAAGACATTGGTTAGAGGACTCTTTAAGGTTTCTAAAAAGTCCTAGAACTCTTCCATATCTTAAAAATTGCGAGAGATATGCCTTGTCAAAGTTGGACAAATTTGAGTGAAAAATATGAAGTAAATATGGTTCAAAAGGAGTTTTCTTGCAAATGGGCCCAATATTTTTTGATTCATTCTTGATCCCCAATTCATCAAAGATATCCAATCCAAATGCCACGAATTTATCATGAATATTTGATTTTTATTTGAATTTTATTCATTTAAAAAGAAGATTTAAATCAAATAAAAGATAACAATACAAGAAGATTTGATTAAACCTTAGTTTCCAATCAAATCAAATCATATAATCATCATATTTTCCATTCAATTTCGTGCATAATTGTATTGGTAAGATTGGATCAAAATTTGGCCATGTTAAGAAAGTTTTGAAGCCATATTTCAATCAAGCTACCAATCATGGATTTATGAAGATTCAATTGATTTTTTTAACCTAAATGGATCTCTTATATATATACAAGCGTTCCCAACCCCAGGAACGAGAGGTTGACTGCACCAAAACCCCTAACAGAAGAAAAAAAATCGTGGAAGGAGGTGGAGTGGCAGTCGGAGTTTTAAGGCGATTCAACCCATTCTAAGCATCAATAACATCTCCTCGTTGTCTTCTGGAGCTTTGGGGATCATCATAATCAATTGGAAAGCCCAGGGGTATGCCCATACGAGTCACGGTTTGGTTTAAAATTTTCAAGTCCGATTTTATACATACATGCTCTTTTAACATGATTCGGCCATATACGTGTGTTTGTAATGAGGTGTTGATGATTTCTGGGCAGTATAATTGTGTTTTAAGCGTAGGTTAAAGCAGATGCCATGGCTAGGGTTAGTAAGCTCCAATTTGGAGTTTTTCAATACTGGACTAATTGGGGCAAACGAGCGATACCATCGTGTTCAGGAAACAATTTCCGACCGTCTTATACCCTTGTTGTTAATTTATATTGTGTATTTTGTTAAAATTAAGGTTTGCAGGTTATAGCTACGAGGAAGTTCGTAGCAAATCCCTGGTGTGTTCGTAGCAAAATAAAAGAGCCTTCATGAGAAGAAGAAGGGGTTGCGCGCGAGTTCCTTTCAAATATTTTTAAATAATTTTTGTTTTGTTTATTTTGTTCAGTGGTGATGATATTAACAGCAATTGATGAATGGCAGGCTTGGTTGGAGGCGCGTTGGTAAACATAATGTCTTGGGTTCGATCCCTACCAAGACCATTCTTTTTTTTTAAAGCTAACAATATACTTGTTTTCTAGAGATCAGGTGTTGTACTCCCCTAAATACCATCGTGCGCCCTCCACCATCAGCCGTCTAATCATCATCATTCATAATCCAACGAATCCAAAGCTGAAAGTGCATCATAGATCTCCAGCCATGCACCACACAGAAACGCCAACGCCCAGCTAATTTTTCTTCTTTACTCCTTTTGTTTTTTTTTGTTGTTTTTGTGTTTCTTTTTATTGTTTTGTTTTCTTCTTTTTTTTTGTTTTTTTATTATCTCTATATTATTTGTTTAACCTAATTAGCCTATTATTAATTAAATATCTAAATTAAGATTAATCTTCATTTAGTGTAGTTTTAGGATTTTAAATAATTAATTTTAATTAGGTTAATTTGATTTAATTAATTAGGTAAATTAGGTTAAATAATTTAGGTTTAAGTTAATTAGGATTAGTCAATTAAAATTAATTAGGTTTATAATCAATAATTAATTTTAGGATTGTCTAGCCTCGACTTTAAACAAAACAATCCTAGGAGTCTTAGGTAGGTATCATTCATTAAATTAGTGTCGACTTTTGCTCATAAAACCTCATTCCCTAAAAAACCATTCTTTTTATTTATTTACCTTATGTTATTTAAATCTTTTCTTAAAAAATCAGGGTTTATCCTGAATATTTTCAAAACCTTTTTTCCTTTTAATTTTTATTATCTAATCTCGCCTTCTGGGTTATTTTCCTTGTGTTTACCCCGATAAATCAGGGTTGTAGATCAGTTAATGCACTAACATTTCTCTTCTTTATGTTCGACTTTCCAAGATTAATCAAAGATCCTTCAGCCATGCGCCGCGCCAATCAAAAAGCTAAGTCCCAATTCAACTTTCTTTATTATTTATTTTTCCTTTTTTGTTTTTTTATATTTAATACAATATTATTTTTGCCTTTTAATTTTTTAATTATTTATTTTGCCCTGCTAATTTAAAAGAATTGTCCATACACTCACTTTCGATTATTTTCCTGTTAATTCTCAGATGTTCAGAGTCAATGCTCGAGGCAACCTCCGACTATCAACCTTATCAATCAAAGCTAAGTTTCTATATATTTTTTTTATTTTCTTTTTTTATTTTGATTAGAGTTAACCGTACCTGCCATTGAATTGATAATGCACTCCCCCTTTTTGGTTTATATTTTTCCCACCTTTTCAGGATTTGCCAACCGCCAAAGCTCAAATAGTCGGTAACCCTAAAAAACTCTTACCTCTTCTATTTTTTTCCTAATTATTACTTATGTCAAACCCGCTGGCTTCATTCTCCCTTTCCCCCGTTGGTTTCTTTTTCCCCTTCCCCATATTGCTTTAATTATATTGTTTATATTTTTGTGTGGTTAGTAATCTTAGGGAGTGCAAGCCTTGAATTGAATTAGCCGCATTAATTATAAGATAATATATTGAATTAATCACATGATTGTTGCACCCACACACTTTTTGGTAACCCCTCTTGTTGCCTTGTTGCCTGTTGCCTGTTGCCTTGTGTTTTTTACAGAATAGCCATGTCCCTCGAATACGAGGATACCTCAGCCATGTTGCCTCGATTATGCAAAGATCATAGGTCCCTAATGATGCTGCCTTCGATACACTAATATGATCTCGTCCCTCGGAAGTTGCCTACGAAAGGCTGAGGTGTCCTCTGGTTGCCTAAACGAAAGGCTATTCTGATCCTTCACTTAGACTACCTGCCTCTCTATGGCACGGGACAATCTTATGGCGAATGATATTGCGACGATCCTTCAACCTCCAAATGAAAGGCTTCCTGCCCTCTTATGGCATGGACAGACCCTTTCACCCTGAAAGGCTAAAAGAATCTTTTTTACAAATATCAAGGTAATTTTCCCTTTACTGCATGCTCTGGTTTAAATTCCCTTTTCTACCCTTTTCTTAAAAAAACTTCGATATGGCTACGCTCATTTATGAGCTAAAGTCCGTATTCACTTCTTCTATATTTCTGAATGAAAAAGAGCAAAGCAATTAAGAGCCCATGGAAAACCATGGATGCAAAGGGTGCCTTACACCTTCCCTTTGCATAAATTACCCCCCGAACCCTGTTTTATTTAAAAGTCGGCGGCGACTCTTGCTTAACCGCGATATTTTGGATAAAAGTCAGTTCACCGTATTACATATGGCTTAATGCCACTTTTGAGGCTCACCTCCCATACAAAAGTGTTGTGGATGAAGAAATTACAGCTATAAAGAATCGAACAGTGGAAGGAACCAGATTAGCTTACCTAACTCCAAAAGAAGAAACTGGCAAACTTCGTGAAACCTTCTTGGCATACATAATGATGTTCGCTAAACGTTATCAATTTAGTCCCTCGATGGCTCCATTTGTACAACGGAAAGTGGGTCCCGAATGATTTACTCGAGAATTTCCAGCAACTTCTTCCGACCAACAAGCCGAATCCATGGCTATCTGGGAAGCTTTCCTCACCCCAAAGTTGTTAAATCACCGACTTCGATCTCCAAAAAGTCACTGCTGTCTTCTTTGTTATCAACCAAATCTGGTTTCGTGACAATTTGGGTTGGTTCAACTCAAACCAAAATGCTTGTACGACAAAAGGAATCACATGTGTCTACACACTTCGCATCTGACAGAAGATGAATATGAGTCAAAAGTCTCCAAATATGATGGCATCACCACTTTGTCTCCCGTCTCTTTCGAACCTGCTTTTTACTCTACCATAGATTTTCATCAATGGTGGACAGATTATTATTCCATGCAAATCTTCGATGCTGAAAGCCTTACTCGGGAACTAACTGAAGCTTTTGCTGATGTGCAGGAGAACTTCCATAAAGGTACTTCGACTCACATTAAAGAAATCCAAGCATTTCAAAAATTCTTTGAAACTATCTACAGGCCTGATGATCTTAGTCGGACCGTTTGTGAGGCTGCGGTCACTTTACGTGAAAAGTTTTCTGCTAAATTGGATAAGTTGAAATTGCCCACGTCTGTTCGACCTGAACTACGTTATAAAGTGACTTTCGAACTTAATCCTCCAAAATTTCCTCCACTACCTAGTGCTGATATTGGTGTGGCTTTAAGCCCTCCTTTTCCAGACTGGTTTGTGTGTGGGAATCTCATAAAATTCCTTCAGGAACAATCTTAAAAACGCGCTGAACGAGTGGCCCCGACTAAGCATACCTTGGATAATTTCAAAGGACATCTTCATATAGGTCTTGAGCACGTTCGCGTCTTGACTCCAATACCTGAAGGTTGGGGTTTAGACAATCCTTTGACTAACTATTCCTTCTTCACTGGAATACTGATTCATATTTTGTTCACAGCCGTTACTCGAAAGAGAAATATCAAGGAAGCCCCTGCACAGAAGGGTTCTAGAGCTTCGAGGAACACCAAGGCAAGTGGGAGTGATTCTGTCACCACTGGCAAGAAACCCACGGTACATACATACCTTATATTCTAACTTGTGAAATTTTATGAATATTACTCACTTGGTTTTAATATAAATTCCTCAGACAGCTGCTTCAGATGACGAAGTTAAATCTCCTCCTCGTACTAGACAAGCAATAAAGAAAAGACAGAAAACTGCCACCCCTTTAACCAAAGAAAAAGGATCTCGGAATTCGAAGCTTACTTCGTCAAGTGATAAGGTATCTTCTGACGAATCACCCTTAAAGGCTGCTAGTACTATCCCCATTGTAGAGAGCCACAACTCAAGCCCAGGCAATGTTCCAACCAAGGTATTTGGTTTTCACAACATAATCATCTTTTCAAATTTTAATTCTAATGATTAAGTTCACATCTTACCTTGTAAATGTAGGATGATGCGGGCACAGCTACTTCTGATCTCAAAACCTCAAGTCTAAACATTGATCTTGACAATCTTCGAGGTAAATGTCTGCCTTTTCGAATGACAGATGAATTTCTTGCAAACTTTTCATTTTGATCAATTCTAACTGCTCAACACAGGTGTTCCTCGACACAAATCTCTTGTGCTTTCTCCAATTCTCGAAGACGCTCAGCCCCTTGCAACCATCATTCCAACTGTGCCTGCTGAAGAAAGCCATTCAAATGATGAGTCTCCACCTACTCATCAAGATGAAAACATGGAGGAAAATCCGCAATGTTCGGATAGTGATAATGCAGCCGGACAACCAACTGGCAGCGAAGATACTATATCTGAGCAAGATGCTACAGAGGAAACTTCCAAACTTCCTACACCTGGTCCTCATGAAACTTCGACCTTCGGAACTATAGTCACTCCTATGAATACTTCGAAGCAGGCCTCCGCAATGCTTACTCCTTCAGAACTGGAGCAACTCAAGAAAACTGATCCCGTAAGCTTCCTCAAGACCATGATGAGTGTTGATAACGTTTCGCCCATTGGGCTTGGAACTTCTTCTAATATCCTGGCGGATACTGGCGACAAGGATGATATTCCTAATCTCCTTTGTCAAATAAGGGAAAAGTTCTTTGAGACCAACCTCGTTGAATCTCTAAGCAAGGATTCCACCAAATGTTACAACTTAAACAATCTTTTAAAGAAAGTGGATTTACTTCTGGTCTCAGAGGATGTCTCAGAAGTGATTGTTTTACTGGGTTCTCTGATTGATCAACTCCAATCTAATCTTCTTCAAAAATGAAATATTGACGAACAAGTCACAACAAAGGTGACTTCTCATAGTTCTTCATGGAAAGCTGCTAATGATGCAACAAAAAAGGCTGACGCCCTTAAGCTTGAACGTTCGAAGAACCAGACAGAATATGAAGATTGTGAAGCGAATATCAAATCCTGGAAACAAGAAATTGAACTCCTGGAAGAGAAGATAAAGAATGCCCAGTCTCGTCAAGTAGCAATCCAACAAGCCAATCAGGAAGAATTGACTGAAGTGGCGCAGTTAGGGATTCGACACTTCGAGACGGCACAGAAGCAAGTGCCAGAGATCGAAGAACTGAAAATACAACAGGCATTAATCGAACGTCATATGTCTTTATGGGAAACTCAATATTCGAAGATGAAAGATAACCTTCCCAAGGATTTTAATTAGCCACTTTGGACCTTGTACTATTTTTTGTGTTTCGTACTTAGCTCCTTCCTTTCTTTATTTTGTAATCAAACTTCCCCAGGAATGTATAAGTAACTTTGTCTTTCCATCTTCCATATATCAGTTTCTGTAATTGTCACGAGTAGCGTTTTAACAATTCCTAAAAATTGCCAAAATTAATTTTATTATAATAATGACTTTAATAATGCCCCCACGTGACATGATTACTCTTCGCAGCCTCTCAAGCCTAGACTTGACGTTTCCACTCCCCTAGCCGTAACCATCATTAAATGATGACATCACTTTTCCAAAACGTCTATTTGAGACGTGCGTGTATCGGTTTTCAAAATGATTACACTTCAACTTCCAAGGCGGGAAACGGCGGAGGCCATAACTTCTCTTGGGGATACCAAACGCAGTCCAATCAACACTTAAGAGATAAACCATCCTTTTATGGCCAACGTTTTCTATATAAGGCTTAGCATTCTACTCATTCTTTCACTCTTTCATCAAACTCTTATCAAATTTCCCTTCTTCCCTTTCTACTCTCTCAACTACAGAGTTTGATAAAACTTCTTATACTTTCTCCTTCAAAATGGCGCAACCTTTGACTTATGCTACCATCAGGTCCTGTATCAAAAAAGAATTCAACCTCTCTGAGGAGGATTTCAATGAAAACCGCATCAACATTGGGGTACTCTTTGCTGACCAACAACTCCAGTTTTATCAGGAAATCCTGGAGGGGTCCATTTATCCTAATATGCAGGCAGATTTCTGGATGTTTGCGTCCCTCCGCATAGATCTAGAAGGAATAACCACCATTATATCTCAGGTTCGAAGGGCTCATATTGCCATTACTCCCTCAACCATCTCTGAACTGCTGAGGTGTGAGAATTTTGGAGAAGCGTTTGATGATACCACCATTAGCATGACCACCTCTGATGTCTTGAGGTCCCTCATGGCTAATGATCCCTTTAGCGCTAAACTCATTAGAGTTTGGCACCAACTTTTAGTGGGCAACTTTCATCCACGAAACCATGATCAAGACAGCATCATGGTAGAAGATCTGGAGTTGATACTCTGTACTCTTCGGGGAAGAAAAATCAACTTTCCACTGCTGATCTTCAAGTTGCTTGTCGAAGCTGTTGCTAAGGCCGGCTTTCGACAAGGCGTAGTAACATGTCTTCCTTATGGAAGGTTGCTATCTTACATGTTTCTGAAAAAGGGTATAGTGAGAAGAATGCGTAGGTCTGGATCTCTAGACCTCTTCGAAGCAGAAAGCCCGCCCCTGTTATCTTTGGAAGGCATATAACAAAGGATCAACTAGAGCATGCTTTGTTTGAGGCTTTGATGGAAGTGTTATAGGTCTTAGTCTTATTGTCCAGAATCTTTTGAATGCCTCTTTTTGCTAGCCTTTAGTATGCTTCTATTTCTATAGCCCTTTTGTTAGTGGAAAAATCATCTTTTCCAAAAATGAAATGTACTTTTCCAATCTTAATGAATTGTATTTTGACATTGCTTTGTCTTCTTACTTTATTTACCAACTATCTTGTTTAAACACGAAGCCATTTTGGTGCTTGTTTAACCATTTTGGCCTACGTAGCATGCTTTGAATATCTACGTTTTTGCAATTTTTACTTCGTGCATGCTTGGTTTGTATCTTTTCAGATACTTGCCATTTACTCTTAAGATCCTGCGATCTTCTGCCAATTCTTCTATCTCATAAGCGTTATTTGAGAATACTTTTAAGATTCGAAAGGGTCCTTCCCAGTGTGGAGACCATTTACCTAGTGCTTGATTCTTTCGATCTATAGGTAAAATAACTTTCCAAACTAAGTCATTATTAATAAATGTTTTACCTTTCACCTTTTTATTGTATGCTCTGGACACCCTTTCTTTTTGTCTTTTTATCATCTCCAACGCTCGAAGTCTGTCTTCGTCTAAATCCACTAATTCGTTCATCATCAATTCCCAATATGTGTTTGGAGGAATTTCTGCCTGTCTTTGGATCCGGACTGATTGCAAGTATATTTCAACTGGGAGCACTGCATCATGTCCGAACGTCAGTTGGAAAGGTGTAGTGTTTGTAGCTTCTTTTGGCGATGTTCGACAAGCCCAGAGTGCTTGGTCCAAAGTTTTATGCCAATTCTTAGGTTTTTTTCCTACGTGTTTCTTTATGAGACCAATTATTATCTTATTTGCTGCTTCAACTTGCCCATTTGCTTGAGCGTAGTAAAGTGTAGAGGTAAACAACTTGAACCCCATTTCTTTGGCGAAATCTTGCATCTTTCGCCCAGTAAACACTGATCCTTGATCTGTGGTTATACTTTCTGGGATTCCGAATCTGTATATAATGTGTTTTTGAATAAACTCAATCACAGCCTCCTGATCCACATTTGCAAGTGGTATCGCTTCGACCCATTTTGTGAAGTAGTCTATTCCTACCAAGATATATCTCTGACCTTTAGAAGACTTGGGGTGAATTTCCCCAATTAAGTCTAGTGCCCAACCTCTGAAAGGCCATGGCTTTATTATTGAACTTAATTCATTTGCAGGAGCATGTTGAATACTTGCATGTTCTTGACATTCTTGACATCCTTTTGCGAATTCTATGCAATCTTTTAACATAGAAGGTCAATACATCGCGTATCGAAACAAAAGCCATTTCATTTTGTGCCCCGCTTGGTGTGCACCACATGCTCCACTATGTACATTTCAGAGAGCCAAATATGCTTCCGCTTCACCCAGACACTTTAACAAAACTCCTTCAGGAGTTATCTTAAACAATTCGTCTCCCATTAGGAAGTATGATAAGGCTCGATACTTTACCTTTCTATCCGTGTCTGTCGAAGGATCTTTTAAATAGTTCACAATTGGACTCCTCCAATTCGTATCTGCTAAAGAGTCTATATTCAAAACTTCAAACTCCTCTCTGTTAGCGAAACCTAATTGTGAGTTCTCCAGATCACTTGGGGAGAGCTTGGTGGCCATTGCTTTGCCTCTTACTTCGATCAGTTGCTCTAGTTTTTCTTTTGATACCCTGTATCCTGAGGCTAGTTGTGCCAAATCATTCGCTTCTTGATTATTCAACCTTGAAACGTGATTTAAATCCATGTACTCGAATTTTTTGAGCAGCCTATTTGCTATGACAAAATACATTATCAAATTTTCTTTGATGCATTTGTATTCTTTCGTCAATTGCTTAATCACTAGTTCGGAGTCTCCTTTAATTTCGACTCTGGTTGCCCCCAATTCTAACAAAGCTTCAAGTCCAGCGATCATTGCTTCGTATTCAGCTTCGTTGTTGGAGCATAAGGGACCTTCAATCTTGTACTTGAGCTTCGTTGGAATTCCATCAGGAGAAATTATTAGTATTCCAACACCGGTTCCTTCTTTATGGGTTGAACCATCGAAGTATAACCTCCAAGGCTTCAATTCTACATATTGTTGAGGGTTCTCAACCATTGCATGGCCAACAATGAAATCTGATACGATCTGACTATTCATTGCTTTAAGGGGTTGGAATATCAAAGAGTACTCAGTAAGGGCCAACGCCCATTTGCCAATTCGACAATGCAATATTGGTTTTGATAGCATATGTTTAATAACATCACAATGAGACGAAACATAAACATCAACTGGCTTTATATAATACTTGAGTTTGATACAAGAGAAATATAAATAAAGGCAGAGTTTTTCTATTGCGCTATACCTAGTCTCTGCATCATTTAGTACTCTACTTAAGTAATAAATGGCTCTTTCGATGCCATCATCGTCTTCTTGAGCTAACATGCTACCTATTGTATTATCTGATGCTGAAATATACAAGCGCATGTGCTTCTTCCCATTTGGGGGGGATAATATTGGTGGATGCATCAAGTACTGCTTGATCTTTTCGAAAGCTTCTTGATGTTCCGCATGCCATTCAAACCTTCCTTGCTTGAGTCGAAGTAAAGGAGAAAAAGCTTGCGTGCGCCCACTCAAGATCGAAATAAATCTTCTCAAGAAGTTTATCTTTCCCAGTAAAGACTGTAGTTCTTTCTTCGTGGATGGAGGCTTTGTTTCCATAATAGCCTTTGTTTTATTTTGATTAATTTCTATTCCCTTTTTTGTGGACTACGAAGCCCAGGAAATCTCCAGCCTGCATAAAGAAAGCACATTTAAGGGGATTCATCTTTAAGCCATGTTTTCTCATTCTCTCGAATGATTGGCTCAGATGGTCAAGATGACTGTTATCTGAAACAGATTTTACAAGAATGTCATCTATGTATACTTGCATGAAAGTTTCTATAAAATCATGGAATATAGAATTCATTGCCCTTTGATAAGTTGCCCCAGCATTTTTTAGAACAAAAGGCATTACAACCCATTCGTAGGTGCCTATTGCCCCTGGGCAACGGAAAGCTGTTTTGGACACATCTTCTTCTGCAATGAAGATCTGGTTATACCCAGAATATCCATCCAACATACTTAGATATTCGAAGCCTGCGGCTGAATCCACTAGCATTTCTGCCACAGGCATAGGATATTCATCCTTAGGCGTTGTTGTATTCAGATCACGAAAGTCTATGCATACTCTTAATGAACCGTTCTTTTTAATAACTGGCACAATATTAGCAATCCATTCAATATACCTTGTAGTTCTGATGAACTTGCATCGTAGAAGTCTTTCGACCTCTGCTTTGATCTTCGAATGAATCTCCGGTGCAAACCTCCTAGGAGTTTGCTTGATAGGCTTTTTTCCTTCCTTTATGGGCAGCTTTAATTCGACCAAATCTCGCCCTAAACCAAGAATCTCGTCGTAATCCCATGCAAAGCAATCTTTGTTTTCTTTTATGTGATAATTCGGCTTCGAGAGCCGTCTTTCTTTTGTTCTGGGCTATGTAAGCCGAAATCTTTTCGAAGAAGGATGATTCAGACATCACCAACTTCATCATCCCAGCCAGTTGGCTGTATTGTTGGCAAATGGTCTATTGGTGCAGTATCTTCTGGACCATCCATTATTTCCCTATTCCATTGGAATCCATTTGGGTGTAAAGACAAATACTATAAAGCATTCTTGTTCGGAGTGTATATATCTTCAGCAGCATGGCAAGGTCCTATGTTCGCCAAATTTCTGTCGAAACTAGTCTTATTGACTTGATTAACTTCAGCCATGTAGTAACTCTGATCTCCTTCAATGTTTTCTACTATGCCATCTTCCCTCCAAATTGTTAATCTTTGATGCATTGTCGAAGGCACTGCAGCAACTCCATGGATCCATTCTCTTCCTAGCAAAAGATTGTAATTCGCCTTTACTGGTATCACCATGAACATCGTTGGCCTTGTGACCGAACCCACAGTTAGATTCACTTGAATGACTCCTAAAGTTTTCCCTATATTGCCTTCCTAATTAGACAAAACCATGATATGTGGCCTTATATCAGTATCAAACATACCAATTCTCTTCAACATGTATTGAGGCATTAGGTTCACCGCTGCCCCCCCATCTACTAGGACTTTGTTAATGCTAACATTCTCAATCTTGGCCCTTATGTAGAGTGGTTTTAGATGGTTTCTCATACCTTCATCAGGACTTTCGAAGAAAGCATTCTGTTCTTCGACTGCCCCATTGTTTAGCACATAATAACACACAGGTCTGTGTCTCGCCATCTCTTCTTCATCAGCTTCCTCACAATCTTCAGCTTTTGTTTCTTGATTAAACTCATGAGGGAGCACTGACACAACATTGCAGTTGAGGTTTATAGACGATACTCCGTCTGAGTCGAAATCATTTGTCATCCTATCGTCTTCTTTCCAAGGGCTTGAATGCATCTTTTCTTCTTCTTTCTCATTTTTCAGAATCGAAAAACTTGCGTTCCACTGGAGGTTTACTCGTCCTTGCCCCCTGCGTTGGGATTTGGTTGCTACTAGACTCTCAAATCTCCCTTGGTTTGTATTCCCTTTGGGCCTTCTTCATCCTCTGGTGCCTTCTCCATTGGGATCTAGACATAGGATTTTTGCCCTTGTAATTCTCCAACCTGTACATCTCTCGATTTGAGGTCTGAAATTGCTTCCTATATGTCATTTGTTGGTTCTCGCACCAGCTTGCATCCATCTATCCCTGGGTATGTCTGTAGGGACTTTGAATGTGACCCTTCGAGCTCTAGGGTGCGGGCTGTCAGGCCTCTTCGATGGGGTCCAGTTATCGAACACATACATGTTGGGGTGAAGTCCCTGAGTTTCTCGACCCATGTAGAAATACACCCTTTCGAATGATCGTGCTAGTAGTTCGTCATACACTGCTCCACATCTAGGGCAAAATGCAACCTCAGTGTTTTCTTTATGGCATCTGACCAAGAATCCTACTAAGCTTTCTTCAGTCCTTGGGTATACCTTCAGCAATAGGTTTCCTCCTTTCCAGGGTTGCTCCATTCTCTCTCGTAGGGCCCTCTCAAAATTAGCTTGGACCCTTCGATTCAGCATAATTGAACACCTTGGGCACATCAGCATTTTTCCACCATTTTTCTCATGACAATTCCAAAGATAATCTTTCAAACTTTCTCCTCTTGGTGGGATTTCAATGTTTCCTTTCTCCCTTATCAGCCATTTTTCTAGTTCTTCTATTTCTGACAAAGGCCGCCTGACTTTGACCATGTTAACAACTGCCGGAGGAGCTTCAGAAATCTGTATCTGCTGGAGTTTCACCCTAAGGTCTTCAGTGGCCTCTCTAGTTTTTCCTTTCAGATCTCCAGTCATCTCTGCATCAAAGGATTCTTCAATATCAGTATTGAAGACTGTGTTGTCATTTAGGCTTCCAGTAGCCTGCTTTCCAGTTGAAATTATCTCCGATTCAGCAACATCAATTTCAGATACTTCCACCATGTTAACGTCAAGTGGTTCATACACGTTAGTGTGAGCAACATTCAAAGGGTCTGTGTCAACCTTCATATGATTCTTGGCTTTATCAGCGAATTTCAGACGTCCGTCCTTGATAGCATTCTGAATTAGATCCCTGAAAAGAAAATATTGTGAGGTTTTATGGCCTAAAAAACCATGATATTTGCAAAAGCCTTGCTTCTTCCGTTGTTCTAACGGAGGAATTTTGGAGTTCGGAGGCACAATCATCTGGCCATCTTTTACTAACAAATCAAATATTTCGTCACATTTAGTGACGTCAAACGTATAAGTTTTCTTAGGAAATCTATCGTTTTTATCATTGTCTACTGGATTTTTTCCATTGGCAGGGGTGAGCAATTTGCAAGAATAAGGTGGTGCTTCTTTTAATTCAGCAAGATCTATTTCGACCTCTTCCACGTTGTATGAATCCTCGAAAGATTCGCCATCAATGTCTTCGGCCTCAACATATGCTACCCTCTCCTTCTTGTAACTTTTATTTGCTCTGGCCTTTTCTGCTTTTAGTCGTTCGACTTGTCGAACCCTATCTGCCAATTGAGCCATATCCCTTAGGTATTGGGTATCTAGTTACTTTCTGATTGAGTAATCTAGACCGCCTGCAGCCATTTCGACCAATTCGTGTTCTGGGACAACCGTGAAGCATCTTGATTTCATCAAACGGAACCTGTTTAAGTAATCATCTATAGGCTCTGTGAATTTCCTCTTGATGCTAGCCAATTCTTTCAGACTTATCTTGGTTTGACCCATATAGAACTGTTCATGGAATAATCTCTCCAAATGTGTCCATGCGTCTATGGAATTTGAGGGCAAGGTAGTGAACCAAACAAAAGCATTTTTCGTTAGCGAACTAGGGAAGTATTTAATTCTCAAATCCTCGTTCCCTGCTAGATCCCCTGCTTCCATCAAATATCTGGCTATTTGTTCCATCGTCGATTCACTAGTGTCCCCTGAAAACATCGTAAATTTGGGTACCTTGGTACCTCTTGGTAATTCTGTTTGCATAATGTATTCGGGTATGGGGGACGAATAGTTTGGACGTTGAAGTTCAGTATTAAGGCCATTGTTAGCCATTATTCTCTCTATCATGGCAGTGAGATTTTTTTCTGTTGCCAAATTGTCTCTCCTAACCCTATGCACAACTTCATCAGGATGTTCATCTCTTCCCAGTACGACTACATTAGGCTGTTGCTGGGGAGTTTCTTGTCGAACAACGTTAGTCGTTTGATTTCGAGTTTCTAAATCTACTATTTGGTTTCGTTCGACTGCCGTTGGCCTAGGTGGTGGTACTGCGGTTCGAATTGGTTCTAGAACTGGGTCCCCTTCTTGATAGGTTGATTGGTTATTTCTTCGCCTATTTTGTGGGACTCCTAAGAAATTCGCCATTCGCCCTATTTGTGACGATATTTTTTGATATGTTTCCACATTGTCTTGGTTAGTCCTTGTAATGTTTGCTACTAATGGATTGAAAATCGACCCCAATCCTCTAGCGAGGACTCCTAACATATCATGGTTACTTGCATCTATCTCCTGTCGAAATGCTGCTTGACTATTTGTGGTTAAGGGAGGTATTTGGGTAGAGAAACCAGTGTTTTGTGCGCTTCGACCTATCAAACCGACATTAGGCGAAAACGCTATTAGGTTAGTTGTAGTGTATGTAGGACCTGTTCCTTGTAATCTTGCCATGTATGAATATGGCATTCCAAATGGATTGTTGGGTCTCCAACCTTCAAAAGCGGTTGATGGTCCTGGAGTAAATAATTGACTTGCAGCGTTTGTCGAGAAAGGTGGTATCTCGCTTGCGCTTGTAAGTGGGGGCACGGTAGTCGAACTTGAGACTAGAATAGTCCATGTCGTCCTGTTTACGGTGATTTCCGGTAAACAACCGCTAGTCTTCCAAACTATAATAGATATGATTTGGTTACTCGCATGATCGACTAGATTGATCCTAGGACATAGTCAAAAAGGTTGTTATTCATGATAGTTTGAATTATGTCTATGGTTGGCTTGTCTCGAAATAAGAAATACTTAATCAAAGAAATAAAGATTAACAATCACCTTTTTATACACGTAAATATAACATCAGCGAAGGGTAAGATAAAGATAAAATATAAGACAAAACTGTAAAGTGCAAGAATCTTAAAGTGTAGAAACTTAAATGCTTCGAAACTAAATAGAATGAAAAGAAAGAGTGCAGGAATGTAAATGACAGAAAGTAAACGAAATGCAATAATATCAAAAGATACTTGAATAACGAAAGATACAAATGTATTTTAAATGGTGTTGGTGTCATACGTACATTTCTCAGCGAAACTCGTTCTCTTAACACTTGAATCTTGAGCAATATGTGAGTGATTTGTACAAATGAACACACAGAATCCTATTACTAAGACCCTTATTTATACTAAATTCGACCCTAACGGTCCTACACTAATCTGATGCCACGTTACTCCCGAGAATCCTTGGGATGCCATCTGTCTTTGTGCAGTTATAAAAACTACTTCGAAATTCAAATCCTCCCTCCTGAATCCTCTTTCGACGCGTGGCAACGTAATTAGAATCGAGAATGCCACAAAAATACGCTAAGCTTCAGTACTTTACATATTTCGTAAAAACGTTTAAGTCCCTAAAGATGATTCTTTTCGAATTTAGCTTCAGTGCTAACTGTCTCCGTTCCAACTTAAACCATCATTCTTGAACATGGCCATCAGTAGCCATTTTTGATCTCAAAGATGGTCATCAGTAACCATCTTCCTTCGAATTTCAAACCTTCGAAGGATATTCTTCCCAAACGAAATCTTCAGCTAACACGTCCCTGAAGTAATCTCGGGTATAGCCTGGGAACTACTTATGGGTCCAGATCCTGTCGAAACCGGTATATCCTGTGCCCCTTGAGTAGAAGTCGAAACGTGCGTAGAATTTGCCGCTACTGTTCCTGACCCATGTGCGGGATCTTGATCTCCCCCTCCACTGGCCGCATTGACCATTTTCTTGTTGTATCTTCGTTTAGGAATCAGTTGTGCACTGTTGGTTAATTTACCGTTCCTAAGGTTCATGCAAGGTCTTGATATTTTCTAGACAAAACAAAACAATCAATTAATAACAATCTGTTTGACACTGTCCCATTGGGCGTGCCAATTTGTTTACGGTGATTTCCGTTAAACAGCCGCTAGTCCTCCAAACTATAAAATATACTTTGGTTACTCGCAGGATCGACTAGATTAATCCTAGGACCTAGTCAAACAATTGTCTCTTGATATGATTCGAATCATGTTTGTTTGTTCTGACTTCAAGAAAACTCATTTATGATGTGATCTTGTGAATATTCACTTAAAACAACACTCGTTATACATGTTAATACAACTTTCGACAAAGAAAACGTAAATTAAAGCGTTTAAACTGCAGGAATGTAAAGTGCAGAAATATAACGTGAAAGAATGTAAAATTGCAGAAATGTAAAGTGCTTCGAAATGAAAGTTAAACGAAAAGGATAAAAGAATTGAAAAGATACATGAATAAAGAAAGATACAAATGTATTTAAAATGGTGTTGGTGTCATACGTACATTTCTCATAGAAATCATTCTCTAAACATTTGATACTTGAGTGATTTGTGAGTGATTTGTACAAAATGAACACACGGAATCCTAACATTAAGACCCTTATTTATACTAATTTCGACCCTAACGGTCCTAGACTAATCTGATGCCACGTTGCCCACAAGAATCCCTGGGATGCCATCTGTCCTTGTGCGGTTACACAAACTACTTCAAAATTCAAATCCTCCCGCATGAATCCTCTTTCGACGCGTGGCAACGTGATCAGAACCGAGAATGCCACGAAAACACGTTCAGCCTCAGTACCTTACGTATTTCGCAAATCGTTTAAGTCTATAAAGATAATTCACTTCGAATTAGCTCCGATTCTAACCATCTTTACTCCAACTCAAACAACATTTTCGAAACATGGCCATCAGTAGCCATTTTTAATCTCCGAAATGGTCATCAGCAACCATCTTTCTTCGAATCCTAAACTCTTCAAAGAATATTCTTCCTGAACGAAATCTTCAGCCAACACCCATTCCCTTGTATAAAATTAGGTATTTCTTTGTATATACGCTTATATTTTTTATACCTCGATCAATTTGATTTAAACCCTCAAATAACAAATCAAAAATTAGGGTTTTCTTCAAAATCTTCCTGGGCCTCCCTCAAGGTATAAGTCCCAACCCCCTTTGTAAATATTTGTTTACATAGCTTTGAATAAACTCATTGGACTTCTCCCCGAGTATAAGTCTCAATTCCCGTGTACATAACCTTGTTTGATAAACCGTTCATCCTTAAAGGTATATTCCCTTCATAAACTCCAATGTACACACACACTTTGTCATATATACTTGTTCATATACTTGTTCATGTTTGTTCATATACTTGTTCATATTTGTTCATATACTTGTTCATGTTATATATACTTGTTCAACTTAGTACAACACTAGGTTCCCCATAGCCTCCTGTTAGGCTTCGTGCAAAGAATCTCCCTTAGCTAGGTTAGGACATAGAGTATGGTTTCCCGGTGAAATCGCTCTAAGAGCTCAAACCAACTATACCATGCCTCCTCTTGGGCTTCATACAAACGACTGTGCCTCCCATAGCCTCCTCTTGGGCATACAATACAAGGACCCTCGATTGTCCCTCCCATAGCCTCCTCTTGGGCTTACAATGCAAGGACCCTCGGATAGCCTCCTCTGGGGCTTCGTACAAGGACCCACGGGCTTCTTAAAAGCATCCCCATATCCAAATCAAATACCCTAGGAGATTAGACATTTATCATCTCTATGATAGGAGTATCTCTTCTATATCATCACAATCAAACTTTCTTTTTGCCACAAGGCTGGCTAATTAATCAAAAGTTTTGCCACAAGGCTGGCTCTTCAAAACTTTTTGCCACAAGGCTGGCTCATCAAAACTTTTTGCCACAAGGCTGGCTTATCAAAAGTTTTTGCCACAAGGCTGGCTAATCAAACTTGTTTTTTCCACAAGGCTGGCTAAATAAAACATCTTTATCATTCTAAGAACCATAAGTGGCACAACCCAGGTCTTATAATGAAAAGATTCAAACAAAATCAAACATATGTATGTGATGAAATAGATTAGATACATCGAGTATTAAGATGACATTTGTCTCTTATACTTTGCTTCCACTAGCATAAGTGGGAACTACGATTGCTCTGACTTTCTCAACATCCCTTTGAGAATACGTAGGCATAAGGTCTCATCCTTGGCGAGCAAAACTTCTATCTCCCTCAAACCACTCAAACCTCAGCACCCGTAGACCTCGAGCTACAGTTGCTCTGATTCCCTCTAAGGGATATGTATGCATAAGATTGCGATGATCTTTACGAGCATAATCAAACAAACACCTTAGGTCCCACCTATCTCACAACAAAAACCTCCCCAATAGCATAGGAAGAAATAAACAGACAAATATAACAAAGAAACCTATAGAGTACTATAGATACGTAGGGTGCTAATAACTTCCCTTCGTATAACCAACCCCTTACCCGGAATCTCTCCCCCTTTTTGCATTGCTTTTAATTTTGTATTATTTGCATTGCATATCTTTTAAGGTTTGTGCAACTTTTTTCCTTTTCCTGCTTTGGAAACAATAAAAAGTTTGGTCGTGACAAAAACAAAAAATCATTTTTTTGAGCCCGAGCCCAAAGAAGGCATCCGGTGTGTCATCCCGATTTTCCCGCGACAGAGAAATGGCGACCTCACTAGGGACTATCTTTTTATTGTTTCCAAAGAAAGGGTTAATTCTAATTGTTATATTTGTCATTTTTATTTTTTCTACATGTGTGGTTCTGTTACAAGTGATACATTATGGACAAATCCTAACCCGGATTAAGAACACATAAGAATTAGGTGGAGGGTATAGTCATGTATGGCATACAAGGAGTTCAGTCCTTAACAAGCCGTCATGAGAATCCTTCCGCTCAGTGGAGGTTCCTTGTTGGTAGTATATGTTTAGCAAGTTCAGTTGCGAAGACATTGTTGCTTTCATTGAACTGTAGAAGCTGAGTTGGCCGTAGAACCCATTAAACCATCCTGGCCTTATTAGGTTGTGGCGCAGAAACTATTCAGGTGAAGACTTGGATTAGTTGTCATGCGGAGAGCCACAAGGAGACGAGTTTTTCTTGAGAATATTGCTGGCTCACAAGTTCAGTTGTGCAAACCGGTAATATCCGAAAGAAAAATGCAGAATCTAATGTATCAGTAGATCATGTTGTGCAGGTGATTAACCCCTAGTACTATCCCATGTTTGGTTCTTTGACCTCAGGCTCGTGACGTTGAACCTTTGAACCTATGTGTACCATGTTTGCATTACCATGTTTGCATTATCATGTTTGCTTTACCGTGTTTGTATATGTGGCATTCATGCATCCATACATTCATACATTCATTAAAAATTCATCTTTTCATAAAAACATGATTTTTCAAAAAAAAAAATTAGAGAATTTTCTTTGCAAACATTATAGGATTAAGTTATGGAATGGGTAAAAAGGCATACCAAAAGGTACGGTTTCAAAATGCCTGATGTGGAAAAACTGAGAGAGTTAGCATCTTTGGTACCAGATCCTTCCGATTTTAGGAAAAGCCATGGAAAGCTTTTGCCTATCTTGAACTCCCATGTTGATGAAGGACTTCTCAAAACTCTAGTTCAGTTCTATGATCCCGTCTACCGGTGTTTCACCTTTCCAGACTACCAGTTGGTACCAACCTTGGAAGAATATGCCAATCTGTTGGGTATTCCTGTGTCTGAAAAAATAACTTTCAATGGTTTGGAAGCCATTCCTAAATCACAAGTCATTGCAACAAGTATTCACTTGAAGAAATCCGCAGTAGACAGTAATTGAACTACCAAAGGAAACCTCCCGGGTTTGACTTCGCAGTTCTTAATGAAGAAAGCTTTTGATTTCACCGAAACTGGTAGCATGATAGCTTTTGAAGCTATATTAGCTTTTCTCATCTATGGGTAGGTTCTGTTTCCCAACATCAACAACTTTGTTGATATCAACGCCATAAAACTCTTTCTGATTAGAAATCTTGTTCCGACTTTGCTTGGTGACATGTATTTCTCTGTCCATCACAGAAATCGCCAAGGCGATGGGATCATTGTGTGTTGTGCACCTCTGTTGTTCAAATGGATTGTTTCTCACTTACCCAAGTCTCCTATCTTCAGGGAAAACCGAGAAGGCTTGCATTGGCCTCGAAGACTTATGTCCCTTACTAATAATGATATTCATTGGTATACCCTGGCTCGCTGTGGTACATAAACCATTGACAGTTGTGGAGAGTTCGCCAACGTACCCCTCGTTGGTACACAAGGAGGAATTAACTACAATCCGGTCTTAGCCCGACGACAACTCGGGTACGCAAATGCAGTTTAACCCATTGGTCTCACAGTGGAAAGCTACTTCTATCAAGAGGGGGAGGATCCTCAAGGGTTAAAAGCAAGAATGGAGTTCCAAATGTGGGGTAAGGAAAGAAAAAGGTGGGGTAAGGAATTGCATTGCCATGGACGCCTACACCTGTTGGGTAAAGAAAAGAGCAAAGGAGTTCCAAATGCCTTATGATTATGAAAAACCCATGTTCCATGTGGTATCTAAACTACCCAACATTCCCATTGAAACTATGGAAGAATACCAAGAGACTCTGGCCAAGATGAGGTTAGAGAAAGATGCTTGGGAAGACAAGTTTCATAAGACTGATGTGGAAAATAGAAAGTTGAAGAAACGAGTGAAAGATCACGAAGAAACCCTCTACCGTCAAGATGGATGGCTCATGAGTAAAGATGAGAAAATCCGTCGAAAAGACGCTGCAATCAAGAGGTATATCAAAGAAAGTAAGAAAAAGCTTGAAGGCTCAACAAGAAACACTCCAACTCCTGACGATTGGAAGAATGTTGTTGACAAGCTAAGGACCAAAAAGGCCGAGTTGAAAGCTTACTATGGGAAAGAAATCATGAAGCTCAAGCTGCATAACGCATTTGGTTCTTCATCCGATGAGGATGTTTAGGATTGTTTAGCTTTTATTTATCATTTTCTTCTGTAGGAGCTACGCTCCAATGTTGTAACCTTTTTCTAGCATTTCAATAAAATGATAGTCTGTGTTCAAATGTTTGCAAGAAAATAATCTTTAAATATTTGGAAAAATCATAAACTTTTTGCATGCATCATTCTGCATTTCGAGTCAGTTGTCTAGAGTTTCATCTTTTGGATTTTCCTCCATTAGACTGTCAAGCTATCGCGCCTCAAAGTTTCTCGACCGCGCTCGCAATCAGATCGCAGATACAACACTCGTTCAAGCAAAAGAAGAGTGAAGGAAAACTTTGAACAAGAGAATATTGAGCTCTGTGGTACAGTGACCACCCTTCAAGAAAAGTTGGAAAGTCTCACTACTGCGGTTGATTCCTTAGTGGCCGCGCAGAATCAACAGCCACCACCTGTCATACCCCAATTTTTGACCTAAGATACCACCTCATATCATTTGCTTATGCATCATTTGCATCTCTAACAAATTGCATAGCTTGTGTTTGTTACTTGTGCTCAGCAGGGTTTAATCAAGAGATCACTCATCAGTGCAAGAAACAATCAATTAGGGTTTTGTTCTCCCTTCATCTCAAATGAATCATCTTCATCAATAATCAACATTTGGTCCTCAGAGAGTCATTTCAACAAGCTCAACAGCTTTGAATCGACTGAATTAGGGTTTTGACTGAAGACAGCACACTCCTGACTTTTGCTCAGAATTTGACCTAATGGCTTGGGACATGATATCAAGACCCCAAGTACATCATTTTGACCTAATCCATTGGCTAATAACATCTCCTACACAAAGAATGATCAGACAAATCCTCAGATCAGAGTTTTGAACTATCAGGGACCAAAATCAGGGATCACATTTGGGAAACCCTAAAAACCCCCAGGAAGTCAATCAAAGGTTTCAATCATCCTCAAATAATCCCTATGACAATATCCCATGGAAATTGCATCTCAATTCAAGGTCCACAGTCATCAATTTCATCAGGTCGACAATTAGGGTTTTGACCTAATTCACTAAATAACTGACTTTTTAATCAGGACATGGTGCCACAACTCAAACCATGGCTCAATATCCTCTAATGCTTCAATATGATCCATTCATACCACTCATTTGGTGAGGATAGCCTGTTTCATTTGAAATCTCCAGAAACGCGATTCGTCTGAAAAGTCAACTGTACAAGATCACCATTGACTTTTGGGGAATTTTGGTCAACGATGACTTTTGAAGTTTTAAATCATCAATATATGATATGAGAAGTCATTTGATCAAGAAAAATCAAGAAAATCAATCAAGAATCAAAAAGTCAAAAGTTTGACTTTCATACTTAGAAAATTTTTCTAAGTGTTTTTCATGGTTTTTTCCAAACTTTGAAAGGGAATTTCTCAAAATTTCACCTACAAAATAAAAAAAACTTCCAACATGAAAGTTGTAGATTTTGATCCAATAAACAACTTTGACACATATAAATTTTTTCCATAAGATCAACCATTTAAGAGATATGGAGCTTCAAAGTTGGTACTTTTTGAAAACTTCACTTAAAACTTCATTTTCTTCAAAGTTCATGGAACTTTTTCACCCATTTCCTTAAGAGACTTGAGGAAACTTTCAACTAGGCTTTTGAAGTGTGTAATATGAGCTTTCCAAAATGTCAAAGAGCATGAAAAAATATGGAGTGTAGGTATGGTTTTGAATTATGCATTTAGTGATCATTTTCACTTGAATTTTCACCATTTTTCACTAAGTTTCAAGACTACATGACCTATAATCCAAGCAATGATGCAAAGAGGCAATAATTGAAGAGATATTTTCTGATATGAGATCAGAATGGAAGAGGATAAGAAGCTTGGGATTTAACCATGGTTTAGTAACTTTTAACCATGTGCATTAAATGTAAAGATTCCATTTTATCTTCAAATGCCAAATCACCAATTCTTGATCAACTTGCAAAGCTTTGTATTCAGAAACCTTGGCCTATAAATAGAGGTCCAAACTTCATTACAAATCACCCCAAAACCTCACAATTATAGGTTTTCTCTCTTCTTTCTTGAATTACAAGTCATGTGTTTCAAAGTGAGGTAGAAAACTCAACCTCCATCTCTTGCAAGTTCTGACCAAAGTGATGCTTCCCACAAACCACAAACATCATATGGGATGTGTTTGATCCATCCATACACCCCAAATCACCCTAAATCTCAGAATCACTCTTCAACCACCATATTTGCATAAAATGAGCCTTAACATATCAATTCTCATACCAGGCCATATCTGTCCAAGTTAATCATCTAAACACACTCCATATACTTCACATGAACTGTTCCAACCATCATACATGATCTGAAACATCAAAATCAACTAGCTTGATCCTCACTTGAGCTAAACTGCAGTTCGGGTACCACAAGGTGATCAAGAGGTTTCCAGTTCATTCCAGGCATTCAAACACATCACATAAGGTCCATTGAAGCTATCCAGATCATCACAAAGCATCTGTAACACCTCCAGGCACGATTTCAATTTCCAGTTTGGCCGTTTTTGAAGGTAAGTGCCTATCAACTTCAAACTCATACATACATGCATCATAAATGAAAAAATGGCTTACCATCTTGTTTCTGCACTATCACTGATCAATAGCCCTCAATCAATTTCATAATTCATCAACTATACACAATTTCAGAGTGAATTATAGAATTAGGGTTCTTCGTGTTCATCAGAGAATCAATGGCCCTAGAGTGAAAATAAATGAAATTAAAGGTCATCATCATGTTCCTCGTCCAAAACCGAGTGAGATAGACCCTTTGATCGATCAAAACAACACAGTTTTGAAGAATTTTGAAAAATCAGTTAGGGTTGTGTTCTTGGCGCGTTTTTTTGTTCAGAAAATTCAAATTGTTGTTTTAAAATATATTAAACTGGAAGCGTATGTATTACAAGCCACAAGCGTGGCTCAGTTGGCAAGTGTTTTGGCTGGTGAGAGAGAGGGCGTGAGTTCAAGCCCTATTGGAGACAAAACCAATTTTTTGCAACCTATTTTCTTTCATTTTTTAACAAACTTTAACCATTCATTTAACCAATCAAAATTCATTATTTTCACTTCATTTTTTTTACACTCTTTATTTAATATACATATTTTGACAATATTAAAAAAAATCACAAAAAAAGATTCATTCGATATATTTTTAATTAGGTTTAAAATGATACATTTTTAAGTATTTTTAAATACTTTAAATATTGTTTTTTCATTTGATTTTCAAACTTAATCATTTGTAAATATTTTTTGAGCAAACCCTAATCATCTAAGTGTTAATTAAGGATAATTTTTTGTTCATCTTGATTAATTTGACTCCTTTCAAAATTCAAATCGTTTTAAAACGAGCGATCGCGTCTCTTTTCAAAAACGATAAACCATTTCTTCTTTTGAAACTATTGATTAAATCTTTTAATTGATCAATTGATTTTCAAAACGATGTGGGGCCTCTCGAATATTAGAGAGTATAAGTCCCTTTCGTTTTTCTTTGTACAGTTTTTAACAGAAAACTTTTTCCAAATTGCTTCCAAACAGTTCTTTCAAAAAACATTCAAATCATTTTCAAAACCATCCACCCTGTTTTATGAAAATAAAACAGGGGCCTCTCGAATATTAGAGAGTATAAGACCCACTCCTTTTTCTTTTTACACAGTCTTTTTAGTCAAACTAAATAAACTTTCTTTCAAAACAAACTTTCAAATCGTTTTTCAAACGACGCGTCTGTTAACAAAACAATTTCAAAGCTTCTCAAATATACCATGGGCCTCCATGTAGGTATAAGCCCCAAGCCCTTTTGTACATACCCACTCTAGTACATGAAATTAGGTATTTCATTGTACGCCTTTTGTACATATCTCGATCAGTGTGTTTTTTAAACTTTGAATAACAAACCAAAAATGAAGGTTTCTTTAAATCTTCCCAAAAATACCATGGGCCTCCATGTAGGTATAAGTCCCAAGCCCCTTTGTGAATACCTGTTTACATAGCTTTGAATAAACTCAAGTGGACCTCTCCCCGAGTGTGAGTCCCGAGCCCTGTGTATACAAATGGATCATGCTTACAGGTATATTTCCTTCATAAACTCCATTATATACACACACTTTGTCATATACATGTGCTTGTTCATATCTGTTCATATAACTGTTCATATTTGTTCATGTACTTGTGCATATTTGTTCGTACTTGTTCATGTTTGTGATTGTGTTATATGCTTGTTCAACTTAGTACAACACTAGGTTCCCCATAGCCTCCTATTGGGCTTCGTGCAAAGAATCTCCCTAGTTTAGGTTAGGACATAGAGTATGGTTTCCCGGTGAAATCGCTCTAAGAGCTCAAACCAACTATACCATGCCTCCCATTGGGCTTTGTACAAACGAGTGTCCCTCCCATAGCCTCCTCTTGGGCTTACAATGCAAGGACCCTGGATTGTCCCTCCCATAGCCTCCTCTTGGGCTTACAATGCAAGGACCCTCGGATAGCCTCCTCTTGGGCTTCGTACAAGGACCCACGGGCTTCTTATAAGCATCCCCAATATCCAAACCAAATACCCTAGGAGATTAGACATTTTTCATCTCTATGCTAGGAGTATCTCTTATATATCATCACAAACAATCAATCAATCAAACTTTTTGCCACAAGTCTGGCTAATCAATCAAACTGTTTTGCCACAAGGCTGGCTAATCAATCAAACTGTTTTACCACCGTACTGGATGATTAATCAAAGTTTTTGTCACAAGGCTGACTTCATTGAAACTTTTGCCACAAGGCTGGCTGATTAATCAAAGTTTTTGTCACAAGGCTGACTTCATTGAAACTTTTGCCACAAGGCTGGTTAAACACAAAAACATCTTTATCATTCTAAGCACCCTAAGTGGCATGGCCCCGGGCTTATAATGAAAAGATTTTCAAACAAAATCAAACAGATGTATGTGATGATATAGATTAGATACATCTAGCATTTAGACGACATTTGTCTATTTTCCTTTGCTTCCACTAGCATAAGTGGGAACTACGATTGCTCTGACTTTCTCAACATCCCTTTGAGAATACGTAGGCACAAGGTCGATCCTTGGCGAGCAAAACAAAATACAAAAAAAACCATTCAAACCTTAGCACCCGTAGACCCCGAGCTACAGATGCTCTGATTCCCTCTAAGGGATATGTATGCAGAGGATCGCGATGATCTTTGCGAGCATAATCAAACAAACACCTTAGGTCCCACCTATTTCACAAGAACCTCTCAATAACATGGAATGAAAAACAAAGCAAAGAAACCTATAGAGTACTATAGATACGTTGGGTGCTAATACCTTCCCTTCGTATAACCAACCCTCTTACCCAAAGATCTCTCCCCCCACTTTTAGGTTATTGCAGCTTTTTTCCTTTTCCTCTTTTGGAAACAATAAAAAGTTTGGTCGATACAAAAGAAAAATCATTTTTTATGAGCACTCGAGCCCAAAGAAGGCATCAGGTGTCTCATCCCACAAAAAAGAGGAACAAAACGGTTTTTCGCCCGCGACACCACCCAACAGTCAAGCAACAGTGATATCTGAGATCACTACTCCATGCCAGAAGGTTGGGGCACGCCTTTCAGCTTCGGTACAGGTTTTCGCCATAATGTTTCTGGGATTCCAACATCCACAACTGAAGCGCCTGCTGCACAAAGTTCGGTGTTCACTCCAAATCAAGGGGTAACCTTTTCTCAAGTCACTATGACGGTTTTGAAGGATATAAAAACACTTAGAAAGGGGGGGGGGGGGGTTGAATAAGTGTAGCTTTTAAAACTTGTAAGATAAAAACAATTTGCCCAATGATTTTTATCCTGGTTCGTTGTTAACTAAACTACTCCAGTACACCCCCTTGGAGTGATTTACCTCACCTGAGGATTTAATCCACTAATCACACAAGATTACAATGGTTTTCCACTTAGACAACTTCTAAGTCTTCTAGAGTATACTGATCATAACCTGATCACTCTAGGAACAAACTGCTTAGATACCCTCTAAGACTTTCTAGAGTATTCTGATCAACAACCTGATCACTCCAGTTCTTACAAATAAATGTAAACAAATTCTTTTAAGAGTTACAATGCTTCTTATAAAGCTATTATCACAACTGTGATTTTCTCTTAAGTTTAAGCTTAATCTCACTAATATATTACAACAACAATGTAGTGAGGTTGAAGATGAAGTTTGAGAGCTTTTTTGAATTTGACAACGTTTCTGTATATTTGCGCAAGTGTTGTATTCAGCTTCTCATCAGAACTTCTATTTATAGGCGTTTGAGAAGATGACCTTTGGGAGCATTTAATGCTTTGCGTGATCCGTACAGCATTGCATTTAATGTTTCACTCTTTTGTCAACTACCTCGAGCCTTGCTTTCGCTGTGTCTACTGACGTTGCCTTTAATAGCTACTAACGTTCCTTTTGTCAGTCAGCGTAGCTTGCCATCTTGTACTTGCTTCTGATCTGATGTTTGTGTAAACAACGTTTGAATATCATCAGAGTCAAACAGCTTGGTGCAGAGCATCTTCTTGTCTTCTGACCTTGAAGTGCTTCTTAGCGTGATACCATGAGAACTTCAGTGCTTCTGCTTCTGATCTCAAGTCCTTCTGATGCTTCCATAGACCATGTTCTGATTCTGCTTGACCATGTTCTGATGTCTTGCCAGACCATGTTCTGATGTTGCATGCTGAACCTTCTGAGTCAGTGCTTCTTGCGCTTATTTTGTGCATACTCTTTATATAATTCCTGAAATGGAAATTGCATAGTATTAGAGTACCACATTATCTCATACAAAATTCATATACATTGTTATCATCAAAACTAAGAATAATGATCAGAACAGATCTTGTTCTAACAATCTCCCCCTTTTTGATGATGACAAAAACATATATAAATGATATGAATTTGCAATCAGAAAATCAGACGGCTAAAGACAATTACACAGTTATAGCATAAGCATATAAACATAGTGTGTGAATATGTCTCCCCCTGAGATTAACAATCCCCCTGAGATAAATAATCTCCCCCTGAAATAAATACTGGAAGAAATTTATAAATAAAGGACTTCCCTGAGTATTTTCCATTTCAGTTGAGACGATCACATATGCTTAGATCTTCAGAACATTCATAGCTTCTGCTTCTTGCTTCCATAGGACAGCTTCAGAGCTTGAATTTCTTCTTGGATCATTGCATGCTAGATTGTATCAAAACATTGTTGAATGTACCAGAGCATCATCAGAGCATATCTACATCCTGAAATGTTACAAAACAAACTACACGACAAAAGTCAGAGCATGAATGAATCAGAACATAAAATATGTCTCAGAACATATAGTATGTATCAGAGCATAAACAATAATGTTTCAGGGCATATTTAGAACAAAAACATGCATCAGAACATTTATGGGATAAGAATGAGTTAGAGCATATTCTATCATCAGAATATCATAACATTCTTCCTTCTTGCTTCTAATCTTGAAGCTTCATAGCACTCAGCTTGCTTCAATTTCCATGAGCTTTTCCCATGTCTTTGCTTCTCATGTTGAGCTTTTAAGATTGTCTTCAATCCTGCAAAACACTTAAAGACACAGAACTTGCAAATTCTTGTTAGAAATGTGGAGACTTTCTCCCAGCAACTGATAATATAAATCAGACCATTTATCACATTTTCTCCCCCTTTTTGTCATAACATCAAAAACACGAAAGATTCAGATGAAAAACAATATGAGAGAAAAGAAGATAATTTTCATTGATAGCAAAAGAGAATTATCAGAAGGTACAAGGAAGATGCATAGAAGACAGATGCAAGAAACAAAGAAACAACTAAGACACAAAGGACTAAGACGACCCTAGCTTAGACATAATCTTGGCCAGCATGTCATGAATCCCAGCATTGCTCTCAGTCTGCCTCTCCATGAAAGAGCGGAACTCAGCATTGATGTCTTCTTGCCTGTCCATACGAGAAGCTAGCTCAGCTTGGTTCTTCTGAATAACCTCTAGAGTCTTCACCAGAAGAGAGGGTTCACCAGAAGAAGCTTCACAACTTCTGTTCAGAGGGACAACAATCTCAATAGCAGCTTCCATTGTTAGATCATCATCATGATTTTCCTTAACAGGAATAGTCTCAGCAGGATGATCTTCAGCATCAGCTTCTCCCATATAAGCATCTTCTTCATACTCAGGAGCAGGAAGATCAGAATCTCCATTCTCAAGAGCTTGAAGAATGGCAGCAAGATTCCTTGGAGCAGAAGGACCTTCAACTTCTGGAGGATCAACAACTTCTGGAATGACTAAATTGGGGTCCTCCTCAGAAGGATTTTCCCTCAGAAAGTCAAACAGTGACTTGAAGTCTCCAGTCAGAACTGGATACTTAGGTCTCCCAACCACAATTTCCCTGCAAGGATTATCCAGCAATTCATCAACAAACATCTTCTCCTCAAGAACTCTCCTATTTCTGATGGGATGATAGTATACACCATCATCAGCTTCTAGTCGATAGCCAGCATAACCAGGTGCAGCAGCCACTAGTCTCTTCTGGACTTTCATTGCTTCAACCTGAAAATCCTGCCGAAAGCTTCTACAAAGGTTTCTAGGAGAAACATCATCAAGATCATTAAGGAAGGCGTCTCGCAAGAGATCCAGCCTAGAGACAAATTCATGCTTGAACAACTCCAGGAAGATATGAGGTTCAGGTTCAGGAAGGTTGAAGGTGAATTTGTAGTCAGGGTAAAGGAGGCAATATGGGTTAGATTTTCTGGGAGGTAAGGGATGGGATAGAGAAGGTGGAGCTGCTGTGGTGGATGAAGATGGAATATCTGTGGGGAGGATTGATGAGGATGGGATACCAGAATATGTGGGAGGATAGACATTTAGTGGAGTGGGGTTCAAAACAGGTGAAGAAAGAGATGGTTGAGAAGGATTTGGAATGGTGAAGGTGTTGTGAGGTTCATAAGGAGGTGGTTGGTAATCTTGCCTGGGAAAATTTGTAGTACTTTTAGTACGGAAAGACTCCCTAATGCGCTGATCTTGATATTCTTGGGAGTTTACTTTGACAGGATCAAAGGTGACCCTTTGCTTCTTGGCTTTCTTGGCTTCTTCTTCTTGAGCCTTTCTCTTCAGCCTTGCTTCTTGCTTCTTCTTATCATTCTTCTGAAGGTCAGCCAGAGAAGGAAGCACTCTTCCACGAATCCATGCAGGATCAACAGAAGATTGAGCTCTTACAGACGCTTCCAGAAAGTGCTTAACAACCTTTTTAAGTTCTGCTTGGAGAAAGGTAGCAAAACCTTCAACCGGAATTCTTCTGGTCAAAATATCTGTGGGGATTACAGGAACAGAAGTAATCTCCCTGATAAGTTCCAACCTTCGCAGATCAAAACCATTAATAACTTGCCCTTGAATAACTCCAAAGAACTTGGACGTTCCAATAGTCCTTAGGGAATCCATCAAATCACTTTCTATCAGAATGTCTGAAATCATTCTGGCGAAAGGAATGGCAGTTTTTGGAAGGTGAGGATACTTCTCACGTTTTTCATCTCTTGACTCTTCAATAGACGTCTTCAAATTTTGAAAGAGAATGTTGGAGATGTTAAGTTCAATTCTTCTTCTAATGCAGAAGAGAGTATATTTATGATCAGGACTGATGTACGATGAGGAGGATGATCTTCTTCTATGATGGAGAGATCCCAGAATAATCTCAGCCCAAACTTGGTAGAACGGCCTCAACACACCAGTTTTATGGGATTCAATACCAGTAGCATTTGATATTTGTCTATCAACCTGTGGCCAACAAACTCTGCCATGAAGAGGACCAGTACATCCTTCTTCATCTTCCAGGTTGTACAGCTTCCTTAACAGCTTCTCAGTTATCACAACTTCATGCCCTAACACGAAGGAGATGATTGCAGTTGGGGTAACCGTTGCATGAGCCCAGAAATCTTTCACAAGAGCCGGATAAATTGGTCCAACCAATCTATCAAGGTAGTTTGACCAGCCTTGAGCCATTGTCTTTGCTTCGGGTTTGAAACCATATATCTTCAGATTATCAAAATCCACTGAAGATTCACATAGAACTTCCATTTCTGAAGCAGGAATGGAACAGGTCTTCAATGGAGCAAAACCACGCTTGCTGAAAACCAGTTGAGTGGAAGACATTTCTGCTTGGTTTGAAGAGTTTGATGAAGGATTCATGGTGAAATGCAAAGATGCAGACACAGACTAGGGTTTATCCGTTGAATGCAAAAAGAGAGGGACGAATGAAGAGAGAGATTGAAAAAGATGAAATGAAGATGAAGAGGAGTATATAAAAGGTTGGGTAAAAAAAATAATAACTGCAATATGGTTTAAGTGAAATGATTACAGAAAAACATGACATCAATTTGCATTTAATGAGATATGACGTTAGGAGAGATAAAGTGACAGAATGAAATGATTTGCACAATTACCTAGGGCGGAGTCTCCTCAAATGCACGCATGCTTGTCCAAAAATAGTGAACACGTGTTCATTTTCTGGAAAAACTGGTGACAGCTGTTTTACTTTAAAAGAGATTCTGAATCAACTTAGATAATGAAACGTTAGTAATAACAGAATCAGAACTTCTAATTGATCATAATCAGAACTTCTTATAAAAACATAATCCCAACACATTTCAGAACTTAGCCATACGTAAGACCTTCTTATCTTCTCATTCTGGACATAAGTCCATAATGATATTCTTCAGAATGAAGTTAAACCTATCTTCAGCAAGGGGTTTTGTAAAGATATCAGCCCATTGATGGTCTGTATCTACAAAGTTTAAAGAGAGAACACCCTTTTGAACATAGTCCCTAATGAAATGATGTTTAATCTCAATATGTTTAGCTTTGGAATGTAAGATGGGATTTTTAGATAAACATATGGCAGAAGTATTATCACAGAAGATAGGAATGTTACTCTCATATATTTGATAATCTTCTAGCTGACTCTTCATCCAGAGCATTTGTGTGCTACAACCAGCAGCAGCAACATATTCTGCTTCTGTTGTTGAGAGGGCAATGGTAGCTTGCTTCTTGCTGTACCAAGAGATCAGGTGACTTCCTAGAAATTGACAACTTTCAGAAGTACTCTTCCTTTCAATTCTGTCTCTAGCATAGTCAGCATCACAAAATCCTACTAAGTTGTATTCTTTAGATCTTCTGTAGACTAAACCAACATTAGTAGTACCTTTCAGATACCTCAGAATTCTCTTAACAGCAGTTAAGTGAGATTCTCTAGGATCTGATTGGAATCTAGCGCACAAATAAACACTGAATAAAATATCAGGTCTAGAAGTAGTTAAATATAGAAGAGATCCAATCATACCTTTGTACAACTTCTGATCAACCTTCTTAGTTACCTCATCCTTACCTAGAACACACGTTGGATGTATAGGAGTTTTGGCTTCTTTGCTTTCAGAAAGATTAAACTTCTTCAGAAGTTCTTTCACATACTTCGTTTGATGAACATATGTTCCATCAGAAGTCTGATTGATTTGAATTCCAAGAAAATACTTGAGTTCTCCCATCATACTCATTTCAAATTCAGCCTGCATAGACTTAGCAAACTCCTTTCCAAGTGAAGCATTAGATGTTCCAAAAATAATATCATCAACATAAATTTGACAAATTAAAATGTCCTTCTTAGATGTTTTACAGAAGAGAGTCGTATCCACTTGTCCTCTAGTGAAACTATTATCCAGAAGGAAAGAACTTAATATTTCGTACCAAGCTCTAGGAGCTTGCTTCAATACATACAATGATTTCTTAAGTTTGAAAACATGTTCTGGAGACTTAGAGTCTTCAAAACCAGGAGGTTGGTGAACATAGACTTCCTCATCTATATAACCATTTAAGAAGGCACTCTTAACATCCATCTGATACAGAGTGATGTTATGCTGAGTGGCAAAAGAAATTAATAAGTGAATAGATTCTAACATGGCCACTGGTGCAAAAGTTTCTGTATAGTCAATACCTTCTTGCTGATTATAACCCTAAGCCACCAGTCTGGCTTTGTTTCTTACCACTTCTCCCTTCTCACTAAGCTTGTTTCTGAAAACCCACTTTGTACCAATGATGTTGAAACCTTTTGGTCTAGGAACAACATCCCATACATCATTCCTTGTAAACTGATTAAGTTCTTCTTGCATGGCAATTATCCAGTCTGGATCTTCTAGAGCTTGATCAACAGAAGTTGGCTTGATCAAAGAAATAAGACCTAATTGACATTCTGCATTGTTCTTAAGGAATGCTCTTGTTCTGATAGGGTCCTCTTTCTTTCCAAGAATCACATCTTCTGAGTGAGCTGGGGTGAGTCTAGAAGATCTTCTGACTGTTGGCTCTTCAGAAATTCTGAGATTCTCTAAGGATGCAGCAACTTGATCTTCTGATTCTTTGCTTCTGAGATTTTCAGCTTCTGAAACTTTGCTTCTTGGTTCTACAGCTTCTGATATATCAATATCTATATCTGCACAATTCTCAACCTGCTTTGGCTTTTCAAGACCAAGCTTATCATCAAATCTGATATTGATTGATTCTTCTACAACCAATGTTTCAGTGTTGTATACTCTGTAGCCTTTAGAGCGTTCAAAATATCCAAGAAGGAAACATTTTTGTGCCTTAGAATCAAACTTACCAAGATGATCTTTAGTATTCAGAATGAAACAGACACATCCAAAAGGATGAAAATATGAAATGTTGGGCTTTATGTTCTTCCACAATTCATAAGGAGTCTTATTTAGAATAGGTCTTATAGAGATTCTATTCTGAATATAACATGCAGTGTTTATTGCTTTTGCCCAGAAGTGCTTAGCCATATTGGTTTCGTTGATCATGGTTCTGGCCATTTCTTGTAGAGTCCTATTCTTTCGCTCTACAACTCCATTTTGCTGTGGAGTTCTAGGGCAAGAGAAATCATGGGCAATACCATTTTCTTTGAAGAACTCCTCAAAGAATCTGTTCTCAAATTCACCACCATGATCACTTCTGACCTTTATGATTTTGCACTCCTTCTCAGATTGAATCTGAGTGCAGAATTCAAAGAACATTGAATGAGACTCATCCTTGTGTTTTAAGAACTTTACCCATGTCCAGCGGCTATAATTATCTACGATGACTAATCCATATTTCTTTCCTCTGACAGATGCTGTTTTGACTGGTCCAAACAGATCAATGTGCAGAAGTTCTAACGGCCTTGAGGAAGAGACAACATTCTTAGATTTGAAAGCAGGTTTGGAGAACTTGCCCTTCTGACATGCCTCACAAAGAGCATCTGATTTGTATTTCAGATTTGGGAGTCCCCTGACCTGATTTAGTTTGTTAATCTGAGAAATCTTCTCAAACTAGCATGTCCTAATCTTCTGTGCCAGACCCATTACTCTTCAGAAACAGACATAAGGCAAGTCACCTTCTGCTTCTCAAGATCTGAAAGATCAATCTTATAAATGTTGTTCTTTCTCTTGCTTGGAAATAGGATTGAGCCACCCTTCTGACTTACAGCCTTGCAAGACTTTTGATTGAAGGTAATGTCACAACCATTGTCACTTAATTGACTTATGGACAATAAGTTATGCGCTAATCCATCTACGAGAAGTACATTAGTTATGGAAGGAGAGTTACCAATACTTATGGTTCCAGAGCCAATAATCTTGCCCTTCTGATCTCCTCCAAACTTGACTTCTCCACCAGATTTAAGCACCAGGTCTTGGAACATAGACCTTCTTCCCGTCAATGTGTCGCGAGCACCCAGAGTCCAGGTACCATGACATTTTGTGCTTTGTCTTCTTTGCTGCTAAGGATATCTGCAACAGAAATTATCTTCTCCTTAGGTACCCATAGTTTCTTGGGTCCTTTCTTGTTAGTTTTCCTCAAGTTTTGATTGAACTTGGGTTTAGCATGATAAGTAACAGGAGGAACAACATGATATTCTTTAGGTTTGGCAGCCTGATATTTTGTAGGTTGTGTCACATGCTTCTTGGTGTGTGTAGTGTTAAAGCTTTTGGAATGTGAAGTGAGCCTAATATCATGTGAGTGGCCATATTTGAACTAATCATACAACGGCTTGTATGTGATTTTCAAATCATCTACAGGTTCAAATTTATGTGGGATATCACCCTCATAGCCAACGCCAATCCTTTTGTTTCCAGAAACACCATATATCATAGAAGCAAGATGACTTCTGCCAATACTTCTAGATAGAAACTTTCTGAAGCTCGAGTCATATTCTTTCAGAATATGATTGAGACTAGGAATGGATTTTTCTGATTCAGAAGGAGATCCAATATCTTTGGATAATTTTAAAACTTTTTCCTTCAGTTCAGAATTTTCCACTTCCAGCTTCTTAGTTTCAAATTCAAATAGCTTTTTCAGCTTTTTGTATTTGATAATAAGATGAGCCTTGAGTTCCAGAAGTTCAGTTAAACTGGAAACTATCTCTTCTCTAGATAGTTCAGAAAATACCTCTTCAGAATCTGATTCTGATGTAGATTCTAATCCGTCATCCACTGTGGCCATCAGTGCAAGGTTTGCCTGCTCGCCTTCAGAGTCTGATTCTGATTCTGATTCTGAATCATCCCATGTTGCCCTAAGACCTTTCTTCTAATGAAACTTCTTCTTGGGATTCTCCTTCTGAAGTTTTGGACATTCATTCTTGAAGTGTCCAGGCTCATTGCATTCATAGCAGATGACCTTCTTCTTGTCAGATCTTCTGCCTCTAGAAGATTCTCCTCTTTCAGGCTTCTTTGAACTTCTGAAGCTCTTGAACTTCCTTTGCTTGCTCTTCCAGAGTTGGTTTACCCTTCTGGAGATCATGGACAGTTCATCTTCTTCTTCTGATTCTGATTCTTCAGAATCTACTTCTTCAGCCTGAAACGCGTTAGTGCATTTTTTATAATTAGATTTTAATGCAATAGACTTACCTTTCTTCTGAGGTTCATTAGCATCCAGCTCAATTTCATGACTCCTCGGAGCACTGATCAATTCTTCAAGAGAGACTTCATTCAGATTCTTGGCAATTTTGAAAGCAGTCACCATAGGACCCCATCTTCTTGGCAAGCTTCTGATGATCTTCTTGACATGATCAGCCCTTGTGTATCCCTTGTTAAGAACTCTCAATCCAGCAGTTAGCGTTTGAAATCTTGAGAACATCTTCTCAATATTTTCATCATCCTCCATCTTGAAGGCTTCATATTTCTGGATCAAGGCAAGAGCTTTAGTCTCCTTGACTTGGGCATTTCCTTCATGGGTCATTTTCAATGACTCATATATATCATAGGCAGTTTCCCTGTTAGATATCTTCTCATATTCAGCATGAGAGATAGCATTCAGCAAAACTGTCCTACACTTATGATGATTTTTGAATTGCTTCTTTTGATCATCATTCATTTCTTGTCTTGTAAGCTTTACACCAGTAGCTTTCACTGGATGTTTGTAACCATCCATCAGCAGATCCCATAAGTCACCATCTAGACCAAGGAAGTAACTTTCAAGTTTATCTTTCCAGTATTCAAAGTTTTCACCATCAAATACTGGTGGTCTAGTATAACCATTGTTACCAGAGCCAGATGTAGATGTATTTGTTGGATCTTCACCAGCCATCTTGACTTAAGCGTTTTTCTCTTCCTGAATCTTTTCTAAACACGGTTAAGTGCTTGCACCTTAGAACCGGCGCTCTGATCCCAATTGAAGGATAGAAAAACACTTAGAAAGGGGGGGATTTGAATAAGTGTAGCTTTTAAAACTTGTAAGATAAAAACAATTTGCACAATGATTTTTATCCTGGTTCGTTGTTAACTAAACTACTCCAGTCCACCCCCTTGGAGTGATTTACCTCACCTGAGGATTTAATCCACTAATCACACAAGATTACAATGGTTTTCCACTTAGACAACTTCTAAGTCTTCTAGAGTATACTGATCACAACCTGATCACTCTAGGAACAAACTGCTTAGATACCCTCTAAGACTTTTTAGAGTATTCTGATCAACAACATGATCACTCTAGTTCTTACAAATAAATGTAAACAAATTCTTTTAAGAGTTACAATGCTTCTTATAAAGCTATTATCACAACTATGATTTTCTCTTAAGTTTAAGCTTAATCTCACTAATATATTACAACAGCAATGTAGTGAGGTCGAAGATGAAGTTTGAGAGCTTTTTTGAATTTGACAGCATTTCTGTATATTTATGCAAGTGTTGTATTCAGCTTCTCATCAGAACTTTTATTTATAGGCGTTTGAGAAGATGACTGTTGGGAGCATTTAATGCTTTGCGTGATCCGTACAGCATTGCATTTATTGTTTCACTCTTTTGTCAACTACCTCGAGCCTTGCTTACGCTGTGTCTACTGACGTTGCCTTTAATAGCTACTAATGTTCCTTTTGTCAATCAGCGTAGCCTGCCATCTTGTACTTGCTTCTGATATGATGTTTGTGTAAACAACGTTTGAATATCATCAGAGTCAAACAGCTTGGTGCAGAGCATCTTCTTGTCTTCTGACCTTGAAGTGCTTCATAGCGTGATACCATGAGAACTTCAGTGCTTCTGCTTCTGATCTCAAGTCCTTCTGATGCTTCCATAGACCATGTTCTGATTCTGCTTGACCATCTTTTGATGTCTTGCCAGACCATGTTCTGATGTTGCATGCTGAACCTTCTGAGTCAGTGCTTCTTGCGCTGATTTTGTTCATACTCTTTATATAATTCCTGAAATGGAAATTGCATAGTATTAGCGTACCATATTATCTCATACCAAATTCATATACATTGTTATCATCAAAACTAAGAATATTGATCAGAACAAATCTTGTTCTAACAGGTTTCTCAACCCATTATGACGGTTGCAACTCCTATGGTTGACACTGTTCCTTATGAGGGCAACGAGATTTATCATGATCAAGGTGATAGCACAAATCAGCGTAACCTCATGGAAGATCTCCAAGAGAAATTTAACAAGATACAGCTAGAAGTCAAAGCTATCTGTGGGAAAGACTTGTTCGGGAAGAATGCCCAGGAGCTATGTTTAGTTCCCAGTGTTCAAATACCAGCTAAATTCAAGGTCCCTGACTTTGAGAAGTACAAAGGTAGTTCTTGTCCACAAAGCCATCTTGTGATGTATGCTAGGAAGATGTCTACTTATGCAGATAATCATCAGTTAGTTATCCACTACTTTCAAGACAGTTTGACTGGCGCCGCACTGAAGTGGTACACAGGATTAGATAGCACCAACATTCGGACTGTCAACGACCTAGGCGAGGCCTTTGTCCGACAATACAAATACAACTCGGATATGGCTCCAGACAGAGACGAGCTCCAATCCATGGCTCAGAAAGACCATGAAGCATTCAAAGAATATGCCCAACGATGGAGAGAAACTGCTGCCCAGATTAATCCACTGTTAAAAGAGAAAGAGATGACAAAGATCTTCTTGAATACTCTTTGTCCATTTTATTATGAACGCATGATTGCTAGTTCTCCAAGTGATTTCACCGAAATGGTAAACATGGGGATGCGTCTAGAAGAAGGAGTCCGAGTCGGACGTCTAACTAAGGAAGATGGATCTTCTAGCGGAACCAAAAAATTCGAAAGTGGTTTCCCGAAGAAGAAAGAACAAAGTGTTGACATGGTATCCCAAGGAAAGCCAAGAGGAAACGTCAATCGTCAACGACAGATTGCTGCTATCGCACCAGCCGTTAATGTAGCACCAAATCCGGGATTTACCCCGTAGTTTCAACAACAACAGCCTCGACAACAGGCTTAACAGTTGAACAACAATCAGAATCGTGTGCAAAGAGCTTTACAGTTAGATCCGATTCCAATGACCTATATAGATTTGTATCCTGCTTTGAGTGAAAGAGGTCTTGTTCAAACTAAAGCACCACCACCAGTACCTGATAAACTACCATGGTGGTACAAAGCTGAGGTCTCGTGCCCTTATTATCAAGGAGCACCCGGCCATGATCTCGAGCATTGCATAGCTTTGAAATCTGAAGTTCAGAGGTTGGTTAGATCAAACCTCCTCTCTTTTAGAAATTTGAATCCAAATGTGCAAGCAAATCCGTTGCTCAATCATGGAGGGCATGCTGTAAACCTGGTACATGAAGGCCCTGGCCAATACAGAATCTTCGACATAAACTTGTCAAGAGCAGATTTGGTACAAATGCACGCCACTCTTTGTCAAATACGAGATTTTCGCCGACATCACTATGGTTCTTGCAAAATATGTAGCATAGATCCTCATGGATGTTTGACTGTGAGATGAGATCCTTAAGTATTGCTGGATGATGGTGTTGCACCCCAAAATTTGCCCATCTAATTTTATTTCTAACTGGCTTATACATCTCATAATCTCATTTATTAGGTCAGCCCACGCATCATGCATTCATTCACCAAGATTATTATTGGGTCATCAAATCAGTGGGGATAGATTAAAGGTGACAACATGGATTAGGGTTTATTTCCCTATTCATGTGGTAATAAAGAGTATATATATGTTCTTATGAGTCAGTTAAGATTTTGCGTATTTCTCAAGAGAATTGACGTTTTGATTGATATTATTATGGCCGTCTAATTCATCACTCATCAGATTATCGTTTCATACCCTATGCTTTATTCTCTTGGTTACTTTGTGAACAAGCTATTGTGGGAGGATTATTCAAAAATCATGGATCAAGTGCAATGATGGGTTCGATGCTTCTTATGAGAAATATGCAAAGACTAGATTAGATTCATTCATCAAGCTTACAAGACAAAACAAAAGAGAAAAGGTCAAAACTTGGACTTTTGGTCAAAGTCAACTAAGGAAGGTTGACTTTTGGACCAAAGTCAATCTTAAGGCCTTTTAGGTTTATCTCATCATGATTTATTCAAGTTGCAAATTGAAGGATATATGGGAGCCTCAAAGTCATATTTAATAGAGGAAAAGAGCATTGCATATTTATTTCGAAAAGAAAGAAGGATGATTTTGTTTTCTCAAGGTCACTACACATTCATTCAATTACAAAGTGACATTACAAATCCAAAAGTAAACTATACAAAATTGGAATTACAAAGAAAATCCAAGAGGCCGTTTCATTTTCCTCAACCATCCCACTCCTGTCATGTTATCATTACATTATATTACTACAAAGAAATAAATCGGTAGATAAATTCTGGGTTCTCTCTAAGCATCATCATGATATCCACTAGTTAAGCTTTGCTCTACTCCGCAAGTCTTCGCAATCTCTATCTTGCGATCTCGTTCTCAAATCTTCAAACCATTTCTCTTCATTCTTTCATAGCAAACTCTGCATAATTACATCAATACTCCTTCAAATGATGCCTTGCATAAACAAAAATAATCAAAACAGTCACACATTCAGTCGAACTCACATACAACAAATTGCAGCCCTGCACATCAATCCAAACTCTACTGTGACAAGCATATGATCAGCCCCATGCATTCATAAAACAATAATTCAGTCCATAAAAACCAAACATGCTGCAAAATTCAAACCACCAGAAAAATCAAAGAAAAAGAAGCCAGCCCTGCACATTTATTCATAAATCAGATTAACAATCCATAATTTACCAAACCTACATACCAGAATCATCATTTACTCATACAAAAAACAAGAAATTCAAACAGTCAATAACTACCTAGCATTCTAACCTATCTCTAACTTCTTTATAACTACCAAACCTAACTCCCTCTAACCGATTTCCAACTACCTAACAGTTTCTAACTACCTCTAAACACTCAGTTACAATATAACCATCCTACAACTAATCTCCAACTGTCACATAACAAACTTAAAATAGAATTTAACTAACTTTCTCAAGCCATAACAGATTAACATCTTACCCTTCAGCTCTAACCAACTCATTCAAATCCAAGGGCTCATAATCACTCTCCTATAACTGAATCCTCAGACTCTCATTCTATATAAACTAAACCTCGCCTTCATTCAAGCTCTTCTCCACCATTTTTGTACACACACGCTTCATTCATCACCTTCTTCATTTCATTGATTCTCCATTCATCTCTCTCCCTTACCTCCACTAAAAGCTCACAAATCCACCATTGATAGAGCTTCAACATCTGAAGCTCTTATCAATTGAGCTCAGCCACAACCTCACCACATCCTCCACCGCTGCAACCTTTCATCAAGCTTTCAACTCACGCACTCTCTCTGAATTATCATCATCATCTTTACAATACTCAACAACAACAATCACGCACAGCAACAACACCATAGCTCATTCGAAGATTCATCAAACAAAGAAAATACAGAGCAAGATTCATAACACGAGAAGAAGAAGAAGAAGATAGCGCAAAGAGGAATAGAGCAAGAGAAATTACCTGAATAGAAGTGTTCCTCGCGTTTATTTCGCCAGCCACACAATCGCGACCTTCACTTCAAGTAAGTACTACGAATCTCCGCTCTTCATCTTCTTCGTTTGTTCTCATTATCGTTGTAAAGATTGAATCTCCCTGAACATTCCCCCTTTGTTTTTGACACGAGATTCTCCTTCTTCATCGTTTAATCGAGTTTCTAGGGGTTTAGGATTTATATCGTGAGATAAGGTTTGAGAGACCTCGTGGTGAAACGAAGGATGTAAGAGAGAGATGGAAGGAGATCTCGGTTTGATCGTTCTCAGAACTCTCTCTCTCGCCCGGCGCCATTCGCGAGAGAGAGTTCTAAGAATGAGAGTGAGAGGGGGATAGGAGTTGATTCGTCGCTCTTTGAACCCTAATCTCCCTTTTCCCTTTTTTTATTAAACTAATTGAATAATTGGTTTTAATTAGAATTAATTAGGATTAATTAAAGTTTAATTAAGATTGATTGTGTTAATTAGGGTCATTAAGCAAAAATCTGATAGATTAGCATGTCTAAAGATTAACAATGCATTTGGATCATAATAATGTTGGCCCATGTACCTCCTTTTTTGGTGCTGAAGAATCACAACAAGGACCATTCTGGGCCTTTACAGCGAGTTGCTAATCATACCCCTCTGGGCCCGTATCACCTTTTTGGCACAAAAAATTTTGAAAACAAAAACGCCCTTGGACCTATCGAACTGGGCCCTGCGCCCTTGCTCTTCACACCACTGTATTCAATCCTTTCCCCCCTGTGTACATAATTTTACATGTTAGATTTAGTTTTTATCAGATAGTTTTATATCATATGTTTTAGGCAATAAAAATATTGATTTCTTTCTATTAATTTTAGACCTTTAATACAATTTTGACATAGAAAATAAACATAAAAATATTAGTTTTAGGCTAATTGTCTTAATTTATTTTGCTTGATTTGAATTCCTTTTCATATAAAAATCTTATAAAAATAAATAGTCGTTTTAATTCAATTTTACACTATATTTTGAATCATTTCATCTCATGCTTTTGTACTATTTTGTATAATCATGTACCTTACTTATGACTTCTAATTGTGACTTTAATTTCCATGTCTCCTTTAATCCTAACCTTTAGGTAGAAACCATGACAACATTAGGACTTAGAAGTTCCCATTTCAATATTAGGCTAGTTTTCATTTAGGCTAGTTTCTTTTCCTTTTCAACTTTAAAGAACCTAACACATACTTGACTTAATTTCCCTTAAAAGATACAAAGAAAACACCTTAAAAAATGACTAATAAATGCTTGACTAATAAAAAGGGAAATAGAAACTCTCGTCTCCCTTGCTTAAGGGAATAACTTGAGTGAAAATTCCCAATCATAAAAGACACAAACCAAAGAGTAACTCGAGTCTCCCTTGCTTAAGGGTTCCACTCGAAACACTCAAACTCTCTTCTCTCTCTTGCCTTCAGGGTATTCTTTCTCCTAAAAGGACATGTTTCTTCCTTTCGATCGCAGACTGGTAACGCATAAGACTCCACTCAACGAGCTGCTACCCTGACGCTAGATTGCGAATGTAACTTCGTCCATTAAAAAACACAAAAACAAACAAAATCATGTGAGCCGAACTACGGCGCTCTGATTCCTGAAAAGGATACGTAGGCATTAGGTCGCGGGGCCTAAGCGAGCACAATTATTTATAAATCTTATTTTCCCCGTGTTTCTTTTCTTTCATTTGCATGCATTGCCTTAGCATTAAGCTTTAGATTTACACACCCTTTAGATAGCAACAAACATAGGTGGATACCATCGAGTACGATGGGCGTGTGGGGTGCTAGTACCTTCCCCTTGCGTAACCGACTCCCGTACCCTATCTCTGGTCGAAAGACCTTTTCTTATCCTTTCTTTATTCCAGGTTTTTTGATATTCCTTTCCCTCTTTGGGATAAATATATTGGTGGCGACTCTGTTGTTCATCATTTCGCGAGCGTGCGACAGTTGGCGACTCTGCTGGGGACGTGATAGACCTGTGCTGGTCCATTATTAGCAAGTCGATCCTAGCCTTTGTTTGTTGTTTGTTTGTTGGGTGTGCTTATATATTGTTTATGTTTTGCATTGTTTACTTTATGCTTGCATATCATGTTTATTTTATCGCATTCTGGACTATATTATGGGCCCCCGTGGGGGCCACATATTTTTCTGCTTTGTTTTGCAGGAGGGGGGTTTTTGTGAGGTAAAAGGCCCACTACCTAGGCCAGTGACACATTGTCATACCCCAAAATTTGCCCTCCCATATTCCATTCACAATGATGCAAAGCTCAGGGTTCAGTCCCAAAGACCACACACTCCAAAGTCCAGAAGATCCATAGTCAACTGGTTTGACCTAAAAAAGTCAACCACCACCAGAGCATAGTCAAAGCTTCCCAATTTTGGTCAACATCTAGTATGTGAAGTACAACCATCATTTGATCAAAGATTGATCATGATTCCATTAATAGAAACTCAGAGATGAACAAATACACAAAGGTTCAAATTAGGGTTTCTTAGGAGAAAGTCAACCCAACTTTGACTGGGCATAACTTTCACATGGAACATCAAAAATTCCCCACTCAAAGCCTATGTTGAAGGAAATTGGATTATCTACAAATTTGTCTCTCACAAGCCAGGGCTAGAAATGATTCATTTGAGAGATACAGTGCAAAAGATTACAGGTCCTTTTCAGGGATCCTCCAAAAGCAGTTTTTTGTCAAAGAGGATATGATCAAGATAAAAGCCCCAAATGAAAAATATGTTCCAAAGTGGCTTATAGAGGACCTCTTGAGGTTTCCAAAAAGTCTTAGAACTCCCTCATAGCTTAAAAATTGAGTGAGATATGATTGATCAAAGTTGGGTGGTTTTTGGAGGCAAAATGTGAAATAAGAAGGTTCAAATTGGATTTCTTACAAATAGGCCCATACTTTTATGACTTAATCTTGGCCCATAAGTTATCCAAAGCACATGCCACGAATAATATCATTTTTATTTGACTTTATACTATTTTATTTCATTTAAAATTGATTTTTAATGACTTAAATAAGTAGGAAAATCAAATATTTTGGTAGAAAATATATTTTGACTATTTCCAATCAATATTAATGGCTAAATATAATGCAATTTCGTGACAAATTGATTGGAAAGTGATTAGTACAATATTTGGCAAAAAAAAGAAAATTTCTATTCAAGAAATAAAAATCAAATTTTCTCAAATGGCAAGATTGGATTCAAGAAGCATTTGGGCTATTTTTCTAACCTAATTCACTCTTCTATAAGTAGTGAAGGCATGGCATAGGATTAGGGGGGGGAAATCTGGTCAGAAGCGCACCACCAAGAACAAGAAAATCCATCCAAAAACTCAAAATCGGTTTGGGAGAATTGGGGCATTTCAAGGAGATTTGAGGATTGCTACGTGTTCCTTGGATCATTCTGAAGGTGTTTGGATCCCCACGCGTCATCAACAACCCCAGAATCACCTCATATTTGTCAATGTAAGTCAATCAAAAAAACTCTTCGATCTGAATCATATACGCATATTCATTGGAATCTAATTGCATATTCTTGCTTGGTTCAATATCTTGATCGTTTCTGGATTGTTTGGTGGAGTTTGCACGTCTTAATCACGTTTCACCATTGGAGGACGAGCAAGGTTTAGGGTTTGCGAATTGGGGTTTTCTCCTAGGGTTTAAATTAGGCCTAATTAGTGACATAATCAAGTTTGCGTGGTTGAGACGAAGTAGTTGATAGTGTCGCGAAATATTTATATGACTGCCTGTCCCATTCGCTATTTTCTAGGTTCATAGGCTACGAAACAAATTGGTTGCAAATTGGTAGCTAAATCGTAGATGATTTTGCAGAGAATTACAAGTATAGTGGAGAAGATGATGGCGTGGCATTACGCCACTGGTCCGTTTAAATTTCGCGCCTAGGAATTCCACTATCGTTATTATTTTGCTTATGATATGTTGGAAGCGTGTTTCAAACACACGCGCACGCTAGCTGGGGTGGTTGAAGGGAACATTTGGGAGCGGAGGGTCACAGGTTCGAACCCTCCCTCCAGCATTATTTTTCATAAAGAAAACAATCTGTGATCCCATGCGTACAGGTCCATGAGGCTCACCATGCGCCCTCAGATCTAGACCCTTAGATCTCCTCCCAGCTTAGATCTAACGCCCAGCAATTGGCCCTCATACCATGTACCATATTAACAACCATACTGGATCTAAATCCTAATAACTTTAATAATTTTTATTATTTATTTGTTTTAATTAAAATACCTTTTAATATATATTAATTGTATAATAATTATTTTTTATAAATAAATTATTATGTGATATTTATATTAAAATGTCAATTCGTTGTTCGTGCCGATTAAATCGATTAATCGCTATGGTCAACAATGATTTTAATTAAAGTTCTATTTAATTAAAATACAAATCAAATTATATTCGATTAAATGGTTGCAATTATCTTATTGATTGTGATGATTAATCTTTCCTTGCTCTAAATTTAATTTGTTATTATTTGTAATCGTATTAATCGGTTATGAGGGGTAACAATACAAAACAAAATTCACAAAAATAATAAAACACAATAATTCATTATTAGTGATAATCGAATCAATCGATTTGAATTGGTAATGGTGCAAACCCCCTAATCTTTTAACTATGGTGATCAAACCTATTGATCATTGCGGTTAATAGTGCCAAATCAGGATTGTACGCCCAAACAAATTCCAAAACACTTTTCAAACACCTTTCAAGCTTCAAACTCCAAATACGGATTTTTATCTACGACAGGCTATTCAAAGCCTTCAAACTTTCAAATCAAATTTCAAACTTCAAGGGCGTACAACCCGTCCCCCGAACTACGTTGACTCTGATTCTCCCTAAGGAGATACGTAGGCACTTGGCAACAAGGCGAGTCCCCCTCCCTAAAATCTCAATTTTTCCCCTATTCAATGCCTTAGCTATAAACCTTGCCATAAACCTTTATCTTTGAATGTTAGCCTTTAGGAAAGGGTTGAGGGTGCCTAACACCTTCCCTCGACCTGAATATAGTATCTTACCCTGAATCTCACGTCTGCGTAGGGTTTCCTATTCGCCCTTCAGAATAGGTGGCGACTCTCTAAGTTAAATTTTTAGGGCAGGTTGCTACAGCTGGCGACTCTGCTGGGGATAACTATAACGGTGAATTACTATGCTCCTATAGGCTTTAGGCTTTGGCAGGGTTTAGGTTTGGCAACTTTTTAGGGTTTGGCTAACGCGCCTTTTTCAGGGTTTACAATTATTTTTTTTTCTTAAAAATTGTTTATTCATTTTTGTTTAAAAATATTTAATTATTTATAATATGTTTATATTTAACTGTCTATGTGAATATATTTATATTTTGTTAACTATTATATTTTTGTATACTGCTGGATATATTATGTAGTGTTAAAACCCTAAGTGTGGGAGTTAACTTTGAGACCAAAAGGGGACATGAATCGCCTTACGAGTCTCACTGATAACTCCACTCGGAGTGGGTTAGGTATTTGGAAAGGTCCGAAACGAAGCTTGACTTTGTGGAGGGCTGGACTGGATACTTAGCTGATCTCTCCGGGAACCTACCCCAAAAATTCGAACCTCATGGATAAAATGAGTTGTTCTAAAATCCGAAGAGACAAAAAGTCTCGGAGGCTACGAACGACCCCATGAGACCTTCTAGAACACCCCCTATTAAAAGGTTGGCTCCCAAGAGCCGCTACGTCAAACCTATGAACTTATGTGATTTGTGCTATATGTATATATTGTGTTGATCATTATTTTTATTATTTCTTTTTTCATTCATCATACATCATGTGCATTCTTGCATCATATTTTATTCAAAAAAGAAAAAGAAAAAAGGATATCGTACATATCATGCATGGCATACACATCATTTTCATGACATTAAGAGAATATTCCTCTTCTATCTCCAGAGCAAGAGACCATTCGGAAGGATAACCTAACATCCCGACCATACTATCAAACAAGATTTCAGCAGAAGAAATCAATGGATCAGTTGGAACAGAATCAAGCCGCCCTTCGCGAGGAAGTAGATCAACTGAAGGTCAGCGTGGAAGAGGTTAAAGGAGGTATGGCTCAGATGCTAGAATTCATGAAGGCCCTCCTAGACAAACAAGACAAAGCAAAAGAGGTTCAGTCTGGGGATACCCTGGTTCAGGATGAGATCCCTAATGACGAAAACCCGCTGCTAGGATTTGTTCCAGGCTTTGGCCCGGATAAGGACAAATCTCAGGCCCGATCTGTCAGAAGAGCTATCCAATTCCAAGAGAAAGGAGAGGCCTCCCAAGAAGGATTTGTCCCCACTCCACAAACAAAAGGGACAACGCGCACAGTGCGCATTCCTGCTAGCAATGTCCCTAAGGACGATGATTACCTGGATCTACAATACGGAGTGCAAGAGGTGGACAACTCAGACCAAGTACCTCAGACACAACAGTCTATTCCTAACTCTAGGGAAGACTCCAAGGGTAGTGAACAAATCAAGGCGCTAGAAGAGAGACTAAAAGTGGTAGAAGGATACGATGTCTTTGACGTGAATACCTTCGAAATGAGTTTGGTCTCAGACTTGACTATCCCACACAAATTCAAGATTCCCGACTTCGAGAAATACAAAGGGCTCACGTGCCCGAGGAATAACTTGCGCATGTATGTGCGAAAAATGGCTGCTTATGCTCACGATCAAAAACTGATGATACACTTCTTTCAAGAAAGTTTAAGCGGAGCATCTATTGACTGGTATATGCAACTGGAGAAATCCTATATCAGAAGCTGGAATGATCTAGCTAACACATTTTTGAAGCAATACAAGTACAACTTGGACATGGCACCCAATCGGATGCAATTACAAAACATGTCACAGAAGAAGGATGAATCATTCAAGGAGTATGCCCAAAGGTGGAGGGAAATGGCTTCTCGAGTCCAACCTCCCCTAATGGAAAAAGAACTGGTGGACATATTTATGAGCACCTTGCAAGGACCATACTACGACAAGATGGTCGGAAGCATATCTTCAGGATTCTCAGACTTGGTAGTCATTGGTGAGAGAATTGAAAATGGAATCAAGAATGGGAAGATACAAGGGGCACCCTCAGGTTCCTATCCTCCAAAGAAGTCATATGACGCAAAGAAGGAATCCAACACTGTGGGGGAAATCATGGGTAATCAGACCCCAGTATCACAGCAAAGGGATCAGCAAAAGCACCAGGGTGGCCAACGCACCTGGAGGTCCAAGCCGAAACGATCATTCACTCCGTTGTACATGCCATTGGCTCAAGCTTTGCAACGTCTGCTCAGTCAGAACTTGGTAACTCTGCTGCCTCCATACTCAGCTCCGGCTAACCCCGCTCCCGGGTACAAGCATCATGCTAGGTGCGCTTATCATTCAGATAGTCCTGGTCATGATACAGAGGATTGTGGGCCGTTGAAGCACAAGATCCAAGATTTGATTGATGAAGGGCTCATTGAGTTCGAAGATCCTAGCAAGTCTAACACCATAGGTAGCTAGAAGGAGGATTTCTTAGATCATTAGTTTTGTTTCCATTCGCAATTTCTTTCCGTTTGTTTAAACATTAGTCTTATGACATATGCTATGTACTTTTCAAAAATCATTAATGCATTGCTTACGTTTGTCTTGATTCATTCCTAGTGTTCTCACTATATTTAAAACTGTATTTTACTCGGTTTTCTAATTTGTGATATTCAACTCTCGCCGAAAGTTTTACACCTTTAGAGGGAGAATGACGAAAACGATACCACAATTTCATACACTACGCTTTCGAACAGACCGTGTTGACGATGTACAAGCATTGTTTCAATTCCTAAATAACGGAGATATAAGGATGTTAATCCCTCGTCAACCCCTTTGAGCCCAAAGAAGTAGGAGTTTTCCTTCATATAAAATAAAACCCTTAATATATAACCTGGGGTAGGGTAGCTGCTCAGTTAACTTAATTATTCCAAGTTGTTCCTTTGAACATAATCACCGATGGTTCCCCATCACCATTAAGTCCGGCAGTCAATGTCCTCAAAGAAAAAGAAAGCAATGCAAGAGCCTGCTAAGTCAAAACCTATTAAGGAGACTTAGGCAAAATTGGGGCATCCCGCTGACTGTAATTTTAAAACAAACAGTCCAAAAAAAGGTTAGGGATAAAAAAGTCGAAAAAAGGTTACTATGTACCTTCGACAAAAGGAAAATATTACAAAAAAGGAGAATGACTGCCTTTGCAGATAAACCTTTGGTTTTTGAACCATCACAAATGTCAATGTCACAATTCCCAAATTCTTTTGGAGACTGAATGCATAGTTAACTGAGCATAGGACTGGAGAACATCACGAAGATGGGGATGGGTACAAATGAACTTTGAGCCTCTATCTTTTGTTTCTTTAAACCGTGAACCAGGCCACGTTACAACCTTTAAAAGTCCTAACTGAAGCATGGTTAGTTCGAAAGCATATCGTTACCAAAGGTATCCCGACTCCTTAAGGTCTACTATAACTCTTGAGTTGATATCACTTTCTTAAAAAAAAAAAAACTTTGTTTTACTCAAAAAAATGTTTTCAAACTTTCAAGACAGACATATGCATTAGCATCTTATGAATTTCATTACAAAGTACACTTGTCTATGTAGATTCAGATGTTTAAACATCAGGGAGAAGTTGCATGGGGCATGGCTAATGGCTAAAAATCCTACTGACTGACGAAGTAGCTTTTAAAAGCTTGTCAAAAGAAGAAACATCCCTTACTCATGACTGGGATGGCTAATGTGTACACATGGCATAACTCGTCATTATCCCATTTACATGGGGCAATCTAATCAAGATCCATTGGAATCTCTCAAGGATGCTGAATAGCCCATGGGGCAAGTCCATCACCTGGGGGCACGTTGCAAAGGTCACTCAGTATCAGATGGTGTCAATGCCAGTCTCACATCCTTTCCAGGAACCTTTATAGGATATTTCTCGATCTGTCTATGCAGTCTTCTTTAAGACATTTCCAAATACCTTTCACCCTTTCTAGGAGCCTTTTTCAGACAGTCTTTTAAAGACCCACCTTCTTATTCTTTCTATTTTCAAACCCTTTCAGACAGTCTTCTCTAAGACATATTCATTTCCAAGAACCTTTGCTAGGTAGTCTTCTGTGAGACATCTCCTAACTTTTTCAGTTAGTCTTTTAAGACATATTCAAACTTCTCTTACGCTTTCAAGAACCTTGTCAAACTTTGTTTAAAGTACAGAGTCTTTTCTAAGACAATTCACCGTCCTTTCTAGGGGTAATCTTCTTCAAGATATCTTTTCCTAAGTTTTGTTTAAAACGCCACAAGAAAAAAAAACAGTCTCTATCCTCTATAGGAATATTTTTGACCTTCTGCACAAACATACCCCTTCGAGCTTTGTTCAAAGCGCAATCTTGTTTAAGACAATTTCCCATTCTTTCCAAGGACCTCTTCAGGTAGTCTTATAGAAGACATCATCTCATTCTGAGTACTCAGCAAATCACTGTCCGTCAGGCGCGACCAAAACGCACGACTCATTCTGAGAAGCATCGCTTCACATTCAAATCAACACTTAGCATCAAGGAGACCTCAAAATTGGTCTAATCAAAGACGATCATTCCTGATAAAGACTCTTGAATAGGGAAACCACATCCAGAGGGTTTTCCTAGAACAGGGGTATACAATCCAGAATCCTATTGACTGGGGGGCATATCCTTCAAGAATTCAAACACTGGGGCAATGCATATCAGGCAAGACATGGTGGAACTCGAGTTCTCTCTAAAGGTTCCTCCTTCAAATCAAGGGGCACATCTCTCAAAATTTCTGATATTCAGGAAATCACACTAGCATCATACAAAGAGCATTGTTGCATATTTGATCTTCTCACGCCTGTACTATTCACATCCCGCAGTGTGGGATAGGCATACATGCATAATTCTCATTGAGAATCTCATTACATGACGCATGCATCATGACATTGCATAAAACTAACGCTGCCTTTTCAGGTCATTCCATAATTCAAAAGGATGTTATCATCCAATTACAGTACAGATGCGATCGTATCCACGATTCAATCTCAACGCACACAGATACAATTCTAATACCTCATTCCAAGTCTTTCTTCAAAGACAATCCAGAAGCAATCAAAGAATTCCTTACCTCTCCAGGTAGTCTTGTCCAAGATAACTATCCTAACCTTCCCAAGCAGTCTTGTTTAAGACGTATCCCAAACCTTTCTAGGTAATTCCGTTTAAAATGCTCGCATCCTTTATAGGAATCGTTTTAGATGGTTTTGTTTAAAACATTTCATATCCTCTATAGGAATCTTTTTAGATAGTTTTGTTTAAAACGTTTCATATCCTTTATAGGAATCTTTTTAGATAGTTTTGTTTAAAACGTTTCGCATCCTTTATAGGAATCTTTTTACATGGTTTTGTTTAAAACGTTTCATATCCTCTATAGGAATCTTTTTAGATATTTTGTTTAAAACATTTCATATCCTTTATAGGAATCTTTTTAGATAGTTTTGTTTAAAACTCATCATTCCCTGTATAGGAACCTTTCTAGGTAGTTTTGTTTAAAACGTTTCACATCCTCTATAGGAACCTTTAGAGGTAGTTTTGTTTAAAACGTTTCGCATCCTTTATAGGAATCTTTTTAGATAGTTTTATTTAAAACGTTTCATGCCCTCTATAGGAATCTTTTTGGATAGTTTTGTTTAAAACGCTTCATATCCTTTATAGGAATCTTTTTAGGTAGTTTTGTTTAAAACGTCTTGTGTCCTTTGTAGGAACCTTTTTAGGTAGTTTTGTTTAAAAACATTTCATGTCCTCTATAGGAACTTTTCTAGATAGTTTTGTTTAAAACGTAGCGCATCCTTGCAAAAAAAAAACTTTTCTAGGTGAGTCTTGTTTAAGACATATCATGCCTTTCTAGGTAACTTTCTTAAAATGTTTATCCAACCTTTTCTAAGATATACCCAGTTCTTTATAGAACTCCTCAGTTAGTCTTCTCCAAGACACTCTTCCTAAGCATTGTCCGAAGCCTAAGTTTCTCCGCGTCAACCTTCAATACGCCCTATTCAGGAATCTCTTCAGGTAGTCTTATGTAAGACATTACTCTCTCTCCTCAAGATACAATCAAATAATCTAGGACTGAAAAGCATATGCTTTAGACAAGTACCTTACCAGGCGAATGGATGGCATCTATAAGCCCATCTCCCACAGATCTCCTTTCCGATGCAAGCAAATTTTAGGGCATTTTAGTGTCCAATCGTCTTCCACCTCTTCAGGTTCAAGAAGATTGAACAGGGGCAGCTGTCATACCCCAAAATTTGCCCTCCCATATTCCATTCACAATGATGCAAAGCTCAGGGTTCAGTCCCAAAGACCACTCACTCCAAAGTCCAGAAGATCCATAGTCAACTGGTTTGACCTAAAAAAGTCAACCACCACCCGAGCATAGTCAAAGCTTCCCAATTTTGGTCAACATCTAGTATGTGAAGTACAACCATCATTTGATCAAAGATTGATCATGATTCCATTAATAGAAACTCAGAGATGAACAAATACACAAAGGTTCAAATTAGGGTTTCTTAGGAGAAAGTCAACCCAACTTTGACTGGGCATAACTTTCACATGGAACATCAAAAATTCCCCACTCAAAGCCTATGTTGAAGGAAATTGGATTATCTACAAATTTGTCTCTCACAAGCCAGGGCTAGAAATGATTCATTTGAGAGATACAGTGCAAAAGATTACAGGTCCTTTTCAGGCATCCTCCAAAAGCAGTTTTTTGTCAAAGAGGATATGATCAAGATAAAAGCCCCAAATGAAAAATATGTTCCAAAGTGGCTTATAGAGGACCTCTTGAGGTTTCCAAAAAGTCTTAGAACTCCCTCATAGCTTAAAAATTGAGTGAGATATGATTGATCAAAGTTGGGTGAATTTTGGAGGCAAAATGTGAAATAAGAAGGTTCAAATTGGATTTCTTACAAATAGGCCCATACTTTTATGACTTAATCTTGGCCCATAAGTTATCCAAAGCACATGCCACGAATAATATCATTTTTATTTGACTTTATACTATTTTATTTCATTTAAAATTGATTTTTAATGACTTAAATAAGTAGGAAAATCAAATATTTTGGTAGAAAATATATTTTGACTATTTCCAATCAATATTAATGGCTAAATATAATGCAATTTCGTGACAAATTGATTGGAAAGTGATTAGTACAATATTTGGCAAAAAAAAGAAAATTTCTATTCAAGAAATAAAAATCAAATTTTCTCAAATGGCAAGATTGGATTCAAGAAGCATTTGGGCTATTTTTCTAACCTAATTCACTCTTCTATAAGTAGTGAAGGCATGGCATAGGATTAGGGGGGGAAATCTGGTCAGAAGCGCACCACCAAGAACAAGAAAATCCATCCAAAAACTCAAAATCGGTTTGGGAGAATTGGGGCATTTCAAGGAGATTTGAGGATTGCTACGTGTTCCTTGGATCATTCTGAAGGTGTTTGGATCCCCACGCGTCATCAACAACCCCAGAATCACCTCATATTTGTCAATGTAAGTCAATCAAAAAAACTCTTCGATCTGAATCATATACGCATATTCATTGGAATCTAATTGCATATTCTTGCTTGGTTCAATATCTTGATCGTTTCTGGATTGTTTGGTGGAGTTTGCACGTCTTAATCACGTTTCACCATTGGAGGCCGAGCAAGGTTTAGGGTTTGCGAATTGGGGTTTTCTCCTAGGGTTTAAATTAGGCCTAATTAGTGACATAATCAAGTTTGCGTGGTTGAGACGAAGTAGTTGATAGTGTCGCGAAATATTTATATGACTGCCTGTCCCATTCGCTATTTTCTAGGTTCATAGGCTACGAAACAAATTGGTTGCAAATTGGTAGCTAAATCGTAGATGATTTTGCAGAGAATTACAAGTATAGTGGAGAAGATGATGGCGTGGCATTACGCCACTGGTCCGTTTAAATTTCGCGCCTAGGAATTCCACTATCGTTATTATTTTGCTTATGATATGTTGGAAGCGTGTTTCAAACACACGCGCACGCTAGCTGGGGTGGTTGAAGGGAACGTTTGGGAGCGGAGGGTCACAGGTTCGAACCCTCCCTCCAGCATTATTTTTCATAAAGAAAACAATCTGTGATCCCATGCGTACAGGTCCATGAGGCTCACCATGCGCCCTCAGATCTAGACCCTTAGATCTCCTCCCAGCTTAGATCTAACGCCCAGCAATTGGCCCTCATACCATGTACCATATTAACAACCATACTGGATCTAAATCCTAACAACTTTAATAATTTTTATTATATATTTGTTTTAATTAAAATACCTTTTAATATATATTAATTGTATAATAATTATTTTTTATAAATAAATTATTATGTGATATTTATATTAAAATGTCAATTCGTTGTTCGTGCCGATTAAATCGATTAATCGCTATGGTCAACAATGATTTTAATTAAAGTTCTATTTAATTAAAATACAAATCAAATTATATTCGATTAAATGGTTGCAATTATCTTATTGATCGTGATGATTAATCTTTCCTTGCTCTAAATTTAATTTGTTATTATTTGTAATCGTATTAATCGGTTATGAGGGGTAACAATACAAAACAAAATTCACAAAAATAATAAAACACAATAATTCATTATTAGTGATAATCGAATCAATCGATTTGAATTGGTAATGGTGCAAACCCCCTAATCTTTTAACTATGGTGATCAAACCTATTGATCATTGCGGTTAATAGTGCCAAATCAGGATTGTACGCCCAAACAAATTCCAAAACACTTTTCAAACACCTTTCAAGCTTCAAACTCCAAATACGGATTTTTATCTACGACAGGCTATTCAAAGTCTTCAAACTTTCAAATCAAATTTCAAACTTCAAGGGCGTACAACCCGTCCCCCGAACTACGTTGACTCTGATTCTCCCTAAGGAGATACGTAGGCACTTGGCAACAAGGCGAGTCCCCCTCCCTAAAATCTCAATTTTTCCCCTATTCAATGCCTTAGCTATAAACCTTGCCATAAACCTTTATCTTTGAATGTTAGCCTTTAGGAAAGGGTTGAGGGTGCCTAACACCTTCCCTCGACCTGAATATAGTATCTTACCCTGAATCTCACGTCTGCGTAGGGTTTCCTATTCGCCCTTCAGAATAGGTGGCGACTCTCTAAGTTAAATTTTTAGGGTAGGTTGCTACACACATAGGATTAGCGTGGATGCTCATGTTGACTCCCGTAGTGCTTGCTATGATCGAGCTGGACATGGGGTACCACAACTGGGCGAGGTTCTTTCATGGAACACTGTGTCTGGCACATTTGTTGCCTCAAACGCTTTGTACCCCATGGGAACTGTAGACCCTGGTGACCATTAGGGACCACTTGTCCGTGTCTAGACTACATACCTGTGAGATTGGGGTGGGACAGGAAACCTTGACTCGTACATACCTTGGCTTCTTCTTATTTGAGGTTGGACCTTTATTTGGCCTGTTCTCAAGGTGCTTGATATCCTGGTATTCAAAAAAGGCGTCGAACCTTTGATCCTGGGACATTTGACTTATACAGAAGTTCCACATCAGTTATATATCAGAATCAACGTCGAACCTCTGAATTTGGAGGATTCGACCTTTTTTGACTTATGCACAAGCTATTTATCCAGAAAGCAACGTCGAACCTCTGAATCTGGAGGATTCGACCTTAGTTTATGACCATGAGAAGTTGTTATCTAAGGTCCTTGATCCTTGATCCTGATTTATGATACATTTGCATCTTCATTAACATTTTTGCATTCATGCATGTGCATCCATGGTTACCAAGACTCTTACCACTCTTCCTCTCCATCAAATCAGTCAAGATGATTCCTCCACACCGATATTTAACAAGAGCTCACAGAAGAAGAATCATGGAAAACTATGAACAAGATCAAGCTGCTATTCGAGAGGAGATGGACCAAATGAAAGGCAAGGTTGATGCTATTTAGGAAGCCCTCCAAGCTTTGAGAAATGAAAGAATTCCTGTTGCACAAGAGATTCTTGTTGGTGCTAATCAAGCTGCTGCTAGTCAACCTGATGTCATTCCACCTTCTACTAATCCACCAGAGTTCCAACCAAGGACTAATGCTACTCTTGGGATGCCATTTAGCTTCATGACTGCTGATACTCTTGGAGCTTCAAACCAAGAGGACCCATGCCCATAACTTCTGGAGTGCAAACTATGACTGGGCCTGTTTTCTCATTTCCTGCCCCACCTCCTCAAACAGAGATTCCTTATCCTGCTTTATGTGGTCCTCAATTTGCCAATCCAGAAATGCATCCAATACCAACTACTGAAAGAGCTCAACCCGTTGAGAGATCTACTGATAAGTACCAAATCCTTGAGGAAAGGATTCGAGCTATTGAAGGTTTTAGTGCCTATGGAATGGACGCTGAAGAGATGTGCTTAGTTCCTAATCTGGTTATTCCTCCCAAGTTCAAGACTCCCGACTTTCAGAAGTATAAGGGTTTGAGCTGTCCAAAGAGCCATATCATCATGTATTGTCGTAAGATGGCTTCTCACATCCATAATGACTCATTGCTCATTCATTGCTTTCAATATAGCATGTCTGGGCATCTTTAAACTGGTACATGAGTCTGGAGCGTAATAGGATCCGATCTTGGAAGGATTTGTATGATGCCTTTCTTAAGCAATACCAATACAACATCGACATGGCACCGACTAGGTTACAACTACATAATCAAGTGCAAAGGACTAATGAGACGTTTAAAGAATATGCCCAAAGGTGGAGAGAAATGGTTGCTCAAGTTAATCCACTACTTTCTGAATCCGAATTGGTTGACATGTTCATGAATACTCTTCAAGGGCACTATTACGAAAGGATGGTGGGTAGTGTTTCTTCTAGCTTCTCCGATCTAGTCAGGATTGGTGAAAGAATTGAGAATGGCTTGAAAATTGGTAAGATCCAGAATCTCGCCAATGCTGCTGCTGCTAATCAATATGGGTACAAGAAGCCTCAAAGTAATTTCATCAAGAAGAAAGAAGGCGAGACTAGTGTTGTTTCTGCTCAAGATCAAGCTCCTTGCTATCAAGTGACTGCCACCGCTCCTCAAGCTTATGTGGCACCTGTTGGTCAACAACCTTGGATCCCTTATCAACAACAAGGTTTCCAACAACAAGGTTACCAACAGAGACAAGGTCAATAGAGGCAGAATAGGCCAAAAAGGGTGTATGATCGTAAACCAATGTCTTATAGCTAGCTTCTCGCTCACTTGCTCAATCTCAAACTAGTTCAATTAGGGGAAGCTAGGCCTCCTCCTGATCCTCTCCCTCCAAATTACAAGATTAATGCCAAGTGTGAATTCCACTCAGGAGGATCTGGTCACACTACTGAAGAATGCAGAGTTCTCAAAGACAAAGTTCAGGATCTGCTTGACGCAAAAGAGATTGAGTTTGCACCTGTGACACCTAATGTGATCAATAATCCCATGCCACCTCATAATGGAGCTTCCACCAGTGGACCATGAAGACTTTATGTTTGTCAGAGAACATTTCATTTGCATTAGAATAAGGCCAAGATTGCCATTGTATAGATTTCTTTAGTATTTTCAATTGTATTACTTTTGTTGTTATCAAGTACTTCTCATTGTAAGAAACTCATTATGTTTGAATAAATAAAAATAATGCAATATGCATGTTTTTCTCAAATCATTTCATCTTTGTCATTATGTTCATTGATATTCAACTCATTTGTCTTAAGCAACTGAGAAAGGAGACTAATGAAAATCAAAAACACATGAACTACTAATTGTATGCTTTTGGAACAAGGATCCCTCTGACGATGTACAGGCATTGTTTCAATTCCTAAACACCGGAGTTATAAGGGAGTGAAACCCTCGTCAACCCCTTTGATCCTAAGGAGTAGTAGTTTCTTTTCAAAAAGTACAAAACCCTCAATGTTAACTAGGGGCAGGGTAGTCTTCAGTTAGTGCGACCGAGCGCTCAACTTTCAGGTATGCCATCCGAGGATCAATCATACTCCATATCTCACAACAAAAGAGGAAGATCACTATCCACACTGGATGTCTCTCATTCACTAAGAACAAGGCAGTCACAACCTTTTCAACAAGTCAATCACAAAAATCATACAACTTGTTCCCGATCGAGGAAAAAAAAGAATGAAAAGAAATTTATGAATAAAAAAAAAGAAAGAAATAGTAGCCCGCTAAGTTAAAAAAAAAAAGAAGAAAGGAAAAGCTTTGAAGAAAATGACTTAGGCAAAAATTAGGGTACATCCCGCTGGACAACGAAAACCAAAACCAAAAGAAACTTTTTGTCCAGGCAAAAGTTTGGGATAGCAAAAGGCAAAATCAAAAGAAAAATCCTCCGAGGGACAAGTTGTTATGACCATCAACAAAAAGCACCGAAGAGTGGCTGCCACCTCCATCAAAGCCGTAAAGGATCCTCATCCATCACAATCCTTCCTGAAAGGTGAATACTCGTGTCAAACTGACTGAATGTAGGACTGGAGAACATCAAGAAGAAGGGGTGGGTTAAGTAGAACTTGAGCCTTTATCCTTTGTTTCTTAAACCGTGAACCCGGCCACGTTACAACCCTCAAAAGTCCTAATTGAAGCAGGGTTCGTTTTGAAAGCATACAAACTGTGAAATCATGTTAAAACTGACTCCTAATGTTGCTTGTCATTTGTGTTAGTATCAGTACAAACATTATAGACAAATAAAACCATTCTTTTGAGATTAACATGTGCATTGGAAAGTTCAACATTGAAATTTCGCCGAGTAGACTTACAAGGGCCAAGGTTGGTCACCCACCGAGCAAATATCTAAAGAATCCATTAAGTGGAAGAGTTCCTTTCAATCTGGGGCATTCATCCCATGATCAACACTGGGGCAGACCATTGCAAATCTCCATGATTCAAGCATTATCAAAATCCTACATCAAAAGATCATACAAGCTGGGGCAAGCTAGTAACAATTCATCTCTTCATCTTCAATCAAGTGTTAGATATCGATATATGTGTCGAGGAGTCAATCCATCTCACCTTCACAAATTCTATCCTTCAAGCAACAACCTTCCTGCAAGGAACCCACCATTCACTCCTAGTATCATGGAAACAATCATCAATTCATAATCACAAATGCATCATGCATATCATTGCATTCTCATTGGAATTTGTCCCTTAATAATCAAATCATCAATAAAACAGGGGCATCCACCCTATCTTGAATCAAGCAGAGTTTTATAACTCCACCTAATATATCCCTCAAAGTAGAAACCCTGATCAATCAGTACACTGCATATAGAATTCATTGCATTGCATCTCCAGAAGTGCTTAAAATAAATCAAACATTGCATGTGAAGCATAAGCCAAGTTACTCATCATATGAGGTCCCTACAAACAATCAATTGATATTCCACTGGATCACTCAGAGTTACCATTTTGGTGTCATCTCCCAAAATAAATCATGTCCATCTTTCTTCAACCCAGAGTTGATGTTTTTGTGTTCAACCCAGAGTTGATCTTCCTTCCATCTTTTAACCCCGAGTTAATTATCGTTCCCTCTCACCCAGAGTTGACGGTTATCTTTTACTCCACCCAGAGTCGACGGTTATTGATTTTCTCCTTTTCCCACTCAACCTAGAGTCGACGGTTATTGATTTTCTCTTTTTCCCACTCAACCTAGAGTTGACGGTTATTGATTTCTCTTTTCCCACTCAACCCATAGTTGACGGTTATCTTTCTCCTTTCCCACTCAACCCAGAGTTGACGGTTATCTTTCTCCATTCCCACTCAACCCAGAGTTGACAGCTATCTTGTGTCTTTTCCCACTCAACCCAGAGTTGATGGTTATTTTCTCCTTCCCACTCAACCCAGAGTTGACGGTTATCTCTTGTCCTTTCCCACTCAACCCCGAGTTGACGGTTATCTTTTCTCTTTCCCACTCAACCCAGAGTTGAAGGTTATTTCTAATTGTTCATCTTTCCTTCTCTCAACCCAGAGTTGATGTCTATCTCTTGTTTTCAACCCATAGTTGATTTTCTTTCCTTGCTTTCTTTGTCAACCCAGAGTTGCTGCCTATATCCCTTCCCTTTATTCTTCGACCCAGAGTCGACCCAATTTTCTTCTTCAACCCAGAGTTGAGTTCTATTTCATTTCTAACCCAGAGTTAATTTGTTCAATCAAGAGTTGATACAATATTCCTCAGTGGAGTTGACACCATTTCTTCCCCAGTGGATCATATCTCTCATAAGGCAAATTTTTCAGGTTCACTTAGTATTTAATCTTCTTCCATCTTGAATGCGCGAAAGGCTAGCGCCAATCTCACTTTCAGGTTTAAGACGATTAAATAGGGGCAGCTGTTGCATCCCAAAATTTTCCCATCTAATTTTATTTCTAACTGGCTTATACATCTCATAATCCCATCTATTAGGTCAGCCCACGCATCATGCATTCATTCACCAAGATTATTATTGGGTCATCAAATCAGTGGGGATAGATTAAAGGTGACAATATGGATTAGGGTTTATTTCCCTATTCATGTGGTTATTAAGAGTATATATATGTTCTTATGAGTCAATTAAGATTTTGCGTATTTCTCAAGAGAATTGACGTTTTGATTGATATTATTATGGCCGTCTAATTCATCACTCATCAGATTATCATTTCATACCCTATGCTTTATTCTCTTGGTTACTTTGTGAACAAGCTATTGTGGAAGGATTATTCAAAAATCATGGTTCAAGTGCAATGATGGGTTCAATGCTTCTTATGAGAAATATGCAAAGATTAGATTAGATTCATTCATCAAGCTTACAAGACAAAAAAAAAGAGAAAAGGTCAAAACTTGGACTTTTGGTCAAAGTCAACTAAGGAAGGTTGACTTTTGGACCAAAGTCAATCTTAAGGCCTTTTAGGTTTATCTCATCATGATTTATTCAAGTTGAAAATTGAAGGATATATGGGAGCCTCAAAGTCAAATTTAATAGAGGAAAAGAGCATTGCATATTTATTTCGAAAAGAAAGAAGGATCATTATGTTTTCTCAAGGTCACTACACATTCATTCAATTACAAAGTGACATTACAAATCCAAAAGTAAACTATACAAAATTGGAATTACAAAGAAAATCCAAGAGGCCGTTTCATATTCCTCAACCATCCCACTCCTGTCATGTTATCATTACATTATATTACTACAAAGAAATAACTCGGTACATAAATTCTGGGTTCTCTCTAAGCACCATCATGATATCCACTTGTTAAGCTTTGCTCTACTCCGCAAGTCTCCGCAATCTCTATCTTGCGATCTCGTTCTCAAATCTTCAAACCATTTCTCTTCATTCCTTCATAGCAAACTCTGCATAATCACATCAATACTCCTTCAAATGCTGCCTTGCATAAACATAAATAATCAAAACAGTCACACATTCAGTCGAACTCACATACAACAAATTGCAGCCCTGCACATCAATCCAAACTCTACTGTGACAAGCATATGATCAGCCCCATACATTCATAAAACAATAATTCAGTCCATAAAAACAAAACATACTGCAAAATTCAAACCACCAGAAAAATCAAAGAAAAAGAAGCGAGCCCTGCACATTTATTCATAACTCAGATTAACAATCCATAATTTACCAAACCTACATACCAGAATCGTCATTTACTCATACAATAAACAAGAAATTCAAACAGTCAATAACTACCTAGCATTCTAACCTATCCCTAACTTCTTTATAACTACCAAACCTAACTCCCTCTAACCGATTTCCAACTACCTAACAGTTTCTAACTACCTCTAAACAATCAGTTACAATATAACCATCCTACAACTAATCTCCAACTGTCACATAACAAACTTAAAACAGAATTTAACTAACTTTCTCAAGCCATAACAGATTAACATCTTACCCTTCAGCTCTAACCAACTCATTCAAATCCAAGGGCTCATAATCACTCTCCTCTAACTGAATCCTCTCACTCTCATTCTATATAAACTAAACCTTTCCTTCATTCAAGCTCTTCTCCACCATTTTTGTACACACACGCTTCATTCATCACCTTCTTCATTTCATTGATTCTCCATTCATCTCTCTCCCTTACCTCCACTAAAAGCTCACAAATCCACCATTGATAGAGCTTCAACATCTGAAGCTCTTATCAATTGAGCTCAGCCTCAACCTCACCATATCCTCCACCGCTGCAACCTCTCATCAAGCTTTCAACTCACACACTCTCTCTGAATTATCATCATCATCTTTACACTACTCAACAACAACAATCACGCACAGCAACAACACCATAGCTCATTCGAATATTCATCAAACAAAGAAAATAGAGAGCAAGATTCAGAACACGAGAAGAAGAAGAAGATAGCGCAAAGAGGAATAGAGCAAGAGAAATTACCTGAATAGAAGTGTTCCTCGCGTTTATTTCTCCAGCCACACAATCGCGACCTTCACTTCAAGTAAGTACTATGAATCTCCGCTCTTCATCTTCTTCGTTTGTTCTCATTATCGTTGTAAAGATTGAATCTCCCTGAACATTCCCCCTTTGTTTTTGACACGAGATTCTCCTTCTTCATCGTTTAATCGAGTTTCTATGGGTTTAGGATTTTGATCGTGAGATAAGGTTTGAGAGACCTCGTGGTGAAACGAAGGATGTAAGAGAGAGATGGAAGGAGATCTCGGTTTGATCGGTACCACTTGGCGGTGGCCGCTCGGAGAAGGAAGTTTCTCCAGCGCCGTTCGCGAGAGAGAGTTCTGAGAACGAGAGTGAGAGGAGGATAGGAGTTGATTCGTCGTTCTTTGAACCCTAATCTCCTTTTTCCCTTTTTTTTTATTAAACTAATTGAATAATTGATTTTAATTAGAATTAATTAGGATTAATTAAAGTTTAATTAAGATTGATTGTGTTAATTGGGGTCATTAAGCAAAAATCTGATAGATTAGCATGTCTGAGGATTAACAATGCATTTGGAATATAATAATGTTGGCCCATGTACCTCCTTTTTTGGTGCTGAAGAATCACAACAAGGACCATTCTAGGCCTTTACAGCGAATTGTTAATCATACCCCTCTGGGCCCGTATCACCTTTTTGGCACAGAAAATTATGAAAACAAAAACGCCCTTGGACCTATCGAACTGGGCCCTGAGCCCTTGCTCTTCACACCACTGTATTCAGTCCTCACCCCCCTGTGTACATAATTTTACATGTTAGATTTAGTTTTTATCAGATAGTTTTATATCATATGTTTTAGGCAATCAAATTACTGATTTTTTCCTATTAATTTTAGACCTTTAATACAATTTTGACATAGAAAATAAACATAAAAATATTAGTTTTAGGCTAATTCTCTTAATTTATTTTGCTTGATTTGAATTCCTTTTCATATAAAAATCTTATAAAAATAAATAGTCCTTTTAATTCAATTTTGCACTATATTTTGAATCATTTCATGTCATGCTTTTGTACTATTTTGTATAATCATGTATCTTACTTATGACTTCTAATTGTGACTTTAATTTCCATGTCTCCTTTAATCCTAACCTTTAGGTAGAAACCATGACAACATTAGGATTTAGAAGTTCCCATTTCAATATTAGGCTAGTTTTCATTTATGCTAGTTTCTTTTCCTTTTCAACTTTAAAGCACCTAACAAATACTTGACTTAATTTCCCTTAAAAGATACACGGAAAACACCTTAAAAATGACTAATAAATACTTGACTAATAAAAAGGGAAATAGAAACTCTCGTCTCCCTTGCTTAAGGGAATAACTTGAGTGAACATTCCCAATCATAAAAAACACAAACCAAAGAGTAACTCGAGTCTCCCTTGCTTAAGGGTTCCACTCGAAACACTCAAACTCTCTTCTCTCTCTTGCCTTCAGGGTATTCTTTCTCCTAAAAAGACATGTTGCTTCCTTTCGATCGCAGACTGGTAACGCATAAGACTCCACTCAACGAGCTGCTACCCTGACGCTAGATTGCGAATGTAACTTCGTCCACTAAAAAACACAAAAACAAACAAAATCATGTGAGCCGAACTACGGCGCTCTGATTCCTGAAAAGGATACGTAGGCATTAGGTCGCGGGGCCTAAGCGAGCACAATTATTTATAAATCTTATTTTCCCCGTGTTTCTTTTCTTTCATTTGCATGCATTCCTTTAGCATTAAGCTTTAGATTTACACACCCTTTAGATAGCAACAAACATAGGTGGATACCATCGAGTACGATGGGCGTGAGGGGTACTAGTACCTTCCCCTTGCGTAACCGACTCCCGTACCCTATCTCTGGTCGAAAGACCTTTTCTTATCCTTTCTTTATTCCAGGTTTTTTGATATTCCTTTCCCTCTTTGGGATAAATATATTGGTGGCGACTCTGTTGTTCATCATTTCGCGAGCGTGCGACAGCTGGCGACTCTGCTGGGGACGTGATAGACCTGTTTTGGTCCATTCTTAGCAAGTCGATCCTAGCCTTTGTTTGTTGTTTGTTTGTTGGGTGTGCTTATATATTGTTTATGTTTTGCATTGTTTACTTTATGCTTGCATATCATGTTTATTTTATCGCCTGGACTATATTATGGGCCCCCGTGGGGGCCACATATTTTTCTGCTTTGGTTTGCAGGAGGGGGGTTTTTGTGAGGTAAAAGGCCCACTACCCAGGCCAGTGACACATAGGATTAGCGTGGATGCTCATGTTGACTACCGTAGCGCTTGCTATGATCGAGCTTGACATGGGGTACCACAACTGGGCGAGGTTCTTTCATGGAACACTGTGTCTGGCACATTTGTTGCCTCAAACGCTTTGTACCCCATGGGAACTGTAGACCCTGGTGACCATTAGGGACCACTTGTCCGTGTCTAGACTACATACCTGTGAGATTGGGGTGGGACAGGAAACCTTGACTCCTACATACCTAGGCTTCTTCATATTTGAGGTTGGATCTTTATTTGGTCTGTTCTCAAGGTGCTTGATATCCTGGTATTCAAAAAAGGCATCGAACCTTTGATCCTGGGACATTTGACTTATACAGAAGTTCCACATCAGTTATATATCAGAATCAACGTCGAACCTCTGAATCTGGAGGATTCAACCTTATTTGACTTATGCACAAGCTATTTATCCAGAAAGCAAAGTCGAACCTCTGAATTTGGAGGATTCGACCTTAGTTTATGACCATGAGAAGTTGTTATCTAAGGGCCTTGATCCTTGATCCTGATTTATGATACATTTGCATCTTCATTAACATTTTTGCATTCATGCATGTGCATCCATGGTTACCAAGACTCTTACCACTCTTCCTCTCCATCAAATAAGTCAAGAGGATTCCTCCACACCGATATTTAACAAGAGCTCACAGAAGAAGAATCATGGAAAACTATGAACAAGATCAAGCTGCTATTCGAGAGGAGATGGACCAAATGAATGGCAAGGTTGATGCTATTTAGGAAGCCCTCCAAGCTTTGAGAAATGAAAGAATTCCTGTTGCACAAGAGATTCCTGTTGGTGCTAATCAAGCTGCTGCTAGTCAACCTGATGTCATTCCACCTTCTACTAATCCACCTGAGTTCCAACCAAGGACTAATGCTACTCTTGGGATGCCATTTAGCTTCATGACTGCTGATACTCTTGGAGCTTCAAACCAAGAGGACCCATGCCCATAACTTCTGGAGTGCCAACTATGATTGGGCCTGTTTTCCCATTTCCTGCCCCACCTCCTCATACAGAGATTCCTTATCCTGCTTTCTGTGGTCCTCAATTTGCCAATCCAGAAATGCATCCATTACCAACTACTGAAAGAGCTCAACCCGTTAAGAGATCTACTGATAAGTACCTAATCCTTGAGGAAAGGATTCGAGCTATTGAAGGTTTTAGTGACTATTGACCACTTTGATGGGATAATAGCCAACATAACAGCTTGCAACAATTTAAGCTTCTGTGATGAAGAACTCCCCGAGGAGGGAAGAAATCACAATCTTGCTCTACACATTTCTATGAACTGCCAGTCAGACTCTTTGTCCAACATGCTAGTAGACACCGGATCTTCCTTGAATGTGATGCCAAAGACGACTCTTGCTCGTTTATCTTACCAAGGAATGCCTATGAAGTTCAGTGGTGTAGTAGTCAAAGCATTTGATGGATCGCGAAAATCTGTTATTGGCGAAGTCAACCTTCCCATGACAATTGATCCACATACATTTCAAATCACCTTCCAGGTCATGGACATTCAAGCTGCTTATAGTTGTCATTTAGGACGACCATGGATCCATGAAGCAGGGGCAGTAACGTCTACGCTCCATCAAAAGTTAAAATTTGTAAAAAACAGAAAATTGGTAACAATAAGTGGGGAGCAAACCTTGATGGTGAGCCACTTATCCACTTTCTCTTTCATTGGCGCTGATAATGTGGAAGGAACGCAGTTCCAAGGTCTCTCTTTAGAAGACGAATCTTCCAAAAAGAAAGCATCAATCTCTTCTTACAAAGAGGCAGTGAAAGTAGTAAAAGATGGAACTACCACTGGCTGGGGGCAAATTGTGATCCCTACCAACAATGAAACCAGAGCAGGACTCGGATGTTCACCAATGTTCTCAAATTGCACTAAGAAGGATGAAACCCTTCGTCCGATCAAAGAAACGTTCCTTAGTGGAGGGTTCCTTAACCTGATTCCTCAAGAGGTTAATGTTCTTATCGAAGAGTGTACCGAAGAAGGTCTCTCCGATCCTAAAGAAGAATGGAAATGTTATCTCAATGACTCGGGATATCTATCTCAGGAAGAACCATATGCACCGTTCTATCCTCCTTCCGAGAAACCTAGAGGCAAGGTTAAGCCAATTGCTAAAGAAACTCCGCCTATTCCCGCAGAGATCTGGGACACCTTGGGACAACCAAGTGGCAAGTTTGACTATATGGTGAAATATACTGCGCCTGAAAGTTCAAAGATTTTGATTAAAGACGTCCAACCAACTGGATGGGGAGATCCCTTTGAATATAACAATCAACTAGAAGAGACCTATAGGCTCTCTCAACTTTCACAGCAACCTGAGATTACTGAAGATTTCAGCTTCAACGCATCTACCAAGGTTGATAACCCTGAAGATGTTTATTATCACATAAACGCCATTTTTGAAGATGGTGGGGAAGATGGCCCCGTAGTTGACTTGGAAAGTGTCTCTGACAATGAGTCTCTTCATCCTGAAGATTGGGAATTACGTCCTGAAGATCCAGAGCATGTGTCTCTTAAGAATACATGTGCCTCACCTTATGCTCTTCAAGAAGCAGAAGAGGATCGCCTCAGCACTACAAAGTATAAGGTTGACAAACCAGGACCTTCAAATCCTGCTCGACCAACAGTCAATGTCATCACTGGAGATGATTCCGAGAAAAGTCTACCTGAATACATAATACACAGAGGAGTTCGTTGCTACTGGAAAGCTGTCGAAGTTCCAAATGTTGTTCACCGCTCAAAGTAATCACCTCGCTGGTATTTTGACCTCCTGCCTGGCCCAAAGCAGAGAGATGTTTTATAGGGCTTTGTTTTTAAATGATTTTCTCTTTGTCCTGCCCAAATAAGTTTGTGTATAGGGCTTTGTTTTTAAAAGTTTCCCTCTTTGTCCTGCCCAAGACAAATGAGTTTGTGTTTAGGGTTTTGTTTCAAAAATGAATCATAAATAAAGTGTCATTTTGAATTCCTTACACTATGTGTTTTATTTTTTGCATTTTTCTGGAAATGGTAATCCTAAAAAACCAAAGAAAAAAACTTTTCAAAAATCTGCATACACTATTGCATTCATAGTTTTTTTCTGAAACAAACATAAATCATTTGTGCATATTTACTATTGATAAACCCATTGAATGCAATAACCCTATGCCCTTTCCCAACTTTGAGTTTCCTATGTTCGAAGCCGAAGAAGAGGAAGAAGAAGACATCCCGGACGAGATCTCTCAATTACTTAAGCACGAGGAAAGAGCCATTCTGCCTCACAAAGAGCCTTTAGAAAGGATCAACTTGGGTTTTGAAGAAGACAAAAAAGAAGTGACCATTGGATCGCTGCTTGATACTGATATCAAGAGTAAGCTGATAGATCTTCTCAAAGAATATGTTGACGTGTTTGCTTGGTCCTACCAAGACATGCCTGGGTTGGATACCAATATTGTTCAGCATTACTTGCCATTAAAGCCAGAATGTCCGCCAATTAAGCAGAAATTGAGAAGGACTCACCCTGATATGGCTAACAAAATCAAAAAGGAAGTTCAAAAACAACTCGACGCAGGTTTTCTCATGACCTCCGAGTATCCTCAATGGTTGGCCAACATAGTGCCAGTTCCGAAGAAAGATGGCAAAGTTAGAATGTGTGTTGACTACCGTGACTTGAACAAGGCCAGTCCAAAAGATGACTTTCCATTACCACATATTGACATGTTGGTCGATAACACCGCTAAGTTCAATGTCTTTTCCTTCATGGACGGGTTCTCCGGTTATAATCAGATCAAGATGGCTCCCAAAGACATGGAGAAGACATCTTTCATCACCCCATGGGGTACCTTTTGCTACGAAGTGATGCCGTTTGGATTAAAGAATGCAGGCGCAACTTACCAAAGGGCAATGACTACTCTCTTTCATGACATGATGCATAAAGAGATTGAAGTTTATGTGGACAACATGATAGCCGAGTCCAGCACAGAAGAAGAACATATTGAATACCTTTTGAAGTTGTTTCAATGACTAAGGAAATATCAGCTTCGCTTGAATCCTAACAAATGTACTTTTGGGGTTAGATCTGGAAAACTCTTGGGTTTCATTGTCAGCCAAAGAGGTATTGAAGTAGATCCTAACAAAGTCAGAGCTATTCAAGAGATGCCTGCACCAAAAACTGAAAAGCAAGTAAGAGGATTTCTCGGACGATTGAACTATATCTCCAGATTTATCTCTCAAATGACATCTACTTGTAGGCCAATTTTCAATCTTCTCCGCAAAGATCAAGGGGTTGTATGGACTGAAGATTGCCAGAAAGCGTTCGACAGTATCAAGGAATACCTGTTAGAACCACCAATATTGATTCCTCCGGTTGAGGGAAACCACTAATCATGTACCTTACCCTGTTGGAAGAATCCATGGGTTGTATGCTTGGACAGCAAGATGAAACCGGTAAGAAGGAGCATGCCATCTATTACTTAAGTAAGAAATTCACAGATTGTGAGTCCTGTTACTCCATGCTCGAAAAAACATGTTGTGATTTAGCTTGGGCTTCAAAATGTCTCCGCCAATACATGATCAACAATACTACTTGGTTAATCTCCAAGATGGATCCAATCAAGTACGTCTTTGAAAAGCCTGCCTTAACAGGAAGGATTGCCCGGTGGCAAATGCTGTTATCCGAGTATGACATTGAGTACCGTGCTCAAAAAGCGGTCAAATGAAGCATTCTCGCCGATCACTTGGCGCATCAGGCAATTAATGAATATCAATCTCTCAAGTTTGACTTTCCTGACAAAGATGTCATGTACTTGAAGATGAAAGATTGTGACGAACCGTTACCTGAAGAAGGTTCTGACCCTGGATCAAGGTGGGGTCTAATTTTCGACGGAGCAGTTAACGCTTTTGGCAATGGAATTGGGGCAGTCATCATCACTCCCAAGGGTACTCATATCCCGTTCTCCGCTAGATTGCTATTTGATTGCACCAACAATGTCGCAGAATATCAAGCTTGTATCATGGGTCTCGAAGAAGCCATTGACTTAAGGATCAAGATCCTCGACATATATGGAGATTCAGCCCTTGTGATCAACCAAATTAAAAACAAGTGGGAAACTTACCACCCTGGCTTGATTCCTTACAGAGATTATGCAAGACGTCTGTTGACTTTCTTCAACAAGGTTGAATTGCATCATATACCTCGAGATCAAAATCGAATGGCAGACGCCTTGGCTACTTTATCTTCCATGTTCAAAGTCACTCATTGGAATGATATGCCTAAATTCAGAATTATACGCCTTGAAAGGCCCGCCTATGTGTTTGCAACTGAAGCAGTCATTGATGATAAACCATGATTCCACGACATCAAACGCTTCCTTCAAACTCAAGAGTACCCACTTGGGGCATCAAACAAAGATAAGAAAACTCTAAGGAGGCTTTCTGGCAGTTTCTTCCTGAACGGAGATGTGCTATACAAAAGAAACTTCGACATGGTTTTGCTCAGATGCGTGGACAGACACGAAGCAGACATGTTAATGCATGAAGTGCATGAAGGGTCCTTTGGACCCCATTCAAATGGGCATGCAATGTCCAAGAAGATATTAAGAGCGGGTTACTATTGGTTGACAATGGAATCTGAATGTTATAAACACGTGAACAGATGTCACAAGTTCTAGATCTACGCAGATAAGATCCATGTGCCACCTACTCTACTCAACGTTCTCTCATGTCCATGGCCTTTCTCCATGTGGGGTATCGACATGATCGGAATGATCGAACCAAAAGCTTCAAACGGTCATCGGTTCATCTTGGTGGCTATCTATTACTTCACCTAATGGGTCAAAGCGGCATCTTACGCCAATGTTACAAGACAAGTGGTTGTGAGGTTCATCAAGAACAACATCATTTGTCGATATGGTGTTCCAAGCAAGATCATTACCGACAATGGTTCAAACTTGAACAACAAAATGATGAAAGAATTGTGTGAGGAATTCAAGATTGAGCATCATAACTCTTCTCCTTACAGACCAAAAATGAATGGCGCCGTCGAAGCCGCTAACAAGAACATTAAGAAGATCATCCAGAAAATGGTCGTCACTTACAAAGATTGGCACGAAATGCTGCCATTTGCTTTACATGGATACCGTACTTCAGTGCATACTTCAACAGGGGAAACCCCTTTCTCTCTAGTATACGGCATGGAAGCTGTGCTCCTCGTAGAGGTTGAAATCCCATCAATGAGAGTCCTCATGGAGACTAAGTTATCAGAAGCTGAATGGTGTCAAAGCAGATAAGATCAGTTGAACATAATCGAAGAAAAACGTATGACTGCTCTATGCCATGGACAGTTATACCAAGCAAGGATGAAGCAAGCCTTCAACAAAAAGGTTCGACCTCGTGAATTTCAACAAGGCGACCTCGTGCTTAAAAAGATCTTGTCTTTTCAACCGGATTCTAGGGGCAAATGGTCTCCTAATTATGAAGGCCTGTATGTTGTCAAAAGAACATTTTCTGGCGGCGCAATGACTCTTGCAACCATGGATGGTGATGAACTCCCACATCCTTTGAATGCTGATGCAGTCAAGAAATACTTTGTCTAAAAAAGACAAAAGAACAGCTCGGTAAGTTGAAAACCCGCAAAGGGCGACTTAGGCAAAAATGAGCGTCTCGGTGGACTGAAAACCCGAAAGGGCGGTCCAGGCAAAAATTAGAGACAATAAACAGAAAAATTCATCCTGGTAGATTGAAAACCTGAAAGGGCAATCTAGGCAAAAATTAAGGATTTATGACAAAGTAACTGCATCAGTTCGTACTTCGTCACCTGAAGAGTTTTTTTCATCAAAGGATCTCCGATCAAATCATCGCCGATATGAAGCAACAAGCACAGTTGGAACTCAAAGTTGTTAGGGAGAATAGTGGTTATTGCTTTCAATGTAGCCTTTTCCGCATATTTACCAAGTATCTGTACCGTGTTATCTGCACCGTGTTGAAAAACATTTGCCAAGTATCTGGTTATATTGCGACATTGGTCCACCTCCAGTATACACTTCTTTGTCTGTCAGTATCGTCAGCATGCATGTGGCATTCATGACATTCATCTTTCATACATACTTGCATCATTTATGCATTCTTGCATTTTTCAATGTTTGCTTCGGAATCACTTGAAACAGGTATGGGCGTGTCATCTCTCCAGTATGTTGTCACCCATAAGCAGAAAGAACATCTTCTTTCTCCATTTCCCCACTGAGATCATTCCTCGTGGAAGAAGGTTGCTTTAGCTTCTCCTCTCAAAACGAAGGAGAAAATCCCCAATTGAGTTCATTCCTCATTGGGTACAAAGTCTTGTTTAACCATTTCTCTCCAGTTCATTCTTGGATAGAAATCTGTCTTTACCAGATTTAAATTCTGATTCCCCAGTAGAGTCACGAAAAATCGCTTCACAAACCATAAGCAATAGCCTCATCATTTGAGCAGCTTATGTCTCTTTCAAATTAATCATGAAAACCATGTGACAATCAGGGCTTATTATTGTTCACAAGGCTGAATAATCAGTAAATTTCCCTAGTGAAGTCGCAAGAATCACTTTATCATTTGACTGATAATTGATCATGTCTTCAGAACCTCTATCACGAAGCTGGTAGTCGGTAACCTTTTGTTCTGGTTATATTACTTTGTATCATGTCTATCACCATGCTGATAGTCGGTAATATTAACCAAACCTTTGAAACTTTTTTTACCATGTCAAGTCTATCACCATGCTGATAGTCGGTAATACAGTTTCATATCTTTTACCTTCGCATTATTCTTTATCAAGTCTATCACTGTGCTGATAGTCGGTAATGTCGATAGGTGAGCTTTTCTTACAAAGCTATCACTCCCCAGGGAAACATACACTTGCTTTCCCGATAAAACGGATTCTCTTCCTAAAACGGATTGAGACATCCTTCCCGATATCTTTTCCCCAGTGGAGTCAGTTCTTGGTGTCCCCTCGGTAAAGATATCCTTGCATCATTCGCAATTTTGGTATCTTAGGTCCAAAATTCGCGTCTTCTGATATTTAAGTCTCTTCCACCCTATCAAAACGAAGATTTTCAATCTTCATATCTCAGGTTGAAGAAACTTAAATAGGGGCATCTATCATACCCCAATTTTTGACCTAAGATACCACCTCATATCATATCATGTGCATCATTTGCATCTCTAACCGAATTGCATAGCTTGTGTTTGCTACTTGTGACTCAGCAGGGTTTAATCAAGAAATCACTCATCAGTACAAGTAACAATCAATTAGGGCTTTGTTCTCCCTCAGGTCAAATGAATTATCTTCATCAACAATCAACATTTGGTCCTCAAAGATTCATTTCAACAAACTCAAAAGCTTTGAATCAACCAGATTAGGGTTTTGACTGAAAACAACATACTTCTGACATTTGCTCAGGATTTGACCTATTGGCTTGGGACATGACCTCAAGAACCCAAATGCATCATCTTGAACTAATCTATTGGCTCAAGACATCTCCCACACAAAGATTGATCAACAGTGAAATTTCAAGTCATCAGACTAGGGTTTTGAACCTATTAGGGACTGAAATCAAGGATCACATTTGGGAAACCCTAAAAAGCTCCAAGGAATCACTCAAAGGGTTCAATCATCTTCAAATAATCCCTATGTCAATATCCAATGTAAATTTTACTTCAATTCAAGAGCCATAGTCATCAATTTCATCTGGCCCACAATTAGGGTTTTTAACCTAATTCACCTGAATAGCTGACTTTTTAATCAGGACATGGTTCCACAAATCAAAACATGGCTCAAAATCCTCTAATACCTCAATATGATCCATTCATACCATTCATTTGATGAGGATAGCTTGATTCACCTGAAATCTCCAAAAACGCGATTCACCTGAAAAAGTCAACTGTACAAGATCACCATTGACTTTTTGGAAAATTTGGTCAAACATGACTTTTGAAGTTTTGAATCATCAATATATGATATTTGATTAAGAAAAATCAAGAAAATCAATCAATAATCAAAAATTCAAAGTTTGACTTTTCATACTTAGAAAATTTTCTAAGTGTTTTCAAGTGGTTTTTACCAAACTTTGGAAGGGAATATCTCAAAATTTCACCTACAAACTGAAAAAAACTTCCAACATGAAAGCTTGAACCAAAAAACTTCCATTTTATCTCTTAAGCCAAATCATCATTCTAATCTCAACTTGCAAAGCTTGAACTTCAGAATTCTTGGCCTATAAATAGAGGTCCAAAACTCATTCATTTGCACACCAAAACCTTTTAGAGCATTGGTTTTCTCTTCTTTCTTGAATTGCAAGTTTCTTAAGTTTCAAAGAGGTAGAAATTCCAACCTCCAAACCCTTGAAGTTATGGCCAAAGTGATGGTTCTAACATCTCATAAACATCATATGGGATGTGTTTGATCCACTCACACACCCCAAAACACCCTAAATCTCATAATCACTCTTCAACCACCATATGAACACATATTGAACCTCATCATGCCAATTCTCATTCTAGTTCATATCTGTCCAAAGTAACACTTCAAACACCATCCATATATCACATATGAACTATCCAAACACTCATCCATGACCTGTAACACCAGAATTATAAAATTGGACCCTCACTCCAAGCAACTGCAGATCGGGTACCACAGTTTGATCCCGATGAATTCAGATCATTCCAAGCATTCAGACATGTTCCCTAAGGTCCATTGAAGCTGTCCATATTGAGCAACAACATCTGTAACACCTCCAAGCGCGAGTTCAATTTCCAGTTTTGCAAACTTTTGAGGTAAGTTCTTTGAACTTCAAACTCTATCATCCATGCATCATAAATAAAAAACTGGTTTGCCATCTTGTTTCTGCACTATCATGGATCAATAACCCTCAATCAATTACATCATAACTTGCACATACACGATTTCAGATTGAATCATATAATTAGGGTTCTTCGTGTTCATCAGAAAATTGATAGCTTTAGAGTGAAAATAAATGGAATTAAATGGTACCATCGTGTTCCTTGTGAAAAAACGAGTGAGATAGACTATCTACTCGATCAAAACAGTTCAGTTTCAAGGATTTTCAAAATCAAATGGGGATGGTGTTCTTTGCGCCGTTTTCTGTTCAGAAATTTCAAATATTAGTTTTCAAATATAATTAAATGGAGGTAATATAATAACAAGCTGCGCGCGCAACTTAGTCGGCAAGTGTTTTGGTTGGTAACCTCAAGGTCGTGGGTTCAAACCCTTGTGAGACCAAACCTCTTTTTTTTATCACTTATTTTCTTCATTTTTCTTCACAAATTCATCAATCATTTTAACCAATCAAAATTCATCATTTTTACTTCATTTTTTTTACACTTCTCATTTAACATATATATTTTATGAATGTCCAAAAAAATCACAAAAAAATATTTATTTGGTACATTTTTATTAGGTTTAAAATGACTTATTTTTAAGTATTTTTAATACTTTAAAAAATAGTCTTTTCATTTGATTTTCAAAAACCTAATAACTTGTAAATATTTTGTGATCAAACCCTAATCACTTAGGTCTTAATTAGGTATAAGCTTTGTTTTTATCTTAATTAAGTTGACTTTTGTCAAAATTCAAACTGTTTTCAACAAACGATCAAAGTTTTTCAAACGACGAAACCTCGCGTCTGTTAACAAATCAATCAACCATGTTTTATAAAATAAAACATGGGCATCCCTTAAGGTATAAGTCACATTCCCTTGTATAAAATTAGGTATTTCTTTGTATATACGCCTATATTTTTTATACCTCGATCAATTTGATTTAAACCCTCGAATTACAAATCAAAAATTAGGGTTTTCTTCAAAATCTTCCTGGGCATCCCTTAAGGTATAAGTCCCATTCCCTTGTATAAAATTAGGTATTTCTTTGTATATACGCCTATATTTTTTATACCTCGATCAATTTGATTTAAACCCTCTAATAACAAATCAAAAATTAGGGTTTTCTTCAAAATCTTCCTGGGCCTCCCTTAAGGTATAAGTCCCAACCCCCTTTGTAAATATTTGTTTACATAGCTTTGAATAAACTCATTGGACTTCTCCCCGAGTATAAGTCCCAATTCCCGTGTACATAACCTTGTTTGATAAAACGTTTATCCTTAAAGGTATATTTCCTTCATAAACTCCAATGTACACACACACTTTGTCATATATACTTGTTCATATACTTGTTCATGTTTGTTCATATACTTGTTCATATTTGTTCATATACTTGTTCATGTTATATATACTTGTTCAACTTAGTACAACACTAGGTTCCCCATAGCCTCCTATTGGACTTCGTGCAAAGAATCTCCCTTAGCTAGGTTAGGACATAGAGTATGGTTTCCCGGTGAAATCGCTCTAAGAGCTCAAACCAACTATACCATGCCTCCTCTTGGGCTTCATACAAACGAGTGTGCCTCCCATAGCCTCCTCTTGGGCTTACAATACAAGGACCCTCGATTGTCCCTCCCATAGCCTCCTCTTGGGCTTACAATGCAAGGACCCTCAGATAGCCTCCTCTTGGGCTTCGTACAAGGACCCACGGGCTTCTTAAAAGCATCCCCATATCCAAATCAAATACCCTAGGAGATTAGACATTTATCATCTCTATGATAGGAGTATCTCTTCTATATCATCACAATCAAACTTTCTTTTTGCCACAAGGCTGGCTAATTAATAAAAAGTTTTGCCACAAGGCTGGATCATCAAAACTTTTTGCCACATGGCTGGCTAATTAATAAAAAGTTTTGCCACAAGGCTGGATCATCAAAACTTTTTGCCACAAGGCTGGCTTATCAAAAGTTTTTGCCACAAGGCTGGCTAATCAAACTTCTTTTTGCCACAAGGCTGGCTAAACAAAACATCTTTATCATTCTAAGAACCATAAGTGGCACAACCCAGGTCTTATAATGAAAAGATTCAAACAAAATCAAACATATGTATGTGATGAAATAGATTAGATACATCGAGCATTAAGATGACATTTGTCTCTTATCCTTTGCTTCCACTAGCATAAGTGGGAACTACGATTGCTCTGACTTTCTCAATATCCCTTTGAGAATACGTAGGCACAAAGTCTCATCCTTGGCGAGCAAAACTTCTATCTCCCTCAAACCACTCAAACTTTAGCACCCGTAGACCTCGAGCTACAGTTACTCTGATTCCCTCTAAGGGATATGTATGCAGAAGATTGCGATGATCTTTGCGAGCATAATTAAACAAACACCTTAGGTCCCACCTATCTCACAACAGAAACCTCCCCAATAGCATAGAAAGAAATAAACAGACAAATATAACAAAGAAACCTATAGAGTACTATAGATACGTAGGGTGCTAATACCTTCCCTTCGTATAACCAACCCCTTACCCGGAATCTCTCCCCCTTTTTGCATTGCTTTTAATTTTGTATTATTTGCATTGCATATCTTTTAAGGTTTGTGCAACTTTTTTCCTTTTCCTGCTTTGGAAACAATAAAAAGTTTGGTCGTGACAAAAACAAAAAATCATTTTTTTGAGCCCGAGCCCAAAGAAGGCATCCGGTGTCTCATCCCGATTTTCCCGCGACACACCCCTCACATCTGTGGTACTACACAGGCATTTTTTGTAAATCTGTGTAAAAGATTCGTGTGCAAAATAAAGTTATTTGTTTTTAAAATTATGCTCGGCAAAACGTCGCATCTTGTGCCTACATACATCCTCAGTGCAATGGATAAGTCAAGCATTTGTAGTTTTGCTCAAAAAGAAAATAAAGGTTTGTTTTAAATGAAAACACTTTGTCGTCCTAGAGGAGAAAACTCAGCTAAGCGTACTTAAAAATTAGAACAAGTGGATTCTTTGCGTCACAAGTGAAAGAAGGGATCTAAATCGGATATAGATCAACGAGTATGTCACTAACTCTATCTCGACTATGACGATTACCTAATCTTTAGAGAAATATTTTTTTAAAAGAAAAGCCACAAAGGGCAAAAGATTTGAAGGACAATTTTATCCAAAGTGTTATAAAAATTTGCAAACATAAGAAGATTATGAAAAAAGAGGGAGATGTTTTGAAAATTTAAGAAAGGGGCAAGAGATGAAGGGACTATCCTAAAGCATAAAGTAAAAGCTAAGGACAAGAACAATATAACCAATCAAGAAGCCAACACTTGACATAAAGTCAACATAATAATTCCCTTCCTTTAGATTTAACTCAATCAACATAGCAAGCAAAGTACTTGAACAAAATAACCAAAGCTCCAAGATAATATTCCCATTTTTAGCATAGCCTCAAGAATTTTGTTTTTTTGTCCGAGACGAACTTGCATCAATATATCACATAAAACCGTTTCATAACAAACATGGTACTTGCACACAGATAAAATTCCCAATGCTTTGGAGTAAACTCCAAGGACTTCAGACAAGCATAACAAATAAGATAACACAAAGTCCAAAGATTTCAAGGTAACAAGGCTCCTAATGCTAAGTCCAAGAGGTCCAAAACTCCAAGAAGCCAAGGGATAGTAACCATAGTCCATGTAGAGCTTTATGTCTTTTACTGTTCAAGTTGATTATTAATGTCTTAAGAATAAAATAAAAGTCCAAATGGACAAAAGGAAAATAAGGAAAATATAAGCATAGAGTAAACATGAAAATGAATGCTAAAGATGTAAAATAAAGCATAAGATAAAATAAGAAAGAGTAATAATAGAAACATAAAGTAAGAGTTAGAAGTTAGGAGTGTCTGATTAAAAGTTAATTATTAAAGTGAATGATCAATGATGGTTGAATAATGAACTGATCGCGACTTTGTGTGTCTTGTGGAATCTAGACTACAAGTATACAGTCCTATCGCGTGTAGCTTTAAAGATTATCGAATCCCAAGAGACTAAAGTATCGAACTATCGCTATATTATTTAACTACGTAAATCTAAGGCTAATGATATAGTTGATTTGGGTTTTAGGGAACTTAAGTGAACTATGTCTAGTTAAAATTCAAGGGGAGATACCGGTATGTACTGTTCGGTCCTAGGGATTTAGCAATTTATTGACACAACTCAGATCGTTAAATCAGCTTTCAGCAGCAATTATTAGTTTGAAAACCCTCTTCTCACACTCTCGTGTTTAATAATTCAGACCCTATAATTAAACCTAAGTGAGCGCTCTCGCTGTATCATTTAAAGTTTAAAAATAGTTTTTAAAAACGAATAAAAACTAATTAACTTAAAAGTGCTCTAGCTTTATTTAAAGTTAATGTACACTGACCACTGTGTCGTTATTATCTCAAACTCTTGTTTTATTGATCCTATCTTCTATTTGTATTTTACTCTCGTAACAAAACAGTTGGTTATTAAAGTTGGAAATTGAAACCAGAAAATTGTTCTTTAAAAAGGAGTTGTCGTCGGCTTCGCGACCTTACATACTGGTAAAAATAAATTAGCCTAGCATATTATAAATTTCAATAACACAACAACTATAATAAATAATACTAAACAATACAAATCCAGGCATTTCATACAATTCCGAAAATAATAAATTAAAGCTTGTAAAATAAACCTAAAAAATAAAATTGCAGAATTTATCTTGAAGTTTCAGGTGTCTCCCACAGGTCGGTGAGATCTGCCCTTAAATGCTCCGAAAATTAAATGCAACAAAAAATTTAAAAGGCTTGGTTCTAACATAAGGTTAGCACTAGCAAAATTACACAATAATTTCCGGTATGGAAACTGTTGTGAGAAAATATAAAGCGAATGGAAAATAAGACTGTAACTGGAAAAGAAAATTGAAAGTAAAAAATTACGGCGCCGGGAAAATAACAAAGTAATGGCAATCAGAGGAAAGAAACGTGAAAAAGAGGAACTCCCAAAAGAGGCCAGTGGACCTTTATTTATAGAGTGAGAGCTTGCTGTGATGTAGCCACTCGTTAGCGTAAAACTCGTTCTCTTCCTAGATTTCCTCTTGCGAAAATAACTCTGTAGAGGTCGCTAGGGCTTGCTGTAACGGTCGCTACAACTTGTTACTTGATGAGAAAGCTTCGCCTTGTGATGTGTGGCGACCGTTATGGTTTTGTTGGAGGGGTATGACGACTGTCACACCTTGTAGGGCTGGTGATAGATCTTCATGGGTTGGGCTTTGCATGTTGTTCCATTTATTTTCTTCAAAGCTTTCACCTCTTATTTTGCTATCACACCCCATGCTTGTTTATTTAATCTTTTTGTGGATTTTAAGCTCAATTTACTTCACTTTTTGCGACTTTCTTCATACATGGCTTGTAAACATTGAATACTTGAAAACATAGAAAATACCGGCATAATACGAATAAAGAGTATCTTAATTTAAATAAAATATGGGTAAAATTCATGTAAACTGATTCAAGTATACGATACATTTTTGGGTTATCATAAACTTAGGCCAAAATAATTAATGAAAATTCATTGGAGGATTAATAAAATCAAAACCTCCTAACAACATGTTTCATAAGCATTGGACCATTTGTCAAATAATCAACCATACTTGGACTTTCAAACATAAGTTTGAGCCACGAGTGTTCATTTTTCGATACGGAACAAATTAAGCGCTATGTTAAGCATTCGCCAAGTGACTTATATAGAATTCACCCTACAACGAGGCCGCTCAATAACAATTTCTGTTAGAACAAGATTTGTTCTGATCAATTATCTTAGTTTTGATGATAACAATAATATGAATTTTGCTTAAGATAATATGGTACTCTAATCCAATGCAATTTCCTTTTCAGGAAATATATAAAGAGTACGCATAATTCAGCGCTCAGAAGCTTTGTCTCAAATGGTTCAGCATGCAACATCAGAACATGGTCTGGCAAGACATCAGAAGATGGTCGAAGCAGAATCAGAACATGGGTCTATGGAAGCATCAGAAGAACAAGAGAACAGAAGCACTGAAGTTCTGATGGTATCACGCTCAGAAGCACTTCAAGGTCAGAAGATCAGAAGATGCTATGCACCAAGCTGTTTGACTCTGATGATATTCAAACGTTGTATTCACAAACATCAGATCAGAAGAAAGTACAAGTGGCAAGCTACGCTGACTGACAAAAGGAACGTTAAAAGCTACTAAAGGCTACGTCAGTAGACACAGCGTGAACAAGGCTCGAGGTAGTTGACAAAAGCGTATAACATTAAATGCGATGCTGTACGGAACACGCAAAGCATTAAATGCACTCAACGGTCATCTTCTCCAACGCCTATAAATATGAAGTTCTGATGAGAAGCAAGGTTAACGATCCTGAACAAAACAACGCTTATTCAACTTGCTGAAACTCTGTTCAAATCTAAACTCAGAATCTTCATCTTCATCAAAGCTCACTACATTGCTGTTGTAATATATTAGTGAGATTAAGCTTAAACGTTAAGAGAAATATCACAGTTTGTGATTATAGCTTTCAAGAAGCATTTGTAAAACTCTTAGAATTGATTACATTAAGTTGTAAGGAACTAGAGTGATCGTGTGGATCAGAATACTCTAGGAAGTCTTAGAAGTGATCTAAGCAGGTTGTAACTAGAGTGATCGTGTGGATCAGTATACTCTAGAAAAGTCTTAGAGGGTATCTAAGCAGTTGTTCCTGGAGTGATCAGTGTGTGATCAGTAGACTCTGGAAGACTTAGTTGCTGACTAAGTGGAGAACCATTGTAATCCGTGCGATTAGTGGATTAAATCCTCAGTTGAGGTAAATCATCTCTGCGGGGGTGGACTGGAGTAGTTTAGTTAACAACGAACCAGGATAAAAATAACTGTGCAATTTATTTTTATCTGTCAAGTTTTTAAAGCTACACTTATTCAAACCCCCCCTTTCTAAGTGTTTTTCTATCCTTCAATTTATGTTTTTAAGAACAAATTAGAGAAATGATAAAGAAGATCATTCTCATAAAACTTGAAACACATGTAAAATAGAAAACAAAGAAGAATGGGATTAAGATGAATAAGTAGGGAAATAAATAAAAAACAATAAGCCCATATGAATTTCTTTTGATAATTATGGAATTTCATCTTAATGATCCATTAGAGGAATGGTAGAACCATAGCCTCCACACAATGGATTCATCAAGACTTACACCCATAAATCAAAAGAAAAGAGTTGAAGAGAAAAATTAAAAAAATGTGAAAGGCCTTGATAAAAAATGAAATTATGGCATTCAAATTAAAGATGTCCTAAAGGATGTCGAGACAACATTTTCCAAACACACACAATGACAAGTTATAAAAGTGCAGAAACTTTAAAGAACACAAGTAATTGTTCACCCACTTCGGTATCTATTAGAACAAGATTTGGTTCTGCAATATATCTCCGAGTTTTGATGATAACAATGAGTATGTTTGTATGAAAAATTTTGGTACTCTAATGTTTGTTGCTTTGAGCTGTTAACAAATAGGTTCCGAATCTGATGAAAAGCGTGCCCAAATCATCAAAAGATACCAAGTTCCGCTTATGCACTACATAAGTTTTGATGAACAGTAGCAAACCACTTCAGAAGGCTCTAAAGTCGCGAGTCTGATATGAAGTCTGAAGAAACCAAATTGTGAAGACCAAGTGCTGAAGACCTTGAAGACGCAGTTCTGAGGACTCTGAAGACTTGAAGCTCTGAAGAGTTATGTTTCTAAAGACAAAGGGTACTGAACACCAAGTGCTGAAGACTATGAAGATGCGGATCTAAAGACTCTCAAGGTTCGGGACAAAGGATATTCCACATCAAATCATGTTAAAAAGATTATCAAAAGTCTGCCTAAGAAATGGAGACCAATGGTAAATGCTTCGAAGCTGTCAAAGGATCTGATCAAACCAGTCTTAAGGAACTGATAAGTTCTCTAAGAAGTCACAAGACTGAACTTCAAGAAGATGAACCTTAGATGAAAGGTAAATCTGTTGATTTGAAGTCTAGGTCTGAAAAAGACAAAGGCTTTTTAAGCTGAAAAAGAAGATTTAGAAGAGTCTGAAGAAGACTCAGGCAAAGATGAACTTACTCTAATATCCAGAAGATTGAATAAGATATGGAAACATAGAAAGAGTGAGTTCAGAGGAAAACGAAGATCAAAGGAAAAAACTGAATCCTCATATGGTCAGAAGAAAGCTACTGGAAATGAAGTCATATGTTACGAGTGCAAATAAATTGGACACTACAAGAATGAATATCCAAAGCTTAGGAAAGACAAGAAACCTAAGAAAGTGTTCAAAGCCAAGAAAGGGTCTCATGGCAACATGGGATGATTCTGATTCAAAAGAAGAAGATTCAGATGAAAAATAGGCTAACGTGGCACTCATGGCTAAAGTCAGAACAAGTGAAGTTATCTCAGAGAGTGAGCTGAAAAATCATGATGAGTCAGACTCTGATGATGAACGAGACGTATTTTCTTCTCTCTCTCTCTCTCTCTCTCGTACTAAACTTGAATCATGTTTCTCAGAAATGTATAAAAGATATTGTCTTCTTATTAGTAAATACAAAACTCTGAAAAAGAATTTTGTAGTTACCACTGAGAAACCTATTGAGTATGAGCAAGATAAGTCTGAAAAAAATTTTGCTTTAGAAAAATAAAATCTTGCTCTTAAAAGTAAAGTTTCTAAGTTAGAAGAAGAGATAATATCTATATCATCTATTCCTGATGAAGTAATTAGATACGATAGAGATTTTCAACATTTCTTATCTAAAAGCATAGATAGAAGCAAGATGGATTCAATGATCTATGGTGTTAGCAGAAACAGTAGCAGAGGCTTGGGATACTCAGGACCACCAAAGAAACCTGATGAAACTTAGTTCGTTATTCCAAAACCTCTATCTGTACATTTTGTGCTTGCTGGCACTGAAATAAAATGTTCTAAATAGGAAGGTTCTGATTCTATCACATCACAACCATAGACACAGAAGGAAACTTCTAAACCCATATATCATGCACAGATTCCATTTGATTATCCTGTTGCACATGAATCCAAAGGTGTCACAACCTATGGAACTACTAACTAGAGAGGACCCAGAAAATGGGTACCTAAGAATGAGATAACCTATGTTGTAGATATATTTGATGGCTCCACTGAAACACCAATCATGGTACCTATACAGAAAGGTGTATGTTCCAAGATTTTGAACTTAAATCTGGAGGAGTCGTTGGTTTCAGAGGCAATTAAAAAGGAAAGATAATTGGCTCTATAACCGTAGGTAATGGTAAGCTCACCTTATATTAATAATGTTCTTTTAGTTGAGGAGTTGATGCACAACTTATTGTCGATTATCCAACTTAGTGACAATGGTTATGACGCCATTTTCAAACAAACGTACTATAAGGTTGTTAGTCAAAAGGATGGATCTGTCTTGTTCAATGGTAAGAGGAAGAACAACATTTATAAAATAAGGTTATCTGATTTGGAAAATCAGAATGTAAAATGTCTTTTGTCTATTAATGAAGAGAAATGGGTCTGGCATAGACGTCTGGGCCATTTTAGTATGAGAAAAATTTCTCAATTAAATAAGCTTGGATTAGTCAGAGGCTTTCCTAATCTGAAGTTTTCTTCAGACGCTCTTTGTGAAGCATGTCAGAAAGGCAAGTTTACAAAAACCTCTTTCAAAGCTAAGAAAGTTGTTTCTGCCTCTAGACCACTATAACCTCTTCATATTGATCTGTTTGGACCAGTGAAAACTGCTTCTATCAATGGAAAGAAATATGGACTAGTAACTGTTGATGATTACAGCAGATGGATGAGTCACATTCTGTATTTGCCACATTCTGTTCTCAAGTGCAAAACGAAATGAGCTGCAAAATAGTCAGAGTCAGAAGTGATCATGGTGGAGAATTTGAGAATAAGGACTTTGAGAGTCAGTTTGATAAGAATGGCATATCACATGATTTATCTTGTCCTAGAAATCCACAATAGAATGGAGTTGTAGAGAGGAAGAATAAAATCTTAACATAGATGACTCGCACCATGATCCAAGAGACTGATATGGCTAAGCATTTTTGGGCAAAAGCAGTGAATACATCTTGTTATGTTCGGAATAGGACTTCTATAAGACATATTTTAGGTAAGACTCCATATGAATTGTGGAAGAATATAAAGCCCAACATTTCTTAGAGCTCGTTTGGCCCAACTTTTTAAAGTCTTAAAAGTTACTTTAAAGTTAAAGTTAAAAATGAGAGCTTTTAAAATAAAGTTAAAGTTGTTTGGTTATGATTATTTTTTAAACTTTAAAATTATTTTTAATTTAAAAGTTTTTTCGTAATATATATATATATATATATATATATATATATATATATATATATATATATATATGTATATATATATATATATATATGAGACATGATGAAAAGACACATTGGTGTCAAATTTAGTAACTTGACACCTCTAATAACTCTTTGCCACATATCTTTATAACAAAATTCACCATTAGATTGAAAATTATTATGATATAGATAATGTGTATAGAATTTAACATCAATCGGAGATCGTGTGATAAGTGTACGAGATGCATAAAAACTAATGTCTTACAAAACTTCAACAAAATCGTTAATATTGATCATTCTCTTTAACATATCGTATGATTTTCGATTAATGTTAAATTTTATGGACATGATATATATGATGTTAGATTTCAATCCAACGGTGAATTTTGTTATATGCAAATGTAGGAAAGAGTTATCGGAGGTGTCATTTTACTAAGTTTGACATCTTGGTGTCATTTGATCCCTCCCCATATATATATATATATATATATATATATATATATATATATATATATATATATATATATATATATATATATATATATATACATATATATATATACATATATATATATATACATATATATATATATATACATATATATATATATACATATATATATATATACATATATATATATATATATATATATATATATAATGCGTATTGATTAATTGTTGTATTAACATATATAATTTAGTGTATAGTATAAGAAATTAATAATATTATTATTGAAAATCATTATACAATAAAATAAGATATACAAAATGAATAAAAAGTTGGACAATACTAGTATCTACAAAAATGATAATGTAAACAGAAGAAGAAGAAGAAAAAAAGAATAAATAAAATATACGGTTGTACTAGTGCCTTTTTTTTTAAAGAAAAGTGTTTTCAATGGGATTCGAACCGCGACCACATGTTTAAAGCTTCGAAAAAGTTGGTTTCAACTCCTTTTTTACAAGCTCCTTTTATTCAATTTTTTGTCTTTTAAAAAAAAGCTACTTTTTTTCATAATAACTTTATAAAAAATGTGTTTGGACCTCCATCTCCTTATGAGGAGAAGAAAAATAGATAAAATGTTGGGTCAAACAATACCTTATTTCCATCCATTTGGATGTGTATGTTTTATGTTGAATACTAAAGAGAATCTGAGTAAATTCGACCTCGAATCATAGAAGTGTCTGATGTTAGGATACTCTGAACACTCAAAAGGCTACAAAATCTATAATAGAGAAACACAAATTGTGGAAGAATCAATTCATGTCAGAGCTACTTGAAAGGTTTGTAGATTTGAAGATAACCTTTTTAGAACCCAAAGAGAAGGAACCAAAAGTAAGAGAATAAGAAGTTCTTGTAGTTGAAGTTGTTGTTGTTCCCTCTGATCCCCCACAATAAAAGAATAACAGAATTTCAACTTCACATCCTAAAGAATTGATTATGGGAAACAAAGATGCTATTGTCATAACCATACCAGCTTTCAAACCGTCTGAAGAAACTCTTTTGGGATTACTGTCTCTGATTGAGCCCACATCTATTGAAGAAGCTCTTCTAGACAAAGACTAGATTCTGGCAATGGAAGATGAAGTAAGCCAATTCTTAAAGAATGATGTATGGGATATTTTTCAGAAACCTAAAGGCGCCCACGTCATTGGAACCAAATGGGTGTTCAGAAACAAGCTCAATGAGAAAGGTGAAATTATTAGAAACAAGGAACGACTGGTTGCAAAAGGTTATAGTCAACAATAAGGAATAGACTATACAGAAACCTTTGCCCCAGTCACCAGGTATAAAAATTCGTTTATTAGTTTCTCTCTTTCAGAACCTCGGTAATCAGAAGATGTTTCGGTATGAAACATCTCTGATCAGAGGAAAATCTTTTAATTTTCTAGAATCTGAGCACATTAAAACTTTTCACTTTTCATGATTAATGCATGTAACCTTGGTTATGATAATCATTAACTCTACCTAGTGCCACTCGAGCAGTGTGTTTTTTTTTGGAATTGATTTATCTTTATTACAATCTTTTATTACTCCTCTTATATTATGTATATTTCAAAAAGATTTCCTATGCACTACCCACCTTCTTAGTGTCAAGCCCTATTCACCAATTACCTTTCATCTTGGTAGCTGCGTGATTTCTTCTTTTCTGACATTAATTGTCTTGAGTGTCTTTATGTTTGGTTACTTTGCAGTAACTCAATTATCTATTTTGTTACACCCTCTCCTATCTATTTAAGATCTCTCGTCAAGTTTTTGCTTCTTATGGTTATTCAAACTTTTCACGGAGATGAAGATTTGCTTGTGGTTATTTGTGAGAAACGCCCGAGTAGTGTAAATGATGACAGTTTCATCAACATGTGTTTGGAAAATCAGGGTTGGACATGATATACTGCAATACTTTAAGGTCCCATCTATCCTAACATTGTGAAGACCTTTTGGCTTTATGCATCTCTTAGCAGTGATGGTAACCACATTACTTCAAGTATCTACGGTATTCCTTTTGTTATCACTCAATCTTCCATTGCTGAAGCTATTGGGTGTCCTTCTGAACCTGGTTCTTATGATCATTGAAGTTTGGATCACATGGCTGTCACTATTGTTCCAAACAATCTCAGTACTTTTTTCAGGCGTGTATTCGATGATCCAGATAATCTAAAACCTCTTGTTAGAATCTGGTTTCGGTGCTTTAGAATCCTCGAGTAGAATGTCTCAATATTTTATCTGCAAGGGATAAGTTTCTTATCTTCTGCCTTCATAGATCCATTCTAGTCAATCTGTTAGCTATCATCTTCAATCATCTAAAAAATTCATCCTGGCTTCCAAAAACTCTCAACAATCTTTCATTCCTTATGGGCATGTCCTATCCGAATTATTCGAAGTAGCTGATGTTATCAGATTTCTTCGACGAGCATAGTTCACAAGTGGAGATGTTTTGCTTGATGAAATTTGTGACGTTTTTGAAGTCTATCTGTGTCTTTGTTCTTTTTGTTTTTCTTCTTTCTTGTTATCTTCCTTGTACTCCCGTTTATATTCAATGAAGTTTGTATTTATTGCTCTTGAACCTTTCTCTTTCTTTTAACCTTTTTGATAACGACAAAAGGGGGGAGTAATCTAACTGAAGTAATTTTCATTTCCATAGTCATATTCCTGAAATAAAACTGCTCACATTCTTACCCCATAAACCTTTGTTTCTATTAAAATTGTTTGTCCTTTTTCAGGGTTCATGAACTCTGATTAAAATCAAGATCGGAAAGTTACGAATAACGTTTGAGTCTAATTTTTGAAATCAGACTCCGAGAAGATGCTATCCATAATCCTAACAATAAAAAATATATATTATAGTGTCATACCCCAATTTTTGTCATTAATCATTAATCAAAAGCAGCATTTCGAAGCTCTATTTTTGATACTGTGATTATCTCTGGGGGGAATTATCAAGAATTTCTAGTTTTTTATTTGTTTTACACTAACCAAAATCCAAAAAAATATGTATTTTGTCTCTTTTGTTTATATTTGACAGGTAAAAGATCGGGCAAAAATCAAAACAGTGCAAGAAAATGGATTTTTGAAAATTTCACTATGGAAATCGATTTACCCATATAGGAAATCGATTTCCCTGGACGAAATTTGAAAAAAAGAGGGAAGCATGACATCATTTTGGCACCAAACACATTTTCTTTGATTATTCTTTACCATTTACCAATATTCCACCTCACCACAAATTAATTTATTTCATTAACCTCACTTTAACCCTACTTTACCAAGTTAAAACACAAATTAATTACCAATTGAACAATTACCAAATTGCCCACACCTCTCTCTCTCCAATTCTATAAATAGAGGCCTTCACCTCTTCATTTTACAAGCTTGAAGAGCCAAATAAACTCTTGCAATATCTCTCCTCATCCCTACCAAATTCACCTAAAGCTCTTTCTTCTTTCATAAATTTAGTGAGTTACATCTTGAACCTCACTAACTTTGAGCTAAACCATCATCCATCTCACTTTTTTCTTCAATTGTTGAGAGATCAAGATTTGTGTTGGTTGTTCTTGAAGTGGATCTAAGTTTTGTTCAAGAATTGGTAAATTTCTACATCCTTTTTCGTCTTTCACAATGTGATTCTTTTGTGCTTATGTGTGATGCATCTTTGATGCTATATTGGTGACATTTGGTGAAGATTTGATGGAAAATTTGTGCACATTGATATATGAGATCATAAGGTGTTTGTGTTATTGCTTAAACAAGGTTTTATGCTTCCTAATGCTGTTTTTTGGAAAACTGTGCGCAGGAAATCGATTCTTACAGAGGGAAATCGATTTCCACTCTATTTTTTGCGCCAGATTTGAAATCTGCACTCAGGAAATCGATTTCTTACAGAGGTAAATCGATTTCCACTGAGGCAGAATGTTTTTTTGTGTTTTTATGCTTGTTTTGCCTCCTTTCTTCCTCTACTTCATTAATGTCATTGGATCTAGGATGTTGATAGGTTTGAAATGACCAAATCCATAATATTAGATGAATGATATTATTGATAGTGTGAGTGATTTTATTTTATGCATTTTATTCATCTTCTCCTTCTTTTTTTCTTTTGATCGATGAAAGTCTTTGATACCTTGAGAAATCTTATGGATTCTTGGTAAAGACTAGATCGCAACCTATTTTCAAAGACTTGTTCGAGGAATTATGTGATCAAGATGGTGGATCAGTACTGCTAGGAAAGAACAAAGCTTGCAAAATTGCAGGTGTTGGATCTATGAGATTCAAGCTCCATGATGAGTCAATAAGGTTGTTGACTGAAGTCAGGTATGTTCCTGATTTGAAGAGAAATCTACTTTCTCTTGGTGAATTCGACAAGAAAGGATATGTTTTCCAAGGAGAGAAAACTATCCTAAGAGTCATGAAGGGGTCGAAGGAAGTCTTGAGAGGCGTGAAGAAACAAGGCTTGTATACCCTTGAGGCTGAAGTTGTAAGTGGTTCGACAAATGTTGTATCCACGAAACCTTTGTCGAAGACAAAAATCTGGCACATGAGACTGGGCCATGTCAGTGAAAGGAGTCTGGTTGAATTAGGGAAACAAAATTTGCTTGGTGGAGACAAAGTCGAAAAGCTGACGTTTTGCGAACCCTGTGTACTTGGAAAATCTTGTAGAGTGAAGTTCAACAAAGGCAAACAAAGAACACATGGATCCCTTGATTACATCCATGCAGATTTTTGGGGGTCTGCAAGGTGTCCATCACATTCAGGAGCAAGGTATTTTCTATCCATAGTTGATGATTATTCCAGGAAGTTATGGGTATTCATTCAGAAGACTAAGGATGAAACTTTTGCGGGGTTAAAGAAGGTGTTCTGGGCCGAGGCTGTTTCGACAACAACATATCTGATAAACAGATGTCCTTCAACAGCGTTAGATATGAAGACACCTGAAGAAGTTTGGCCGGGACATCCACCAGATCTCGACAAACTGAGAGTATTTAGCTGCGTAGCCTATGCTCACATTAGGCAAGACAAGGTCGAACCTAGAGCTCTGAAATGCATGTTCATGGGATACCCTAAAGGAGTCAAAGCTTATAGGCTATGGTTCCTAGAGCCAGGTTACAGGAGGTGTATCACCAGTTGAGATGTAGTTTTCAATGAAGCTGAAATGGCTTTCAAGAAAACTGATGATGATGATGATGGTCGAAGTGCAGAAGAGCTGGAACAGGTAGAGATTCATGTTGAGGTGGAGCATGTTGATGCTGAATTGCATATCCCTGATGAAGTCGAAGAAGAAGCAGAAGATGCTGAGGAAGATGAAGAAACTGTCGATGACTACTTATTGTCGAGAGATAGGTCGAAAAGAGTCATCAAGGCACCTCAGAGACATGGGTATGCAGATCTTATAGCTTATGAACCTAGAGATTATAAGGAAGTTATGAGGAGTCGAAATAAGACTGAATGGCTGAAGGCCATGGATGATGAGATGAAATCTCTTCATGATAATCACACCTGGGAGCTGATCAAGAAACCTGCTGAGGCAAGGTTAGTCAGCTGTAAATGGATTTTCAAAGTTAAGGAAGGAATCAAAGGAGTGACGTCGAAAAGATACAAGGCAAGGTTAGTTGCAAGGGGTTTCACTCAGAAAGAAGGTTTTGACTTCAATGATGTGTTTTCTCCTATTGTGAAGCATAGGTCCATTCGAATGTTGCTTGCCATGGTGGCATAGTTCGATCTTGAACTGGAACAGATGGATGTGAAGGCTGCATTCTTGTATGGTGATCTAGATGAAACGATCCTGATGAGGCAACCTGAAGGATATATCGAAAAGGGGAAGGAAGATTATATGTGCAAGCTAAAGAGGTCTTTGTATGGGCTGAAACAATCTCCTCGACAGTGGAATAGAAGATTCGACAAGTTCATGTCACGCATAATTTTCATTAGAAGTCAGTTCGAGCACTGCGTTTACTTCACATTTCGACCTGATAATTTATTTGTTATTTTGTTGCTTTATGTGGATGATATTCTCATAGCAAGCAACAATGTTGAAGATGTGACGAGGGTGAAGGCTGAACTCAATAAGGAGTTCGATATGAAGGATCTGGGAGCTGCTTCCAGGATTCTTGGAATTGACATTCGAAGAGATAGAAAGAAGTCGAAGTTATGCTTATCTCAAGAGGAATATCTACGAAAGATTCTCGTAAAGTTTGGTATGTCGAATTCGAAGCCAGTTGTGACTCCAACAAACCCTCAATTCAAGTTGAGTATTGATCAGTGTCCCAGTATTGATGTCGAAAGAGCCTATATGAATAGCATCCCATATGCTAATATAGTTGGTTCTTTGATGTATGCTATGGTCTATACTAGACCCGACATAGCATATGCAGTAAGTCTTGTAAGCAGGTACATGGTGAATCTTGGAAAGGCTTACTAGCAAGCATTGAAGTGGATTTTAAGGTACATAAATGGGTCTCTGAACAGAGTCTTAATTCATGGTGGAGCCTTGGGTGAAGATAATAAAGCAGTAATTGAAGGATATGTCGACTCTGATTATACAGGTTGTATGGATTCTAGAAAATCTATTTATGGATATGTTTTCACTATGTCTGGTACTGCAATTAGTTGGAAAGCAACACTTCAGAATTTTGTTGCTCTATAAACCACTGAAGCGGAGTATATTGCCCTAATTGAAACTGTGAAAAAAGCATTGTGGCTTGAAGGTTTCGCAGAGGAGTTGAAACTTCAAGGTCGAGGTATCACTGTTAAATGTGATAGTCAAAGTGCAATACACCTGTCGAAGAATTCAGCCTATCATGAGCGAACTAAGCACATTGATGTGATGCTGCATTTCGTCAGAGGAGTAATCGAGCGTGGAGAAGTCCAAGTGCTGAAGGTTTCGACTAAGGACAATGTTGCTGATATGATCACAAAGACATTGCCAAGTTGCAAGTTTTTCCACTGTATGCAGTTGATAAAGCTGCATGAAGAAAGCTAGTTTGTTCCCTTGACGTTGTAGAGTTAGGTCCAAGGTGGAGATTTGTGAGATATTGGGTCGAACTCTAGTATGGTCGAAGGGTAGCTTCTTGGTTCGACAAGATTAAGCATGAAGTAAAAGGTTTTTCACATGCTTGTGTCGAAGATGCTAGGGTTGTTAACATGTTAAATTAGGTTTTAGTGTTTAACCCCTAATTTGTTAAGTTAGCTTGTTTATTAAGTTGACTGGTGTAATGGGCCTTGTGGAAAAAGCCATTAGTTAATATGTTAGGTGTAGCGGGGAAAATCTGACATCGAAGCCATGGGATTGACTCGAATCAATATTCCGTTTTGAAATCGCCACCGCGCTTTATTTTTTCAAAGGAAAAGGGAAAAGAACGTAAAACCCAAAGTTTTGTTTTTTTAAAACAAGAAAGAGAACTCAGGTTCGGGTGTTGATTATATGAGGGGAAGGTTTAAAGCACCCCTCATATCTGTGGTACTCCACAGGAACCTTTTTGAAAATCTGTGTTGTGTGTGTGCTAGAAAACGGTTTGTTTTATTTTCAAAATAAGCTCGGCAAAGCGTTAAGCTTTGGGCCTACATACCTCCTCGGTGCAATGGAGAAGTCAGAGCTAATGTAGTTCCGCTTTTTGGGAAAAACGTTTTAAAAACGAATAAACACTTTGTTGTCGTTAGAGAGAAATACTCAGCCATTGATCTTGAGCATGAGAACAAACAAGTTCTTTGCATCGCAAATGAAAGAAGGGCTCCAACTCGGATAAAATCAACGAGTATGCCACTAGCTCTCTCACGCGGAAAAGATCTCGTTATTATCAATCAATTTCAAAATCATGGGGTATAACCACTCGTTTCGACAATTAACGGTGTCTAAACTTTTGAAGAAAAGCCACTAAGGGCGAAAGATATTTTTAAAGAAAAGGTTTTGAAAAGATTGCAAACATAAGAATATTTTTTGAAAAAGGGAGAAGATTTTGAAAATTTAAGAATGGGAAGGAGATGAAGAGGCTATCCTATTGCGTAAAATAAAAGCTAAGGAAAGAAACGGCCTAACCAAGTAAGAAGCCAACACTTGACATTAAGAGCCAAGGTAGTTTTCCCATCCTTTGGATTTATCAGTACCAACACATTAACACTTGGGGATCCACATGAACTTATTGTCTTAGCACCACTTTGCATTAAACACATTAAGGTTCTGACGAAAATCGGGCAGAGTAACGGCTGTTTTTGGGTAAAATCCTTATATCAATACCTTGGAATTAACCATCAAGGGCTTTCAAGGAAATACCTGCACACATAAACATACAACAGAACAATGCCAGACAGACAGAACAATCACAGGATAGTAATAGAATGAGTCCAGAGGTACTAGGTCCATAAGTCCGAATCTCCAAATTGCTAAGGATAGTAACCGATAGTCCAAAAAGAACCTTATGTATTTTTTAGATTTTGGTTATTTATTAGTGTTTTAGCAAGAAAAGATAAAGTATGGTCCAAGTGGACAAAAGAAAAATGACGGAAAGTAAATATGATGAAATGATAAAGTAAAGCGATAAGGCGAGAAATATAAAGAGCGGTAATATAAAGAGCGGTAATATAAAGGTGAGGAAATTAAAGTTAGTTGTTAAATGTTAAAGATAACCATCTTGAAACTTGTCAAGTATGTTATCAAAGTTAGTATGAAGATCTATGGTGAGTGAATGATGTACTCGGATTTAAAGTCAATGGGGCTTATCAGAAGCTTGATAAAATCATAGCGACTACACGATAAAAACCTCCACAAGTCTTAAATCAACCGCATACAATTCTCTTCCACATTTGATCTTTTTTATTCGGGACACGAAATATTGCGCTATGTTAAGCAGATCGCCAAGTGATTTATGTAGAAATCACCCTACAACGAGGCCGGTCAAAACTGTATGTGCTAATGCATGCGAGAAGAACGATATGTAGATCGCCTTCCGAAAGCAATACCGCACGAAAAGAAAATAGGTAACGATCTAGTCTTTACTAAGAATCCATAAGAATTCTCAAAGTATTAAGACTTTCATCGATCAAAAGAAAAAAAGGAGAAGGAGAAGGTAAAATGCATAAAGATAATCAACTCACACTATCATTAATATCATTCATCTAATATTATGGATTTGGTTCTTTCCAACCTATCAACATCCTAGATCCAATGATATTAATGAAATGGAGGAAGAAGAATAAAATTCACAAAAGATAATCACAAGAATGAAAACAAATTGATCTAGTCTTCATCAAGAATCCATAGAATTCTCAAGATGTTAAGACTTTCATCGATCAAAAGAAAACAAGATGAAAAAGATAAGAATAGAGACAAATTGATCTAGTCTTTATCAAGAATTCATAGAATTCTCAAGATGTTAAGACTTTCATCGATCAAAAGAAAGATAAGATGAAAATAAGAATGAAAACATAAAAGATAATCAACTCACACTATCATTAATATCATTCATCTAATATTATGGATTAGGTCATTTCAAACCTATCAACATCCTAGATCCAATGATATTAATGAAGTGGAGGAAGTAGGACACCAAAACAAGCATAAAAGAGGCAAAAAACCACATTCTGCCAGCAGGAAATCGATTTCATGCAGGGGGAAATCGATTTCCATAGTGCAGTTTTCAGAAAAAAACAGGTCACGCTCAGCAGGAAATCGATTTCAGCCTTAAGGAAATCGATTTCCTCAGTGCAAAATCCAGCAAAAACAGCATTTAGAGGCATAAAACTTGACTTGAACAAACATACAAACACCTTATGATCACACATCAATTGGAGCACGAATTTTCCATCAAATCAACAACAAATAGCACCAATATAGCATCAAAGATGCATTGAACACAAACCACAAAGGATCTACATCATGATACACAAAAAGGATGAAGAGAATTTACCAAATCTTGCACAAACTTGGATCTACTTCAAGAATCACCAACACAAATCTTGATCTCTCAACAATTGAAGAAAAAAGAGTGAAATGGATGGTGGTTTAGCTCAAAGTTTGTGAGGTTCAAGATGTAACTCACAAACTTTATGAAAGAATGAAGAGCTTTGGTGAATTTGGTAAGAATGAGGAGAGAAATTGCAAGAGGTTTTTTGGCTCTCAAAGCTTGAGAAATGAGAGAGGCAAGGCCTCTATTTATAGAATTGGAGCAAGAGTAGTGGCAATTTGGTCATTTGGCCTTTGGTAATTAGCTTGTGTTTAATTGATGATTAAAGTGGTGTTTAAATGGTAAGAAAAGGTAAAATGAGGTTTAAGTGGGTTTAATGAAGGAGTTAATTTTGATGAGGTGGAAAATTGGTAAAATGATCAAAGAAAAAGGTGCCAAAATGATGTCAAGCTTCCCTCCTTATATTTTTTGAATTTTGCCTGAAGGAAATCGATTTACCCAGGAAGGAAATCGATTTCACTCTGTTCCAGAAGAGAAATTGGCGCAAAATACACTAGGGAAATCGATTTACCCAGGAGGGAAATCGATTTCATGCTGTCCAGAATGTGATTTTGGTGAAGATTGCTGCAGGGAAATCGATTTACCCAGTAGGGAAATCGATTTCATCAGTCAAAAATGTGAAAAATGCCTTGTTTATTGCATGTCTTGGCTTGGTACCTACAAAACAAAAGTCTACAAAGAAACAAAGCAATATTTTTGGTATTTGGGTTAGTATAAGCATACAAGATACACAATCATTGGTGCTTGATGGTCCCTCTTATTGATGAGGTGAGTGCAACACCATAAACAAAACTTCCAAGTGAAGCTCTTGATTAGTGATTGAGATGTGAATGATATAGGATCTTAGGGTCAAAAATTGGGGTATGACAGATGCCCCTATTTAAGTTTCTTCGATTTGGAGATACGATGATTGGAAATCTTCGTTTTGACAAAAATCGAAGAGACTTAAATATATAAAACACAATTTTTGATCCTAAGATGCAATGCAATGTTAATGAATGCATGTGATGATAATAAAGTATGACAACATTAGGGAGTAACAAGTGATCCACTGGGGAAAACAAATGTCTTGCTATAACTCCGCTGGGGAAACAGATGTCTTGCAAGTAGGAACTCCTCTGAGGAAGGCAAGACTTTGTTGGAGACGGAACTTTTAGTGGGAAAAGAAATTTCTCTGGGGAAACACTTCGCGTCAGAGAGGTTAGAGCATCCTCTTTCACTGGGGATGAGAAAAGGGGTCATCCTCTTTCACTGGGGATGAGACAGTATGTATCTGAATACCCATCTTCTGTTAACAGAAATCAGATCATCGTACCACTGATGAAGAGATGTACCGCCGTACCACTGACGATAGCACATACCCACGTTCCACTGAAGGTATTAAGGAGATATACCACCGTACCACTGATGATATAAAAGGAGATGATTCATCGACGTACCACTGACGATGAAAGAGATGTACCGCCGTACCACTGACGATAACACATACCCATGTTCCACTGAAGGTATTAAGGAGATATACCACCGTACCACTGATGATATAAAAGGAGATGATTCATCGACGTACCACTGACGATGAAAGAGATGTACCGCCGTACCACTGACGATAACACATACCCACGTTCCACTGAAGGCATGAAGAGATATATACCACCGTACCACTGATGATATAAGGAGATGTAATTCATCGACGTACCACTGACGATGAAAGAGATGTACCGCCGTACCACTGACGATAACACATACCAACGTTCCACTGAAGGCATGAAGAGATATACCACCGTACCACTGATGATATAAAAGGAGATGATTCATCGACGTACCACTGACGATGAAAGAGATGTACCGCCGTACCACTGACGATAACACATACCCACGTTCCACTGAAGGTATTAAGGAGATATACCACCGTACCACTGATGATATAAAAGGAGATGATTCATCGACGTACCACTGACGATGAAAGAGATGTACCGCCGTACCACTGACGATAACACATACCAACGTTCCACTGAAGGCATGAAGAGATATATACCACCGTACCACTGATGATATAAAAGGAGATAATTCATCGACGTACCACTGAAGATGAAAGAGATGTACCGCCGTACCACTGACGATAACACATACCCACGTTCCACTGAAGGTATTAAGGAGATATACCACCGTACCACTGATGATATAAAAGGAGATGATTCATCGACGTACCACTGACGATGAAAGAGATGTACCGCCGTACCACTGACGATAACACATACCCACGTTCCACTGAAGGCATGAAGAGATATATACCACCGTACCACTGATGATATAAAAGGAGATAATTCATCGACGTACCACTGAAGATGAAAGAGATGTACCGCCGTACCACTGACGATAACACATACCCACGTTCCACTGAAGGTATTAAGGAGATATACCACCGTACCACTGATGATATAAAAGGAGATGATTCATCGACGTACCACTGACGATGAAAGAGATGTACCGCCGTACCACTGACGATAACACATACCCACGTTCCACTGAAGGCATGAAGAGATATATACCACCGTACCACTGATGATATAAGGAGATGTAATTCATCGACGTACCACTGACGATGAAAGAGATGTACCGCCGTACCACTGACGATAACACATACCCACGTTCCACTGAAGGTATTAAGGAGATATACCACCGTACCACTGATGATATAAAAGGAGATGATTCATCGACGTACCACTGACGATGAAAGAGATGTACCGCCGTACCACTGACGATAACACATACCCACGTTCCACTGAAGGCATGAAGAGATATATACCACCGTACCACTGATGATATAAGGAGATGTAATTCATCGACGTACCACTGACGATGAAAGAGATGTACCGCCGTACCACTGACGATAACACATACCAACGTTCCACTGAAGGCATGAAGAGATATACCACCGTACCACTGATGATATAAAAGGAGATGATTCATCGACGTACCACTGACGATGAAAGAGATGTACCGCCGTACCACTGACGATAACACATACCCACGTTCCACTGAAGGTATTAAGGAGATATACCACCGTACCACTGATGATATAAAAGGAGATAATTCATCGACGTACCACTGACGATGAAAGAGATGTACCGCCGTACCACTGACGATAACACATACCCACGTTCCACTGAAGGTATTAAGGAGATATACCACCGTACCACTGATGATATAAAAGGAGATAATTCATCGACGTACCACTGACGATGAAAGAGATGTACCGCCGTACCACTGACGATAACACATACCCACGTTCCACTGAAGGTATTAAGGAGATATACCACCGTACCAC